>NW_025533947.1:0-335293 GCF_020615455.1 Coregonus clupeaformis | reverse complement strand
TGATGGACTGTCGTTTCTCTTTGCTTATTTGAGCTGTTCTTGCCATAATATGGACTTAATCTTTTACCAAATAGGGCTATCTTCTGTATACCCTCCTACCTTATCACAACACAACTGATTGGCTGAAACGCATTAAGAAGGAAAGAAATTCCACAAATTAACTTTTAAGAAGGCACACCTGTTAATTGAAATGCATTCCAGGTGACTATCTCATGACGCTGGTTGCGAGAATGCCATGTGTGCAAAGCTGTCGTCAAGGCAAAGGGTGGCTATTTGAAGAATCCCAAATATAAAACATTTTGATTTGTTTAACAGTTTTCTGGTTATTATATTATTCCATATGTGTTATTTTATAGTTTTGATGTCTTCGCTAATATTCTCCAATGTAAAAAATAGTAAAAAATAAAGAAAAACCCTTGAATGAGTAGGTGTGTCCAAACTTTTGACTGGTACTGTATATACGTCACTTAAATAGATATATGTCACTATGACCTGCTGCTGCTGACTATCAGGCAGTGAGGCAGGCTGACTATCAGGCAGTGAGGCAGGCTGTTGCTGAGTGGTGGGGAGGGCCAGAGGGGTGTGTGTTGAGAGAGCACTGCAGCATGCAGCTTAGTTCACTATTGGCTGAGTCACTTGAGTGAGAGGAGACAGAGCAGCTAGCGCGCATGTCGTGACAACTTTCTACCAGTTGTAGGTAGGCAATTTAGATTGTCATTATGGAGACACCTATTTTTCCAACCCTTTATCCATGAAACATATTAACACGGTAGAACTGATGTGCATCAAGAAATGCAGACATTTACATTTACATTTTAGTCATTTAGCAGACGCTCTTATCCAGAGCGACTTACAGTTAGTGATTACATTTTTTTTTTTTATACTGGCCCCCGTAATCGAACCCAGAACCCTGGCGTTGCAAACGCCAGCATCTATCAACTGAGCTACATCCCTGCCGGCCATTCCCTCCCTACCCTAGACGACGCTATTGGGCCAGCGCCGCCACAGTCTCCCCGGTGCCTGGCTGCGACAGAGCCTGGATTCGAACCAGGATCTCTAGTGGCACAGTTAGCACTGCGATGCAGTGCCTTAGACCACTGCGCCACTCAGGAGCAAAGCAGACAAAGCACTGGAAAACAACTTTGGCTGCACTAAATTTGCACGGAGGTGGTTTAAACACCATTCTAATGTCAACTTTGCTTATGGAAAACGGTATCAAGCGAAGTGTTTTACACATGCTCAATTCTTGGGTCTCAGGGGGCTGCGCGAGTGGAAATCTGAAATGGAAGTCAGTGGAGGCTGCTATGGGGAGAATGGCTCATAATAATGGCCGTAACGGAGCTAATGGAACGGCATTAAACACCTGAAACCGCATGTAGTTGTGGACCACAGGAAAAAGAAGAGGACTGAGCACGCCCCATTCTCATCGACGGGGCTGTAGTGGAACAGGTTGAGAGCTTCAAGTTCCTTGGTGTCCACATCACCAACAAACTATCATGGTCCAAACACACCAAGACAGTCGTGAAGAAGGCACGACAAAGCCTATTCCCCCTCAGGAGACTGAAAAAAATAAAAAATAAAGTTCTACAACTGCACCATCGAGAGCATCCTGACTGGTTGCATCACTGCCTGGTATGGCAACTGCTCGGCCTCCGACCGCAAGGCACTACAGAGGGTAATGTGGACGGCCCAGTACATCACTGGGGCCAATCTTCCTGCCATCCAGGCCCTCTATACCAGGCGGTGTCAGAGGAAGGCACTAAAAACAGTCATAGACTGTTCTCTCTACTACTACACGGCAAGCAGTACCGGAGCGCCAAGTCTAGGTCCAAAAGGCTTCTTAACAACTTCTACCCCCAAGCCATAAGATTCCTGAACAGCTAATCATGGCTACCCGGACTATTTGCATTGTTCCCCCCACCCCCTCTTTTACGCTGCTGCTACTCTGTTTATTATCTATGCATAGTCACTTTAACTCTACCCACATGTACATACTGTATTACCTAAATTACCTCCACTAACCGGTGCCCCCGCACATTGACTCTGTACCGGTACCCCTTGTATAAAGCCCCCCTACTGTTCTTTTATTTTACTGCTGCTCTTTAATTATTTTTATTTTTTACTTAACACTTTTTTTTCTTAAAACTGCATTGTTGGTTAAGGGCTTGTAAGTAAGCATTTCACTGTAAGGGTCTACACCTGTTGTATTCGGCGCATGTGGCAAATACAATTTCATTTGATTATTTGATACCATTCCACTGGTCCCGCTCCAGTCATTACCACGAGCCCGTTCTCCCCCATTAAGGTGCCTCCAACCTCCTGTGATGGAAGTTATGGAACTCCCTCACATGCTTCTGATATGGGGAGATGTCCTCAATGAAACTGACATTAAATGTGGAGAATGATATGTTACCTACATTTGCATCCATTGGCCATCAAGTAGTCTATTCATTTATATGATAGGCCTACATCTTATTTCAGATGTAGCTCCAGGTAGGCTACTGTAGGCTAACATTTGATACAATAAATACGTTAAAATGACTATCACTGGAATCATTGCAAATCAATTTGTGCTACTTGTGTAGCCTACCTGGAGCTACATCTGAAATAAGATGTAGGCCTATCAGGGACAATCTGACAAAGCTCTGAATTTATGAATGCCCAGAGCACACTCTGGCATTCCAGATTGAATGTACGAACACAGTCATAAATGAGAGAACAGCTGACCTCATTTTTCTCGCCCTAGCAGAGCTGGTTAGGCTGTTTTCATGTTATCTAGAGCGTTGGTGACTGTAACTGTGCTGCTGGCAACAATTTAATTATGTTTTTTGCCGTTTACTTATACCGGTCATTTTCAACGGGTGTTGCGCGTTCATAAATTAATCAGTTATTCTGCACTCTGGCACACTCAGACGAGAGTCCTCTGAAATCGGAATAGATAGCCAGAGTGAATTTACGAACGCACCCTGAGTGTGGCAGTCAGAGCGCAGAATAACTAATGAACAGTGGCGCCCCGTCATTCAGAGCAGGTGGGGCAGAGCCTGTTCAGAGCCCCACCTGTTTAGAGCTCCACCTGTTTAGCAAAAATATATATATACGTGTCACATATCAGTTTGCAAACAAACATGGTCTCTTTTTTGCTTTCTTGAGTAAGGTAGCTCCAAAATGCAGATGTTTCAGCATAGCTCAGTGCTTTCTGTGGTGGTGGGGCAGCCAGCGGAAAATACGGCGCATAGGGGTTGGTAATGTTCTTTAGTTGCACCGTGATTGGCTCAGTGTTCTGTCACTCATGGGGACACTAGTCACCACAAAATCTACGGGGAGAGCTTGAAAATTCAAGCCCCTTGTGTGCTGCCATAGAGTTACATTAGAAGTGCCCATCCAAGAAGGCTCAAGGTCATTGGACACAGATAAAATTACGTCAAATCACGTTATATCTACCGTAACTTTGATTGGACTGATCATGTCAACATCATACTTTCAAAATCTTAGCTAGCAAGCTAGCCAAGCAGTCATCATCATGAATCAAGTCGACAATCTCCTGGCAAATCCTTTTCAATCCTTGTCATATGAAGATAAATTATATATAAAACGTATCGGTGCTCATCAGCCATTGGACATAAACATTACACAACAAGTTGGAAATCGCAAATTCAACAAAGAGTGGTTTGGAAGGAATCAGTGGCTAACTGCAAGCGTTGCAAAGCAATCACTAGCCTGCTATTCAGTGGTGTGGGCCAAGTCTGGGTTTAAGGGTCTCTTTTCCAAGCTTAAAAGGATAAACCATTACATGCCATGGGCCAGAAAGGGTTGAATACATTGGCCATACTGTCAATCCAGCATGACTTCTGCCGCGTTCAAAACAACTGGAAACTCGTAACTGGGAAATCTCAGACTTCAGTGACTTCAAGACAACTGGGAACTCTGACAAAAACGAGCTCTGACTGGGAAAATAAGTTTTGAACGGTCATCCAACTCTGTATTCCAAGTCAGGAACTCTGGCCTCTTTCTAGAGCTCCGACCTGAAGATCACTGACGTCATGATTCGACCTTGTTTCCCCCGCCCCCCGGAGTTCCCAGTTGTCTTGAAAGCACCATAAATACAGACCATGCCAGACTTTGATGACAAAATATGCCCACAAGGACCCCCGCACCACCTTCCTGTTCAAGTGAGCACAGCACAACAAGGTGAGTCCAAAAATTTATTGTATGCTGCTGCATAAATGATGTAATATGCCAGGGAGATATGTATAATGTAGCTAAGAAAGTAATACTAAGTGTATGTTGTCTACTAAGCTGTTCGTAGCCAATGTGCCTCACCCTAATAATTTGGTCCCTTTCCCACCTCATTACTAAGCCTGATTTGGTGGTGCACATGTAGCCTATAGCCTGTTTTAGAGAAATGTAATCATTTAATATTGTAAAAGCTTTCATTGTCTGCTTATATGCCCCCTTTATTTATCCTACGGTTCTGACTTGGTGTACAGGGAGGATACTGTAAGAACGGCCCATGCTCTGAATTCTGTCGCTGTACATTTTAAAAGTGCTGAACAAGTAGTTATATCGACTACGTCCGTCCTACTAAGGACGGCCTCTTATCCACTTGTCGTTCCCTTATGCCATAGTTTGTACATCTCAATTGTCAGTACAAACCACATTTGTTTAAGCAAGTCAGCCATATCAGCTATGTTTTTTTTTTAAGGCAGTAAATGAGGCTGAATGAACTGTTTCGCTGCCAGACAAGGCTCCGCTGATAGCCAGGTGTAGCGGTGGTAAGGATTCACTCCATGGTGCTGAAAAGGAAGCTCTGTTGGGACAGCTTTATGTAGGGTACTGCAGTTATACTGCACACTGACTGCAAATTTTTTCCCTAAGGGTTGTGTCTGGAAGTACTGTAGCTAGCAAGCCAGCCAACATTAGCCAGTTAGCTTGGGTGCTTGACTGCCGTTGAGAGGTCAGAACGCTCGGATCAACCCTACTCCTCGGCCAGAGCGCGCTCTCAAACGCTCTGAATTTACTCTAGGACAATCTGAAAAAACACAGAATTTACGAACGCCCAGAGCGCACAACAGAGTGAATTTACGAACACACCCAATTATTAGGATTTAAATTCCATGCATGTGCGTACTAGTAGCATTAACGTTAAGTATCGTTCCTTGTTAGTTTAAATTAGTCTCGAATAGAAACATTGGCCGAGAGATAGAGCAACACCACTAACGTTTCTAGTCCACTCGTAGTCGAGAAGAAAGCATGACAATGAAACACAGAGCTACAACATTTAGTGCTTCATATGGACAGTGGCATCTTGTGGATGACTACTCTGATGTTGGACAGTTGTCGCTTTAGCAAAAAATAATGGCTTAATACCCCACAAATACGACTTCACTTACTGTGGTAGTAGCGTTCAACAAAACCCTTCTCGAACAGCGCTTTGCCCCTCTTCCGGGTTTCTCTGGGATATGTCGTTCTTATTTGTTGCATCTAGCGTTGCAGTGCACAGTGATTTTTAACATCTAAAACCACATTTCCCGTTTCCCATAAACAAAGCTTCGTAGGACATGTGCTAGGAAGTAGGAACACAAATGTGGTTACGTTCCATGTCGTCTATCGAGTAGTCGCGCGGAGCAAGTTATCAATGCCAGACAGTAGCCCCAATAATATGACATATTCAGTGGAGATTATAGCATGTCAATCTTGGTGGGGCAAACAAACAAAAAATGTGGGATGCATGCCAGCAAAGCAACTACACAACACAACACTAAGCAGTACGTTAATTGCAGTATAATGGTGCCCACAAACTGTTAGGGCCTACATAAAGCTGCCCCAACAGCAGTCCCAACATCTTACCACTGATACACCTGGCTATCAGCGGAGTCTTGTCTGGCAGCGAAACAGTTCATTCAGCCTCATTTACTGCCTTTAAAAAAAACATAGCTGATATGGCTGACTTGCTTAACCAAATGTGGTTTCTAATGACAATTGAGATGTACAAACTATGGCATAAGGGGATGACAAGTGGATAAGACGCCATCCGTAATTTCGATTAAGACAATTTTGGAGCTGCCTTACTCAAGAAAGCAAAAAAGAGACCATGTTCTTATGCGGCTTTATTAACTCAATGATTTGTTATTTTTTTACATTGTTTGCAAACTGATATGTGACACGTATTAATGCCAAAATAACATGCAAAACAGGCAAGCCTGTTGAACTGCAGTTATACTGGACTCTAACTGCTGTATGCTGCAAATACTGCGTCCAAAATAACACCGTTTTTTTTTACTGCAGTAATTTTGCAGTAATTTTACTGCAGTTAGAGTGCAGTATAACTTCAGTGCGTTATTCGGGAATGACTTTATCCAAAATACCACAGTCGATTGCAGTTACAGAACTTCGAAACTGCAACAAAAAAATTAAGGGAGCATATCAACTGCAATACTTGCAGAAATGTAAAATATTTAGAGTAAGTTGCTGTTGTTGTTGTATGCTTTACATCATTACCCTTATTATCAATTTTCATTTTCACAGTTTTTAATGGAAATAAAATACATTGCAATATTTAATTTAACATAATAAGTAAGTAGTAATTAAATGTAACAATACTAAGTAGCCTACATGTGAGTGTGTGGGTGGGTTTGTGTGTCTATCTGCTAAAGCTGGGTCAATGTGCTAAAAGCCCAGTGTTTGCTTTGCGTGTCTTCCAAAGCTGGCACAGAGGCTGGATATACTTATTAGTCAAAGGGTGTATTCATTGAGGTGAAATGTTCAGAATATTACAAATAGAAATGTAATTTTCCCTATTCTACATGACATACAATCTACATTTACATATCTTGCATTACTCATCTCAAATGTATATACTGTATTCTATAATATTCTACTGTATCTTAGTCCATGCCGCTCTGTCATTGCTTGTCCATATATGTATATATTTTTACTTAGATTTGTGTGCATTGGGTATATGTTGTGAAATTGTTAGATATTACTTGTTAGATATTACTGCACTCTTGGAGCTAGAAGCACAAGCATTTCGCTACACCCGCAATAACATCTGCTAAACACGTGTATGTGACAAATAAAATGTGATTTGATTTAATTTGTCTGTTCTAAACATTTCCATCTGAAAGTTCTGCAGCCTAATGTTACACCTTCCCGATCCGACCCATAGAGTTATATACAGTGGGGAGAACAAGTATTTGATACACTGCCGATTTTGCAGGTTTTCCTACTTACAAAGCATGTAGAGGTCTGTAATTTTTATCATAGGTACACTTCAACTGTGAGAGACGGAATCTAAAACAAAAATCCAGAAAATCACATTGTATGATTTTTAAGTAATTAATTTGCATTTTTATTGCATGACATAAGTATTTGATACATCAGAAAAGCAGAACTTAATATTTGGTACAGAAACCTTTGTTTGCAATTACAGAGATCATACTATTCCTGTAGGTCTTGACCAGGTTTGCACACACTGCAGCAGGGATTTTGGCCCACTCCCTCCATACAGACCTTCTCCAGATTTCGTGGCTGTCGCTGGGCAACACGGACTATCAGCTCCCTCCAAAGATTTTCTCATTGGGTTCAGGTCTGGAGACTGGCTAGGCCACTCCAGGACCTTGAGATGCTTCTTACGGAGCCACTCCTTAGTTGCCCTGGCTGTGTGTTTCAGGTCGTTGTCATGCTGGAAGACCCAGCCACAACCCATCTTCAATGCTCTTACTGAGGGAAGGAGGTTGTTGGCCAAGATCTCGCGATACATGGCCCCATCCATCCTCCCCTCAATACGGTGCAGTCGTCCTGTCACCTTTGCAGAAAAGCATCCCCAAAGAATGATGTTTCCACCTCCATGCTTCACTGTTGGGATGGTGTTCTTGGGGTTGTACTCATCCTTCTTCTTCCTCCAAACCACGGCGTAGTGGAGTTTAGACCAAAAGCTCTATTTTTGTCTCATCAGACCACATGACCTTCTCCCATTCCTCCTCTGGATCATCCAGATGGTCATTGGCAAACTTCAGACGGGCCTGGACATGCGCTGGCTTGAGCAGGGGGACCTTGCGTGCGCTGCAGGATTTTAATTCATGACGGCGTAGTGTGTTACTAATGGTTTTCTTTGAGACTGTGGTCCCAGCTCTTCAGGTCATTGACCAGGTCCTGCCGTGTAGTTCTGGGCTGATCCCTCACCTTCCTCACGATCATTGATGCCCCACGAGGTGAGATCTTGCATGGAGCCCCAGACCGAGGATGATTGACCATCATCTTGAACTTCTTCTATTTTCTAATAATTGCGCCAACTGTTGTTGCCTTCTCACCAAGCTGCTTGCCTATTGTCCTGTAGCCCATCCCAGCCTTGTGCAGGTCTACAATTTTATCCCTGATGTCCTTACACAGCTCTCTGGTCTTGGCCATTGTGGAGAGGTTGGATTCTGTTTGATTGAGTGTGTGGACAGGTGTCTTTTATACAGGTAACGAGTTCAAACAGGTGCAGTTAATACAGGTAATGAGTGGAGAACAGGAGGGGCTTCTTAAAGAAAAACTAACAGGTCTGTGAGAGCCGGAATTCTTACTGGTTGGTAGGTGATCAAATACTTATGTCATGCAATAAAATGCAAATTAATTACTTAAAAATCATACAATGTGATTTTCTGGATTTTTGTTTTAGATTCCGTCTCTCGGCAGTTAGAAGTGTACCTATGATAAATATTACAGACCTCTACATGCTTTGTAAGTAGGAAAACCTGCAAAATCGGCAGTGTATCAAATACTTGTTCTCCCCACTGTAGTTTGCACTGAACTTCCTTTCGCCAGATGCATGCACGCATAGGCCACACACAGACAGACAGACAGACTGACAGACAGACAGACATACGTTTTACATACTTGAACATCTTCAGATTCATGGTAACCATGACTACCCCCCCAGGGTTAAAGAACAGTAGCCATGACAACCTAAGTTTAAAAGTTGGACAGGTGTTCAAGGTTTTAAGTCTATAGGCCTATGCATCATCATATTGCATTGTTTATTCATTTATACATACATATAGCAATGTAGAGACAATGTTCACAGTAATTAGATGAAGAAATCACAGGCATAGTAAATAGACTTTTCCTAAATAAAGTAGTTCTCAGCAAAGTCAGAGCTAGGGGGGAGTCAAGTGGAAGTGTTGGTTCAGGAAAGTTTAAATAAAACATTTAAAAAATGGGCAGGGGGTGGGGGGGTCAAGATGAGGAGGTGGGGGGGGGGGGATTATTTAAGATACTCTTTGAAGAGGTAGGGTTTCAGGTGCTTTCAGAAGATGTCCTAGCTTCAGAGGGAAGCTGGTTCCACCATTGGGGTACCAGGACAGAGAAGAGCTTGGACTGGGCTGTGCAGGAGCTGCCCTCCCATAGGGGTGGGAGGGCTAAAAGACCAGAGGTGGCAGAACAGTGTGCTCGAGTGTATGGTTTGAGCATAGCCTGAAGGTAGGGAGGGGCAGTTCCTCTTGCTGCTCCATATGCAAGCACCATGGTCTTGTAGTGGATGCGAGCTTCGACTGGAAGCCAGTGGACTGTGCGGAGGAGCGGGGTGACATGGGAGAACTTGGGAAGGTTGAAAACCAGGCGAGCTGCAGCATTCTGGGTAAGTTGCAGGGGTTTGATGGCAAAAGCGGGGAGCCCAGCCAACAGCGAGTTGCAGTAGTCCAGACGGGAGATGACAAGTGCCTGGATTAGGACCTGCACTACTTCCTGTTTGAGTTAGGGTCGTACTCTACGGATATTGTAGTGCATGAACGTGCAGGAGCAAGTCACTGTTTTGATGTTAGCAGAGAACGACAGGGTGTTGTCCAGACAAGGTTATTTTCACTCTGGGAGGGCAACACTGGAGTTGTCAACCATGTTAGAGAGGTTTTTGAGCGGGCAGGCCTTCACGAGGAGGAAGAGTAGCTCCATCTTGTCGAGGTTGAGCTTGAGGTGGTGGGCCGACATCCAAGCTGAGATATCTGCCTGGCACGCAGAGATGCGTATCGCCACCTGGGTTTCAGAAGGAGAGAAGGAGAAAAGTAGTTGAGTGTCATCCGCATAGCAATGATAGGAGAGACCATGTGAGTATTGAGAGTACATGCTGCAGACACAGATCCTCTCCACGTCACCTGGTAGGAGCGACCTGGCAGGTAGGATGCAATCCAAGAGTATGCAGAGCCTGAGACACCCAGCCCTGAGAGGGTGGAGAGGAGGATCTGATGGTTCATGGTGTTGAAGGCAGCGGATAGATCGAGGAGGATGAGAACAGAGGAGAGAGAGTCAGCTTTGGCAGTGCGTAGAGCCTCTGTGACACAGAGAAGAGCAGTCTCGGTTGAGTGACCAGTCTTGAAGCCTGATTGGTCAGGGTCAAGAAGATAGTTCTGAGAGAGATAAAAAGAGAGTTGATTAGAGTGTTTTGGAAAGAAAAGAGAGAAGGGATACAGGTCTGTAGTTTTTGACGACAGATGAGTTGAGTGTAATACAATACATGTACATTCGGGGACTGTCTGTGAATTTTAATTGTTTTATTAATGTTTATTCGCTTCTGAATATCAGTCTTTTCAGCCCAGTGATTGGGTTTATGAGCTGTAGTAACAAGTGACTCTGGTGTCTGATTACATTACATAGCCACAGCACTGAAGGCTGGAAAGTCCCGCCTATCTCCCACTTATTTCATTAGCTGAAAGGCGTTGCATTGTTAAATGAAGTGCAACGCTGGAAATCTATTCACATCCACATAAACTAGTCCTGGCACTGTTCTTTGGCAAACACAGAAGGTTGTATATTGAATTCAATAGAAGAAAACAGAGAGTGAGAGAGAGCGAGAGAGACAGTGCCAGTTCCTTAATGTAACCAAAACATTTAGGATCTGGCAGTCTCTCTCTCACCTTCTCTCTCACTGTTTTCTTCTATTGAATTGATATGTAGCCTAATATTTAAACACTTAGCTAAGTGGGCAGGGGGGAACACTTGACATGAACTCATTTGAAATATGTAGTTAGGCTGTTATAGATGACCATTGGCTCATATAATACCTTATATGGCATTTATTCAGTCATTTTCTTATTTATCTAATGTGTTTATTCATTCACAACTAGGATGGGTAACACTTTATTTTAAGGGTCAGTAATAAACCATTTATAAGGCATTTATAAATTGTGTGTTCACCATTTATTAATCATTACTCCCACATTAATAAACCATTTACTAATCATTAGTAAAGTCCTTCTGCAGTCTCTAATCTAAAGTGAGTGCTCTTTATACTTTATAAATACTTTATAAATGTTTTGAGTCACCAGTGTAATTTCTCACAAAAAGATGGGCATGCCATTGGTAGGGCATGCCATTGGTAGACAAAAGGCGTTGCCATTGGCTGAAATGCCAGGGACAATTTTTTTGTCCCAGTCCGCCCCTGGGCTGCGAAACTTACACTGTCCTACATACATTTTTCAAACTTTCACATTTCAATAGCTCCTTGGTCATGTGACCTACTGGCCTCAAACAAGGTTCAGAATGTCCACTGACTATCCTTCTATATTGCACACTCTTTAGTTTGTCCATTTTCATCTCACACGATTGTACATTCATTTTTCAAACATTCACATTTCAATAGCTCCTTGGTCATGTAACCTACTGGACTCAAACAAGGTTTAGAATGTACACTCAGTGGGCCTACACATTGCACACCCTTTAGTTTGTCCATTTTAATCTCACACGTTTACATGAATTTTTCAAAATTTCAATAGCTCCTTGGTCATGTGACCTACTGGCCTCAAACAAGGTTCAGAATGTCCACTGACTACGCTTCCATATTGCACACCCTTTAGTTTGTCAATTTTCAGCACACACGATTGTACATACATTTATCCTCTTTCTCTCTCCTATTGTGTACCACTGTTAAATACTGTGGCAAAATAAAGACTTAAGGAAAGGGAAAAAAAGTACTCAGAACTACCAATTATTATAGATAAACATTAAAGAAAAGGGTAAACACAACACTGGACTGAACCCCCTAATTGTCAAACTAATATTCTAATATGTACAAAAATATAGAAGATACATAACTAGAGGTTATGCAATATTGGTATATACAGTGCCTTGCAAAAGTATTCATCCCCCTTGGCGTTTTTCCTATTTTGTTGCATTACAACCTGTAATTTAAATTTATTTTTATTTGGATTTCATGTAATGGACATACACAAAATAGTCCAAATTGGTGAAGTGAAATGAAAAAAATAATTCTAAAAAAATAATAACGGAAAAGTGGTGCGTGCATATGTATTCACCCCCTTTGCTATATCCGAAACTTTGAACATCCCACGGAGCACCATTAAAACATTATAAAAAAATTGAAAGAATATGGCACCACAACAAACCTGTCAAGAGAGGGCCGCCCACCAAAACTCACGGACCAGGCAAGGAGGGCATTAATCAGAGAGGCAACGAAGAGACCAAAGATAACCCTGAAGGAGCTGCAAAGCTCCTCAGCGGAGATTGGAGTATCTGTCCATAGGAACACTTCAAGCCGTACACTCCACAGAGCTGGGCTTTACAGAAGAGTGGCCAGAAAAATGCCATTGCTTGAAGAAAAAAATAAGCAAACAGATTTGGTGTTCGCCAAAAGCCATGTGGGAGACTCCCCAAACACATGGAAGAAGGTACTCTGGTCAGATGAGACTAAAATTGAGCATTTTGGCCATCAAGGAAAACGCTATGTCTGGCGCATCACCCCGAGAACACCATCCCCACAATGAAGCATGGTGGTGGCAGCATCATGCTGTGGGGAAGTTTTTCATCGGCAGGGACTGGGAAACTGGTCAGAATTTAAGGAATGATGGATGGCGCTAAATACAGGGAAATTCTTGAGGGAAACCTGTTTCAGTCTTCCAGAGATTTGAGACTGGGATGGAGGTCCACCTTCCAGCAGAACAATGACCCTAAGCATACTGCTCAAGCAACAATCGAGTGGTTTAAGGGGAAACATTTAAATGTCTTGGAATGGCCTAGTCAAAGCCCAGACCTCAATCCAATTGAGAATCTGTGGTATGACTTAAAGATTGCTGTACACCAGCGGAACCCATCCAACTTGAAGGAGCTGGAGCAGTTTTTCCTTGAAGAATGGGCAAAGATCCCAGTGGCTAGATGTGCCAAGCTTATAGAGACATACCCCAAGAGACTTGCAGCTGTAATTGCTGCAAAAGGTGGCTCTACAAAATATTGACTTTGGGGGGGTGAATAGTTATGCACGCTCAAGTTTTCTGTTTTTTTTTGTCTTATTTCTTGTTTGTTTCACAAGAAAAAATATGTTTCATCTTCAAAGTGGTAGGCATGTTGCGTAAATCAAATGAAACAAACCCCCCAAAAATCAATTTTAATTCCAGGTTGTAAGGCAACAAAATAGGAAAAATGCCAAGGGGAGTGAATACTTTCACAAGCCACTGTATCCACTGCACACTTCTTATGTTTGTAATTGACATGACCAAGGATCTATTGAAATTCAAAACTATGAAACATTTACGTAACACCGCGTGAGATTGCAGTACACAAACAAGAGTGTGCAATATATAAGGATAGTCCGTGGACATTCTGAAGTTTGTTTGAGGTCAGTAGGTCACATGACCAAGGAGCTATTGAAATTTGAAATAATTAAAAACATATACAAATTCATGTACAATCACCTGAGATGAAAATGGACAAACAAAAGGGTGTGCAATATACAGTGAGGGAAAAAAGTATTTGATCCCCTGCTGATTTTGTACATTTGCCCACTGACAAAGAAATTATCAGTCTATAATTTTAATGGTAGGTTTATTTGAACAGTGAGAGACAGAATAGAAAATAAAAAATCCAGAAAAACGCATGTCAAAAAGTTATAAATTGATTTGCATTTTAATGAGGGAAATAAGTATTTGACCCCCTCTCAATCAGAAAGATTTCTGGCTCCCAGGTGTCTTTTATACAGGTAACGAGCTGAGATTAGGAGCACACTCTAAAAGGGAGTGCTGCTTATCTCAGCTTGTTACCTGTATAAAAGACACCTGTCCACAGAAGCAATCAATCAATCAGATTCCAAACTCTCCACCATGGCCAAGACCAAAGAGCTCTGCAAGGATGTCAGGGACAAGATTGTAGACCTACACAAGGCTGGAATGGGCTACAAGACCATCGCCAAGCAGCTTGGTGAGAAGGAGACAACAATTGGTGCGATTATTCCCAAATGGAAGAAACAAAAAAGAACTGTCAATCTTCCTCGGCCTGGGGCTCCATGCAAGATCTCACCTCGTGGAGTTGCAATGATCATCAGAACGGTGAGGAATCAGCCCAGAACTACATGGGAGGATCTTGTCAATGATCTCAAGGCAGCTGGGACCATAGTCACCAAGAAAACAATTGGTAACACACTACGCCGTGAAGGACTGAAACCGTGCAGCGCCCGCAAGGTCCCCCTCCTCAAGAAAGCACATATACAGGGCTGTTTTAAGTTTGACAATGAACATCTGAATGATTCAGAGGAGAACTGGGTGAAAGGGTTGTGGTCAGATGAGACCAAAATCGAGCTTTTGGCATCAACTCAACTCGCCGTGTTTGGAGGAGGAGGAATGCTGCCTATGACCCCAAGAACACCATCCCCACCGTCAAACATGGAGGTGGAAACATTATGCTTTGGGGGTGTTTTTCTGCTAAGGGGACAGGACAACTTCACTGCATCAAAGGGACGATGGACGGGGCCATGTACCGTCAATTCTTGGGTGAGAACCTCCTTCCCTCAGCCAGGGCATTGAAAATGGGTTGTGGATGGGTATTCCAGCATGACAATGACCCAAAACACACGGCCAAGGCAACAAAGGAGTGGCTCAAGAAGAAGCACATTAAGGTCCTGGAGTGGCCTAGCCAGTCTCCAGACCTTAATCCCATAGAAAATCTGTGGAGGGAGCTGAAGGTTCGAGTTGCCAAACGTCAGCCTCGAAACCTTAATGACTTGGAGAAGATCTGCAAAGAGGAGTGGGACAAAATCCCTCCTGAGATGTGTGCAAACCTGGTGGCCAACTACAAGAAACATCTGACCTCTGTGATTGCCAACAAGGGTTTTGCCACCAAGTACTAAGTCATGTTTTGCAGAGGGGTCAAATACTTATTTCCCTCATTAAAATGCAAATCAATTTATAACATTTTTGACATGTGTTTTTCTGGATTTGTTTGTTGTTATTCTGTCTCTCACTTTTCAAATAAACCTACCATTAAAATGATAGACTGATCATGTCTTTGTCAGTGGGCAAATGTACAAAATCAGCAGGGGATCAAATACTTTTTTCCCTCACTGTATAAGGCTTGTGAGTGGATATTCTGACAGCAGTTTGAGGGTTGTAGCTCACATGACCAAGGAGCTATTGAAATGATAAAGTTAGAGAAATTCACGTAAAATCGCATGAGATGAAAATGGACAAACAAAAGGGTGTACAATATAGAAGGGTAGTCAGTGGCCATTCTGAACCTTGTTTGAGTTTAGTAGGTCACATGACCAGAGAGCTATTGAAATTTGAAATAATTAAAAACATAGACAAATATAATGTAAAATCACCTGAGATGGGTGTGCAATGTGTACATTATTCGCCTGAAGTTTTCCTTACGTCCACCAACAGCAGTTAGGGACCGTTAAAATAGTGACAAATCAAATTTCAATAGCTCTTTAACCTTTACTCCTAAAACTTTCAAAACTGGTTCTAGCTAACCCGATGGCAGAGACACATTTTTTGTTGTTGATTTTTTTTTGTTTTTTTTTATGCAATAGTGCCTTGGTCATGTGACCCACACACCTCAAACAAGGTTCATAATGTACACATTGCACACCCTTTTGTTTGGCCATTTGCATCTCGTGAGATTTTACAATAATTTTTAAAAGTTTCAAATGTCAATAGCTCCTTAGTCATATGACCTAAAACCCTCAAACTACGTTCAGAATATCCACTGAGTAGCCTTATATATAGCACAACCTTTTGTTTGTCCATTTTCATTTCACACAATTTTACATAAATGTTCTGTTTTTAATTGTTTCGAATTTCAATAGCTCTCTGGTCATGTGATCTACTGAACTCAAAAAAGGTTCAGAATGTCCAGTGACTACCCTTCTATACTATGCGGAGTTCACCCGCCGCTTCAGGGCGGTATTCGATCATCCACCAGAAGGAAAAGCGGCGGGTGAGCGTCTAATCCTCCTCAGACAGGGGAAGAGGAGCGCGCAGGAATTCGCACTGGACTTTCGGACTCTGGCTGCCAACGCGGGATGGAATGAGAGGGCCCTCATCGACCACTACCGATGTAGCTTGAGGGAGGACGTGCGTCGGGAATTGGCCTGCAGGGACACCAACCTAAGCCTGGACCAACTGGTGGACATGTCGATTCGTCTGGATACCCTGTTGGCTACCCGCGGACGACCGGATCCGGGGCCGTCCATTCCATCCCCCAGCACTTCCGAGCCTACCCCTATGGAGCTCGGAGGTGCTGGTATGAGGGAGACCAGGGAAGGGGCCGTCCCCTGCACCAACTGTGGCCGCAGAGGACACACTGCTGGTCGGTTGCTGGGGAGGGTCTCCCAGGAGTCGAGGCAGTAGGCAGCGCACTGATGAGCCATTCCAGGTGAGTAGGCACCCAACTCACCCAGAGCTCCCTGTTGCGCATATGTGTATTAATGTTGTGTTTCCCGAGGTTTCTCCTCATTCCCAGCATAAGGCGCTAGTAGATTCAGGCGCAGCTGGGAACTTTATCGATCGTCAGTTTACCTATAAGTTAGGGATTCCTAATGTTCCAGTTGATGTGCCCTTCCCTATCCATGCCCTAGATAGCCGCCCTTTGGGGTCAGGGTTGATTAGGGAAGTCACAGCGCCTCTCAGGATGAAAACGCAGGAGGGCCATGAGGAGATAATTAGCTTGTATCTGATTGATTCTCCTGCGTTTCCCGTGGTGTTGGGGCTTCCCTGGTTAACTTCTCATGACCCCAATATTTCATGGCAACAGAGGGCTCTCAAGGGATGGTCTGATCAGTGCTTGGGGAGGTTTGTAGGTGTTTCCGTAGGCGCAACGACGGTGGAAAGTCCGAACCAAGTTCCCACCATGCACATTCCACCTGAAAATGCCGATTTGGCTCTCGCCTTCTGTAAAAAGAAGGCCACTCAATTACCACCCCATCAACAGGGGGATTGTGCGATAAACCTCCAAGTAGGCGCTGCGCTTCCCCGAAGTCATGTGTATCCTCTGTCTCAGGAGGAGACGGCGGCTATGGAGACATATGTCACCGAATCTCTGAGACAGGGATACATACGGCCGTCCACTTCCCCTGCGTCATCAAGTTTCTTTTTTGTGAAGAAGGATGGTCGTTTATACCCATGCATTGACTACCGTGGTCTCAATAAGATCACAATCAAATACAGCTATCTACTCCCTCTGATTGCTAGTATGACGGAGTCATTACACGGGGCGCGCTTCTTCACAAAATTGGATCTCAGGAGCGCGTACAACCTGGTGCGTATTAGGGAGGGAGATGAGTGGAAGACAGCATTTAGTACCACCTCGGCCACTATGAGTACCTCGTCATGCCATACGGTTTGATGAATGCTCCTTCAGTCTTCCAATCGTTTGTGGATGAGATTTTCCGGGACCTGCATTGACAGGGTGTAGTGGTGTATATCGATGACATTCTAATATACTCCGCTACACGAGCCGAGCATGTGTCCCTGGTTCGTCGGGTGCTTGGTAGACTGTTGGAGCATGACCTGTATGTGAAGGCGGAGAAATGTCTGTTCTTCCAAGAGTCCATCTCCTTCCGTTTGTCCGCGTCAGGTGTGGAGATGGAGATTGACCGCGTTTCGGCCGTGCGCAATTGGCAGACTCCCACCACGGTGAAGGAGGTGCAGCGGTTCTTGGGTTTTGCCAATTACTACCGGAGGTTTATCCGGGGCTTTGGGCAGGTAGCAGCTCCCATTACCTCCCTGCTAAAGGGGGGACCGGTGCATCTGCAGTGGTCGGCTGAGGCGGACAGGGCTTTTAGGCATCTGAAGGACCTGTTTACCTCGGCTCCGGTGCTGGCACATCCGGATCCCTCTTTGGCATTCCAAGTTGGTACATGGGGACCATACTGTGGACAATCTTATGTACAAGACACAATTTAATCTGAGCGACTCTCTCCTCCTCCGCAATCTAAGGCTTTCAAAGTGGGAATAGTCAAGATTGTAACGATCCCGGCTGTCTGAGTCGGGTCCTGGTCGTAATCTCCAGTTTCCCGAGGGTTCGGGAACGCTCCGGGGAGCGCTCTGGTTTCCGCACCTGCTTCCCATTAGCAATCTGCACACCTGGGCCTAATCAGCACCTTTCTTAGGCTCTGGCCCAACATCCAGTTCCTGCCGGATCGTTAGCCATGAACAGTAGGTGTTCTGTGTATCAGTTTAGAGTGTTCTAGCGTGAGTTTTGTTATTTTGTACTTTGTTGAGTTTTTGTGTTCTTACCTCCGTTTTTGTTCCACCTGCAGTCACACGTCCGGAACCTTCACCCCACCTCTGCCTGATGGTCGGCGGCTGCCGAGCCATCACTGGACCCAGTACTGCACCCCCAACTACTCAACCACGCCCGCCCGCTCTGTCCCTGGATTATTCTGCACCTTTTGTCGTATCTAATAAACCTCACCTTCGTTTTCAACTCTCCTTGTCCTGGTCTGCTTTTGGGTTCTGGCTGAGGGAACTGTGACAGAACGATCCGGCCAAATATGAACCCAGCGGACCTGGACTCTGTTCGCCATGCCATTACCCAGCAGGAGAAGATGTTGGGCCATCTAGCATGGTACTACAGGAGATCGCGTTGTCAGTTCGGAACCTTTCTACCGCCTGACGGAGGTCCAGAACCAACGCCAGTGTCCGGTGGAGGACTCACTACCGGTTTCACCCATCTCGCCTGCCGCTTCTGAAGTTGTGTCCCTCCGTGAGCCCAAGGTTCCGACGCCGGGATAAATATGAGGGGAGCTGGGAAGATGCCGTTCCTTCCTTATGCAGTGTGGATTAGTGTTCGATCTACAGCCCTACTCTTATGCACTGACAAGGCTAGGATAGCCTTTTTGATTGAGTTGCTGCGTGGTCGAGCGCTGGAGTGGGCTTCAGCCGTTTGGGAACGACAGGATCCCTGCATGGCTTCATACCAGGGGGTTCACGGCCGAGATGAGGAAGCTCTTGACCATTCCGTCCGAGGGAGGGACGCAGCTAGGCGTCTGTTTTCTCTTCACCAAGGAACTCTGGCGTGGCCGACTTCGTGATCGAGTTCAAGACGTTGGCTGTGGAG
Source organism: Coregonus clupeaformis (assembly GCF_020615455.1). Classification (NCBI taxonomy): domain Eukaryota; kingdom Metazoa; phylum Chordata; class Actinopteri; order Salmoniformes; family Salmonidae; genus Coregonus; species Coregonus clupeaformis. Next base: position 315,976 of record NW_025533947.1, on the reverse strand, counting down.
AGTGGGTGGAACGAGGAGTCTTTGCAAGCGGCCTTTTACCAGGGCCTGTCGGAGCAGCTCAAGGATGAGTTGATCTCCTATCCGGAGCCTAGTGACCTGGACAGCTTGGTAGCCTTGTCTATTCGGGTGGATAATCGAGTCCGAGAGCGAAGGAGGGAGAAGCAATGGGGTCCGTCCAATCGATCAGCTTCTCAGTTCCCAGTCGGGTCGGGTGGTGGACCAGAACACGTCGATCATTCTCCACCACTAAGGGATTAGTGGAGAGGACCTCTCTCCCGATTCTGAACCCAGCAAGTGGGGCGGCACGGGTTAACCAAGGAGGAGCGTCAACATAGACGTAAGACCAACTGCTGCCTCTACTGTGGTCGCCTCGGGACATTACCTCTCCACTTGTTCCCGGGCGGTCGTCAAACTGCCCGGCTCGCTAAAGTTGGGAGGACTTTTAGCGAGCCAGTTTCAACCTCTCAGTACCTCTGTCAGACCCCGCTTCCCGGCTACCCTTGTGAACAGGAATCAGAGCTTAGCGCTTAACGCTTTTATCGATTCAGGTGCCGATGGAAGCTTTCTTGATGCCGAGTTGGTGGAACAGCTGGGGCTTTCCAAGGAGCAATTGCCGGAAGCCATTGAAGCGACCACTCTGAACGGCAGTAGTCTCGTATCACGATGAGGACTGAACCGGTTAAGATGCGGTTGTCGGGGAATCATTCTGAGATGATTTCATTTTTCATTCTGCCGTCTTCCCATGTTCCTCTGGTCCTTGGATACCCCTGGCTGAAGGAACACAATCCCACGTTCGATTGGGTGACGGGCAAGGTAACGAGTTGGAGCCTTGATTGTCATGCTAACTGTCTCAGGACTGCCTGCCCCCATTCGGTTCCCAGTCAGGTGATTGAGGCTAAACCCCCAGATTTGTCCCTGGTTCCCGAGACATATCACGATTTGGGAAGTTTTCAGTAAGCAGAAGGCTCTGTCACTTCCTCCCCACCGACCATATGATTGTGCCATCAACCTGGTTCCTGGAGCTGTCTACCCCAAGGGAAGGTTATACAGTATCTCCCGACCTGAACGTGAGGCGTTGGAGACCTACATCAAGGAGTCCCTAGCTGCTGGTCTCGTTCGTCCCTCGTCATCACCCCTGGGGGTAGGATTCTTCTTTGTGGGAAAGAAGGATGGCTCTCTTCGACCGTGTATTGATTATCGGGGGTTGAATGACATCACGGTCAAGAACAAGTATCCCCTGCCCTTGATGAGTTCTGCCTTCGACTCCTTACAGGGTGCTACGGTGTTCACCAAGCTAGACCTACGCATGCGTATCACCTGGTCCGGATCAGAGAGGGGGACGAGTGGTTGACGGGTTTCAATACACCGATGGGTCACTTCGGTATCAGGTGATGCCGTTTGGACTGACCAATGCTCCAGCGGTATTCCAGAGTATGGTGAACGACGTCCTGAGAGATATGATCGGTCTCTTCGTGTTTGTTTACCTGGATGACATTCTGATCTTCTCGAAGGAACCTTCCGACCACGTCCAGCATGTCCGGCAGGTTCTGCAGCGATTGTTGGAGAATCGCCTGTTCGTGAGAGGCCGAGAAGTGCGAGTTTCACGCCCACACTACATCCTTTCTTCCGGGTACATCATCTCCAGGGGTGAGATTAGGATGGATCAGGAGAAGGTTAGAGCGGTTCTGGAATGGGTCCAGCCCGGTACGAGATTGCAACTCCAGAGATTTTTGGGGTTTGCGAATTTCTACCGCAGATTCATCCGGGATTACAGCCGTGTGGCCGCTCCATTAACTGCCTTGACTTCCAGTATCAGGACCTTCAAGTGGAATCCGGAGGCGGATCGAGCGTTTCTGGATTTGAAGAGGCGATTCACCAACGCACCGATTCTCTCTCAACCGACACGGCCCGCAGTTCGCCGTTGAAGTGGACGCGTCTGATGTGGGAGTTGGCGCCATCCTGTCGCAGCGATGCTCCACGGACAGTAAACTCCATCCCTGCGCCTACTACTCGCCGCCTTTCGCCTGCAGAGAGGAATTACGATGTGGGTAACCGGGAGCTTCTCGGCGGTGAAACTTGCCTTGGAGGAGTGGCGCCACTGGTTGGAGGGGGCGGAGCAACCGTTTATTGTCTGGACTGACCACAAGAATCTTGCTTACGTGCAATCGGCTAAACGTCTCAACTCCCGCCAGGCCAGGTGGGCGTTGTTTTCGGACGATTCAAGTTTGCCCTGACGTTCCGACCTGGATCTAAGAACGGCAGGCGGACGCCTTGTCCCGGATGTTCTCCAAGACGGAGGAGAGTGGGTCCAAGACCGAGACTATTCTCCCCGGAACTGCGTCGTGGGAGCAGTGATGTGGAAGATTGAGGAGGAGGTGCTGGCGGACCTTCGACTCAGCCCGTCCCGGTAACGGTCCACCCGTCGGTTGTTTGTGCCTGAGTCGGTTCGGCCCTGCTGTCCTCAAATGGTCCCACGCCAGCAAGATGGCTTGTCACCCGGGCGTGGCTCGGACTATGGCGTTTCTTCGCAGACGCTTTTTGGTGGCTCCGCCATGGCCGAGGATACTCGGGGTTTTGTTGCTGCCTGTCCAGTGTGTGCGCAGAATAAGAGTACCAATCGGCCCAGCTCTGGACTACTTCACCCCCTTCCTATTCCCCGCGTCCATGGTCGCATCTGGCCCTGACTTCGTCACGGGGTTGCCCGCTTCTGAGGGGAACACGGTCGTTCTGACTATCGTGGACAGATTCAGCAAGTTCGCCCACTTTGTGCCTATTGCCAAGCTTCCCCTCTGCCTCGAGACGTCCGAGATCCTGGTTAGGAGGTTTTCAGGGTCCACGGTTTGCCCAGTGATATCGTTTCCGACCGTGGCCCTCAGTTTACCTCTGCTGTCTGGAAGTCCTTCTGTTTGGCCATTGAGCCACAGTCAGTCTCACATCTGGTTTTCACCCCCAATCCAATGGTCAGGCGGAGAGAGCCAACCAGAAGATGGAATCCACGCTACGCTGTCTGGTCTCTTCCAACCCCACCTCCTGGGCCTCTCAGTTGCCTTGGGTTGAGTATGCCCACAATACTCTCCCTACATCTGCCACTGGGATGTCTCCCTTCCAGTGCCTGTATGGCTACCAACCTCCCCTGTTCCCCTTCTCAGGAGAAGGAGCTATCAGTGCCTTCTGTTCAGGCTCATATTCGCGTTGCCACCGGACCTGGCATCGGGCCAGAAAGGCACTCCTTAGAGGTTCGGATCGGTATCAGCTCCAGGCGAATGTCGCCGGATCCCCGCTCCCACCTATACCATCGGAGATAGGGTTTGGTTGGCCACACGGGATCTTCCGCTACGGACTGAGTCTAGGAAGTTGTTACCGAAGTTCATTGGTCCGCTTGTGGTGGAGAAGGTGATCAATCCGGTGGCAGTTCGACTCAAACTACCGAGGACGCTCAGAGTCCATCCCACCTTTCTGTCTCCTGCCTCAAGCCTGTCTTCCTCAGTCCTCTGTTGCCTCCTCCGCCTCCTCCTCCTCCTCCGGATGATCGGAGGTGGTCCTGCCTACACGGTGCGTCGCATCATGGATTCCAGACGGCGGGGCCGGGTTTCCAGTATCTCGTGGACTGGGAGGGGTATGGTCCTGAAGAGAGGAGTTGGATTCCGCGTCGACAGGTCCTAGATGCGGATCTCATCAGGGACTTTACCGCCTCCATCCTGGCGCTCCGGGAGTCCGCCCGTGGCGTCAAATCGGAGGGTACTGTAACGATCCCGGCTGTCTGAGTCGGGTCCTGGTCGTAATCTCCAGTTTCCCGAGGGTTCGGGAACGCTCCGGGGAGCGCTCTGGTTTCCGCACCTGCTTCCCCATTAGCAATCTGCTACACCTGGGCCTAATCAGCACCTTTCTTAGGCTCTGGCCCAACATCCAGTTCCTGCCGGATCGGTAGCCATGAACAGTAGGTGTTCTGTGTATCAGTTTAGAGTGTTCTAGCGTGAGTTTTGTTATTTTGTACTTTGTTGAGTTTTTGTGTTCTTACCTCCGTTTTTGTTCCACCTGCAGTCACACGTCCGGAACCTTCACCCCACCTCTGCCTGATGGTCGGCGGCTGCCGAGCCATCACTGGACCCAGTACTGCACCCCCAACTACTCAACCACGCCGCCCGCTCTGTCCCTGGATTATTCTGCACCTTTTGTCGTATCTAATAAACCCTCACCTTCGTTCAACTCTCCTTGTCCTGGTCTGCTTTTGGGTTCTGGCTGAGGGAACTGTGACAAAGATGTGTAAATGCTGGAAGTTTAAGAATAATCCTGACTAATTTGTTTTGTTCTTTGGTCTGCAATTTATTTTTTATTATCTTGGGGGCACAATTGTACCAGGAAGAGCATGCATAGTCAAAGTGGCACTGAACCAATGTCCCCATTGCATTCTTATCCAGATATTTGGAGGTTCTTGCCAGAAACCTAATTTCATGGTTCACTTTGGAGATAACATTTTGTGCCATGCTCTCCCCTGTCAGATGTTTATCTAGCACACATCCAAGATACTTAACAGAGTATTTTGCTGCGACTACTATGTCACCTACTATCACCTTAAAATCAGGGGATTTCCTCAGTTTCACCTTGGACCCGAACAAGATGGACTGTCACGGTTTTCTAAGCCAGAACCCAGAAGCAGACCAGGACAAGGTGAGTTGAACGAAGGTGAGTATTTATTAACAGATTCAAAGAACGATGCAGAATAATCCAGGGGACAGAGCGGGTGGCGGAGATGAGTTGGTGGAGGTGAAGTGGCAGATCCAAGGATGGCTCGGCAGCCACCGACAACCAGGCAGGGGTTGGGTGAAGGTTCCGGGAGAATGACTGTAGATGGAAACAAACGGAGGTAAGTACACGGCAAGCCAACAAGGTGCAAAACAACAAAACTAACGCTAGTAACTCAGAGGCTGATACGCTGACAAACATACTGTTCATGGCTAACGATCCGACAGGGAATGGATGTCAGGTCAGAGTTTATGAAGGGTGATGATCAGGACCAGGTGTGCAGATCGCTGATGAGATGCAGGTGCGGGTAATCGGGAGATCTCCCGCCTAGCAACGTCGCCTGGGAACCAGGCAGGGAGCATTCAAGAACCTTCAGGAAACAGGAGATTCATAGCAGAAAAACGGCAACACAGGCAGGAACCGACTCAGGACGCAGGGTTCATGACATGGACTGTTTTTCCAAGGTGAAGTGACAGCTTATTGTCATATAGCCATTTACTGACATTCAGAAGTTCAGCACTGAGGGCTTTCTCAACCACCTTTTTGTCTTTGTGGGAAACCAACAGTGCAGAATAATCTGCACATAGGAAAAGGTCACATGTACAGGCATATTTCAGATCATTTATATACAATAGAAAGAAAAGTGGACCCAGCACAATCCCTTGGGGTACCCCGCAGTTCAAGATTTTGGGTTTAGACAGGGTCCCATCCACATCCACCATCTGTTTCTTCCTTGCAGGTAAGAGCAAACCAATTTTATTGCTAAGTTGTTAAAGCCCATGGCTCTTAGTTTGATTAACAGAATCTCATGATCCACTGTATCAAACGCCTTTTGGAGATCTAACATAACCATACCACAAAATGTCCCTCTGTCTACTTCCTTCCTTATGTGGTCAGTTAGATATAGTAGGAAAGTGTCGGTAGAATGGGATTTCCTAAAGCCAGATTGGAGCTCATATAGCAGGTTATGTAAGGAAATATAACTGTCAATCTGCTTGAACATAATCCTTTCCATGACCTTCGATAAAACACACAGGATTGCGACAGGCCTATAGTTTCCATGATCTAACTTATTCCCTTTTTTATATAAAGGAATGACCCTTGCAAGTTTTAGTTCCCTGGGAAAACACCCTAGTTCAATAGACAGATTTACAATGTGAGTTACACAGGGGGTGATAATTACCGGAGCATCCCTTAGAAATCTGGCAGGAATGTTGTCTAGGCCAGTTGCTTTGGAATGGTCAAGTTCTTTCAGCTTCTTTAGCACAGTTGACTCAGACACCTTTTCAAATGAAAAGGCATCTACTTGAATCCCCTGCTGTGAGTAAAACTGCTGGACATGACTCTCCCCATAGCAAACCGATTGACAAGGTAACTTGCTAACTAACGTATTAGCTATATAGTGGAGAATAGCTATTCAGACTGTCTGCAACCATGGACTTGTCTGATGTAACCTTTCCTCCAATGTCCAAGTTAAGAGCTTTGGTCTTTAATCTGTTACTATAATCTAACAGCTTCAGATACTTCCATACTTTACTCGGATTGTTCCTATTTTCAACTATTTTGTCATTAAAATAATATTTATTGGACTTCTGTATCATCCTATTGACCTAACCTAATTTCTTATAATCTATAAATATACAGTTGAAGTCGGAAGTTTACATACACTTAGGTTGGAGTCATTTAAAACTCGTTTCTCAACCACTCCACAAATTTCTTGCTAACAAACTATAGTTTGGGCAAGTCGGTTAGGACATCTACTTTGTGCATGACACAAGTAAATTTTGACAGACAGATTAGTTAACTTATAATTCACTGTATCACAATTCCAGTGGGTCAGAAGTTTACATACACTAAGTTGACTGTGCCTTTAAAAAGGAAAATTCCAGAATATAAAAGCCAGACTACACATGGGGACAAAGATTATACTTTTTGGAGAAATGTCCTCTGGTCTGATGAAACAAAAATATAACTGTTTGGTCATAATGACCATCGTTATGTTTGGAGGAAAAAGGGGGTAGCTTGCAAGCCGAAGAACACCATCCCTACCGTGAAGCACGGGGGTGACAGCATCATACTGTGGGGATGCTTTGCTGCAGGAGGGACTGGTGCACTTCACAAAATAGATGGCTGCATGAGGAAGGAAAATTATGAGGATATATTGAAGCAACATCTCAAGACATCAGTCAGGAAGTTAAAGCTTGGTCGCAAATGGGTCTTCCAAATGGACAATGATCCCAAGCATACTTCCAAAGTTGTGGCAAAATGGCTTAAGGACAACAAAGTCAAGGTATTGGAGTGGCCATCACAAAGCCCTGACTTCAATCCTATAGAACATTCGTGGGCAGAACTGAAAAAGCGTGTGCGAGCAAGGAGGCCTACAAACCTGACTCAGTTACACCTTCTCTGTCAGGAGGAATGGGCCAAATTTCACCCAACTTATTGTGGGAAGCTTGTGGAAGGCTACCCGAAATATTTGACCCAAGTTAAACAATTTAAAGGCAATGCTACCAAATACTAATTGAGTGTATGTAAACTTCTGACCCACTGGGAATGTGATGAAAGAAATAAAAGCTTAAATATATCATTCTCTCTACTATTATTCTGACATTTCACATTCTTAAAATAAAGTGGTGATCCTAACTGACCTAAGACAGGGAATTTTTACTAGGATTAAATGTCAGGAATTGTGAAAAACTGAGTTTAAATATATTTGGCTAAGGTGTATGTAAACTTCCGACTTCAACTGTATCATCTGCCCTAGATTTCCTGAACTCCTGAAAGCATTCATATCGACGCTTAATTGCCTTTAAAATGTTATTGTTTATTCATGGTTCTGTTTTTTGCTTAATTCTAACATTTTTTTTACTGGAACCTGCTTATCTTCAGCATCTAAAAATATATATGATTTAAAAATGCCCCAAGCATTTTCCACCTCATTGCATTTCAATACAGCAGACCAGTCCAATTTTCTCAAACAATTAACAAAAAGATCTGCACTATAATTCTTCATAGACCTATTTTTTATTAAGTTATGACAAATTCAAAACTTTTTTCTGAACCTCCGTACTACAGAAAATGATGGAATGATCACTGAGCCCATAGTGTACAGCTTCAATCTTGTCATGGTTTAAATCTGATCTACAGTGAGGGAAAAAAGTATTTGATCCCCTGCTGATTTTGTACGTTTGCCCACTGACAAAGAAATGATCAGTCTATAATTGTAATGGTAGGTTTATTTGAACAGTGAGAGACAGAATAACAACAACAAAAATCCAGAAAAACGCATGTCAAAAATGTTATACATTGATTTGAATTTTAATGAGTGAAATAAGTATTTGACCCCCTCTCAATCAGAAAGATTTCTGGCTCCCTGGTGTCTTTTATACAGGTAACGAACTGAGATTAGGAGCACACTCTTAAAGGGAGTGCTCCTAATCTCAGCTTGTTACCTGTATAAAAGACACCTGTCCACAGAAGCAATCAGATTCCAAACTCTCCACCATGGCCAAAACCAAAGAGCTCTCCGGAACAAGATTGTAGACCTACACAAGGCTAGAATGGGCTACAAGACCATCGCCAAGCAGCTTGGTGAGAAGGCGATAACAGTTGGTGCGTTTATTCGCAAATGGAAGAAACACTAAATAACTGTCAATCTCCATCATCCTGGGGCTCCATGCAAGATCTCACCTCGTGGAGTTGCAATGATCATGAGAACGGTGAGGAATCAGCCCAGAACTACACGGGAGGATCTTGTCAATGATCTCAAGGCAGCTGGGACCATAGTCACATAGAAAACAATTGGTAACACACTACGCCGTGAATGACTGAAATCCTGCAGCGCCCGCAAGGTCCCCCTGCTCAAGAAAGCACATATACAGGGTCGTCTGAAGTTTGCCTATGAACATCTGAATGATTCAGAGGAGAACTGGGTGAAAGTGTTGTGGTCAGATGAGACCAAAATCGAGCTCTTTGGCATCAACTCAACTTGCCGTGTTTGGAGGAGGAGGAATGCTGCCTATGACCCAAAGAACAGCATCCCCACTGTCAAACATGGAGGTGGAAACATTATGCTTTTGGGATGTTTTTTTGCTAAGGGGACAGGACAACTTCACCGCATCAAAAGGACGATGGACGGGGCCATGTACCGTCAAATCTTGGGTGAGAACCTCCTTCCCTCAGCCAGGGCATTGAAAATGGGTCGTGGATGGGTATTCCAGCATGACAATGACCCAAAACACACAGCCAAGGCAACAAAGGAGTGGCTCAATAAGAAGCACATTAAGGTCCTGGAGTGGCCTAGCCAGTCTCCAGACCTTTAATCCCATAGAAAATCTGTGGAGGGAGCTGAAGGTTCGTGTTGCCAAACGTCAGGCTCGAAACCTTAATGACGTGGAGAAGATCTGCAAAGAGGAATGGAACAAAATCCCTCCTGAGATGTGTGCAAACCTGGTGGCCAACTACAAGAAACGTCTGACCTCTGTGATTGCCAACAAGGGTTTTGCCACCAAGTACTAAGTCATGTTTTGCAGAGGGGTCAAATACTTATTTCCCTCATTAAAATGCAAATAAATTTATAACATTTTTATACATGCGTTTTTCTGGATTTTTTTTGTTGCTATTCTGTCTCTCACTGTTCATGTCACGGAATCAGCCGAGGCTGCTCCTCCTCCCTGTTCGGGCAGGCTTCGGCGTTCGTCGTCCCCGGAGTACTAGCTGCCACCGATCCATGTTTCGGTGTTTGACTTGTTGTGTCCTGATTGTGTACACCTGTTCCCCATTATGTTGTATTGTATTCCCTATTTAACCCTCTGTCGTGCATCGTGTGTTGTGTGTTATTGTTTGCGTCATCGGCAGGGTGCGGGTTGTTTGTTTTTCTCCGATGTTTGGAGACAGTTTCTTTTCACTGGCTACTTTTATTAAAGTACGGTTTCCAGTAGCTCTGTGTCCTGCATGTGACTTCGCCTACCGCATTTCACTGTCGCCGTTCTGACAGTTCAAATAAACCTACCATTAAAATTATAGACTGATCATGTCTTTGTCAGTGGGCAAACGTACAAATTCAGCAGGGTATCAAATACTTTTTTCCCCCACTGTATAGTTGAACCCAATATCTGATCTTACAGAAATACAAACTCCCCCGCCTTTGCGATTGCAGTCTCTTCGAATCACAACATAATTTTAAACTTCAATCTCAGTGTTTTTTATCGAACCATCTAACCATGTTTCGGTAAAGCAAAGCAATCCCACCTTACAGTTACTGGAGAGTAGGCAAATTTCCTCAATCTTAGGAAGAAGACTTCTAACGTTGAGATGAAGGATGTGTAGTCCTCTTGTAGAAAACATATTTTCTAGAGTCAAGTTCTCCTCATCTGTTGGAACTGTCAGCTGACATTGTTCACTTGAGATGAGTGTTGACTCCATGCAGTCCAATCGCATCAATGAAGCTCCTTCCAGGGTTCGTGCTCGCATCTGACCAGGTGTTTGCCTTTCCGGTCCCCTGCCCTGCCCCCGGGCCGCTCCACGACTGTCTCGACCGGGGCCTCCCTCGGCATCCTCTCCTGGTCTCCCTGCCACGCTCAGACAGCAGATGAAAGCAGGAGGATTAGGTTGGTTGTCAAGGTCTGAAAGTTCTCTATATAATCTCAGCAAAAAAAGAAACGCCCCTTTTTCAGGACCCTGTCTTTCAAAGATAATTCGTAAAAATCAAAATAACTTCACAGATTTTCATTGTAAAGGGTTTAAACACTGTTTCCCATGCTTGTTCAATGAACCATAAACAATTAATGAACATGCACCTGTGGAACGGTCGTTAAGACACTTACAGACGGTAGGCAATTAAGGTCACAGTTATGAAAACTTAGGACACTAAAGAGGCCTTTCTACTGACTCTGAAAAACATCAAAAGATAGATGCCCAGGGTCCCTGCTCATCTGCGTGAACGTACCTTAGGCATGCTGCAAGGAGGCATGAGGACTGCAGATGTGGCCAGGGCAATAAATTGCAATGTCCGTACTGTGAGACGCCTAAGACAGCGCTACAGGGAGACAGGACGGACAGCTGATCGTCCTCGCAGTGGCAGACCACGTGTAACAACACCTGCACACGATCGGTACATCCGAACATCACACCTGCGGGACAGGTACAGGATGGCAACAACAACTGCCCGAGTTACACCAGGAACGCACAATCCCTCCATCAGTGCTCAGACTGTCCGCAATAGGCTGAGAGAGGCTGGACTGAGGGCTTGTACGCCTGTTGTAAGGCAGGTCCTCATCAGACATCACCGGCAACAACGTCGCCTATGGGCACAAACCCACCGTCGCTGGACCAGACAGGACTGGAAAAAAGTGCTCTTCACTGACGAGTCGCGGTTTTGTCTCACCAGGGGTGATGGTCGGATTCGCGTTTATCGCCGAAGGAATAAGCCTTACACCGAGGCCTGTACTCTGGAGTGGGATCAATTTGGAGGTGGAGGGTCTGTCATGGTCTGGGACGGTGTGTCACAGCATCATCGGACTGAGCTTGTTGTCATTGCTGGCAATCTCAATGCTGTGCGTTACAGGGAAGACATCCTCCCCCCTCATGTGGTACCCTTCCTGCAGGCTCATCCTGACATGACCCTCCAGCATGACAATGCCACCAGCCATACTGCTCGTTCTGTGCGTGATTTCCTACAAGACAGGAATGTCAGTGATCTGCCATGGCCAGCGAAGAGCCCGGATCTCAATCCCATTGAGCACTTCTGGGACCTGTTGGATCGGAGGGTGAGGGCTAGGGCCATTCCCCCCAGAAATATCCGGGAACTTGCAGGTGCCTTGGTGGAAGAGTGGGGTAACATCTTACAGCAAGAACTGGCAAATCTGGGGCAGTCCATGAGGAGGAGATGCTCTGCAGTACTTAATGCAGCTGATGGCCACACCAGATACTGACTGTTACATTTTATTTTGACCCCCCTTTGTTCAGGGACACATTATTCAATTTCTGTTAGTCTGTGGAACTTGTTCAGTTTATGTCTCAGTTGTTGAATCTTCTTATGTTGCTGAGTTTATTATGCATACCTGAAAGAGAGGGTCGTTGCTCCTTTCCTTCTGACCCTCTCTATTATAGCATGCCGCTGCTCCAATGGATTTATCGCTAGAAAACGGGACAGGGCACTGATGAACATCTCCAGACAGTAACATGCATAGGGTAATTATGAGGTTTCCACCATCTATTTGGTGTTTACCCCCGACCTTAATCGCCCTTTTGGAGGGAATGTGCCAGCTGGAATATACAAACGTGTTAAATAGGGTGTATTTTCCGGCTGCCAGCTTTCAAATTGCTTGATGAGCGTTATATTAGGGTGTGTTCTCTCTATGATGTAATATGCCAGGGAGATATGTATACTGTAGCCAAGAAAGTAATACTAAGTGTATGTTGTGTAGTAAGCTGTTAGTAGCCCATGTGCCTCACCTTAACAATTTGGTCCCTTTCCCCCCTCATAACTTAGCCTACTGTTCTGACTTGGTTGTGCACATGTAGCCTATAGCCTGTTTTAGAGAAATGTAATCATCGAATATTGTAAGAGCTTTCATTGTCTGCTTATATGCCCCGTTTATTTATCCTACGGTTCTGACTTGGTGTACAGGGAGAATATTGTAAGAACAGCCCACCTTCTGAATTCTGTCGCTGTACATTTCAAAGGTGCTGAACAAATAGTTATATTGACTACATCCGTTTTAGCTCGGATTGCCTCTTGTCTGCTCGTCGTTCCCTTATGCCATAGTTTGTACATCTCAATTGTCAGTAGAAACCACATTTGTTTAAGCAAGTCAGCCATATCAGCTATGTTATAAAAAAAGACTGAATGAACTGTTTCGCTGTCAGACAAAGCTCTGCTGATAGCCAGGTGTAGCGGTGGTAAGGATTCACTCCATGGTGCTGAAATGAAAGCTCTGCTGTTGGGACAGCTTTATGTAGGCCCTAACAGTTTGTGGGCACCGTTTGTCACGTTATAGTGCAATTAATGTATTGTTTAGTGTTGTGTTGTGTAGTGGCTTTCTAGCAAGCATGAAATATATATATAGTTTGCCCCACCAAGACTTACATGCTAAAATCACCACCGGGGACACCCAAGTGCGAGCACGCATTTTTTTTTTTTATACTACTAAAAGTACATGGTAGCCTACTCTGCTGACCCTGACAAACAGATCAATAAAAACGATGTTGTCTGTTCCATAAACTTTAATTGGCCTATGAAAAGGAGAGACACAAATACAATGTGACATCCATCTAACCTGGAGGAGGAAATTATTGTCCAAAAACAAACAAAAGTGTCACTGACTCAATGACAAAGACAGTGAATATGCACACTCACCAGGGATATGGCCTATGTTCACACCTGGTGCCAATAAGATAAGGCTACTGTTTGCACAATTAAGTTAAGAATTTGGATAACTAAAATACAGACTGGAGTCTTTTCATTGTCATTTCTTTACAGCAATAGCCATTTGCTTTCCAAACAGTTTTTCCGCGATTATATTTTTTTATATTGCAATATGGTCTTTGATTTTCACTGACAGTCGCAACTCAACAATCATATATTTGGTATTTGTAGCGGGCACTGCCTAAATTGCAGGCCTTTCGGACTGTAGGCTATGCATTTAAAACAATCTTATTTATTTTAGAAGCTAATGATTCTCTGTGGCCAAGTCGTGCTTTCTAGTGTAGTAGACTATTTTGAATGATTGTTTTTATTTCTGTATAGACAGGAGTAAGCTAATTAGGCTATATAATTTTGCCAATTTAATTCAATTTACTTTAGGGAAAACTTAGCTTCCCCTAGCCTTATGGACACGCCGCCTATGCCTTTTAATCTGGCATAAACACAACTAGTCACGATGTTTTCATCTGATTGTCAAACAATCACGTAACAAAGGCGCTCCTGTGGCTACCTGCGCACATTCGTCCACACACAAAATAATTTTAGCATCCAAACCCCAACAGTGCACTGTGCACCCGCAAATACCTACGTGTATTGAATTGACATTCTGCGATTGTCATTAGGCTTACACTTGTAGCCTGAATGAACGGCGATCGATAATAGACAGTACTGTGCAGCCGTCTTCATTGACCTGGCCAAGGCTTTCGACTCTGTCAACCACCGCATTCTTATTGGCAGACTAAATAGCCTTGGTTTCTCAAATGACTGCCTCGCCTGGTTCACCAACTACTTCTCAGATAGAGTTCAATGTGTCAAATCGGAGGGCCTGTTGTCTGGACCTATGGCAGTCTCTATGGGGGTGCCACAGGGTTCAATTCTTGGGCCGACTCTTTTCTCTGTGTTGATATTTCTCATTGATATCAATGATGTCGCTCTTGCTGCTGGTGACTCTCAGATCCACCTCTACGCAGACGACACCATTTTGTATACATCTGGCCCTTCATTGGACACTGTGTTAACAAACCTCCAAACGAGCTTCAATGCCATACAACACTCCTTCAGTAGCCTCCAACTGCTCTTAAACACTAGTAAAACTAAATGCATGCTCTTCAATCGAACGCTGCTGGCACCCGCCCACCCGACTAGAATCACTACTCTCGACGGGTCTGACCTAGAGTATGTGGACAACTACAAATACCTAGGTGTCTGGTTAGACTGTAAACTCTCCTTCCAGACTCACATTAAGAATCTCCAATCCAAAGTTAAATCTAGAATCGGCTTCCTATTTCGCAACAAAGCCTCCTTCACTCATGCTGCCAAACATGCCCTCGTAAAACTGACTATCCTACCGATCCTTGACTTCGGCGATGTCATTTACAAAATAGCCTCCAACACTCTACTCAGCAAATTGGATGTAGTCTATCACAGTGCCATCCGTTTTGTCTCCAAAGCCCCATACACTACCCACCACTGTGACCTGTACGCTATTGTTGGCTGGTCCTCACTACATGTTCGTTGTCAAACCCACTGGCTCCAGGCCATCTATAAATCACTGCTAGGCAAATCCCCATCTTATCTTAGCTCATTGGTCACCATAGCAACACCCACCCGTAGTATGCGCTCCAGCAGGTATATCTCACTGGTCATCCCCAAAGCCAACACCTCCTTTGGCCACCATTCCTTCTAGTTCTCTGCTGCCAATGACTGGAACAAATTGCAAAAATCTCTGAAGCTGGAGACTCTTATCTCCCTCACTAACTTTAAGCATCAGTTGTCAGAGCACCTTACCGATCACTGCACCTGTACACAGCCCATCTGAAATTAGCCCGCCCAACTACCTCATCCCTATATTGTTATTTATTTTTCTCTTTTGCACCCCAGTATCTCTATTTGCACATAATCTCTTGCACATCTAGCATTCCAGTGTTAATACTAATTGTAATTATTTTGCACTATAGCCTATTTATTGCCTTACCTCCATAACTTGCTACATTTGCACACACTGTATATATATTTTCTGTTGTATTTTTTGACTTTATGTTTTTTTACCCCATATGTAACTCTGTGTTGTTGTTTTTATCGCACTGCTTTGCTTTATCTTGGCCAGGTCGCAGTTGTAAATGAGAACTTGTTCTCAACTGGCTTACCTTGTTAAATAAAGGTGAAATAAATTTTTAAAAAAGAATTGATGCATCCACTTGTTGTCCACGCCCGCCTCGGTCTCGGCCACTCATCTCTGCCTTGTCCACGAGCGTCTCCGCCACTCATCTCAGCCTTCATAAAATGTAAGTATTCTCCTCAAACCACAATACCACCCGGTTCCGAGTCAATTCGCTATGCCTGACATGCAGTAATGTTAAATAAGAGTGTATAGCCTATAATTTTTGGGGGCATGTTGTATGAATTGTGATAGGCTCACGTTTACCGACAGCAACGACATACCCCCACTATTTATTTTGCCGGAATGCCTTACTTTCACCCCTGCTAATATGACCCCTTTGTTGAAAGGTGAGACTCTCATGAACACGTACATGTTTTGCTCTAGGACGCCCACAGACCTCACAAGACTCATCTGAAGGTCCCCGGTACCTGTTGAAAAAAAGTATTGTATATATCGAGACTGTTTAGTGCCAAAAGTAAGGGGTTAAATACATGTAAAAAAAATATATATCCTTATCTTTCTTATGTCTCTCAGATACAGGACAGACACTTCAGAACAAAGTTCCTTAAATTTTTTTTGGGGGGGACTATCTGTTATTTCATGTAGTGAATATGTTATTCAATGCATTAATAAGGCAGCTTGTGTGTGTGCGAGAGAGAGATTTAGCGCGACAGTACACCTGGCCTATAAAGTGTGTTTGTATTCGTCTCACGTGGTACAGGTTCACCCACTTCTCAAGCTGCCTCAGGGTGTGCATGCATTTGTTGTTGTGATGTAAGCGTTAATGGCTCAGTGACAGACTAAGAATTGAGTTAAGTGGCTGGGCTTTTCATGAGCAGATAGTTGTATCAGACACTTCCGATATTATACCAGATTAGTTAGCTACCTCAGTTCATCTCAGTTATATCAGATACCACTGTTAGTTATATCAGATATCAGTTTGATATATGAAATAACTCAGTTCGTTATATCAGATACCAGTTTGATATATCAAATACTTCATTTAGTAATATCAGATGCCAGTTAAATCAAGATACCTCAGTTAGTTACAGTGCTATGAAAAAGTATTTGCCCCTTTCTAATTTTCTCTACTTTTGCATATTTGTGATACTGAATGTTATCAGATCTTCAACCAAAACCTAATATTAGATAAAGGGAACATAAGTGAACAAATAACACAACAATTACATATTTATTTCATAAACAAAGTTATGCAACACCCAATTCCCCTGTGTGAAAAAGTAATTGCCCCCTTACACTCAATAACTGGTTGTGCCACCTTTAGCTGCAATGACTCCAACTAAATGCTTCCTGTAGTTGTTGATCAGTCTCTCACGTCGATGTGGAGGAATTTTGGCCCACTCTTCCATGCAGAACTGCTTTAACTCAGTGATGTGTGGGTTTTCAAGCATGAACTGCTCGTTTCAAGTCCTGCCACAACATCTCAATTGGGATTAGGTCTGGACTTTGACTAGGCCATTCCAAAACTTCCAATTTGTTGCTTTTTAGCAATTTTCATGTAGACTTGATTGTGTGTTTTGGATCATTGTCTTGCTGCGTGACCCAGCTGCGCTTCAGCTTCAGCTCACAGACGGATGGTCTGACATTCTCCTGTAGAATTCTCTGATACAGAGCAGAATTCATGGTTCCTTCTATTAAGGCAAGTCGTCCAGGTCCTGAGGCAGCAAAGCATCCCCAAACCATCCCACCACCACCATGCTTGACCTTTGGTATGATGTTCTTACTGTGGAATGCAGTGTTTGGTTTTCGCCAGGCATTACTGGAACCATGTCGTCCAAAAAGTTATACTTTTGAATCATCTGTCCATAGAACGTTCTTCCAAGAGTCTTGATGATCATCCAGGTGCTTTTTGGCAAACTTGAGTCAACTTTTTGGACGAGATGGGTCCCATTATGCCTGGCGAAAACCAAACACTGCATTCCACAGTAAGAACATCATACCAAAGGTCAAGCATGGTGGTGGTGGTGTGATGGTTTGGAGATGCTTTGCTGCCTCAGGACCTGGACGACTTGCCTTAATAGAAGGAACCATGAATTCTGCTCTGTATCAGAGAATTCTAAAGGAGAATATCAGACCATCCGTCTGTGAGCTGAAGCTGAAGTGCAGCTGGGTCATGCAGCAAGACAATGATCCAAAACACACAATCAAGTCTACATGAAAATGGCTAAAAAGCAACAAATTGGAAGTTTTGGAATGGCCTAGTCAAAGTCCAGACCTAATCCCAATTGAGATGTTGTGGCAGGACTTGAAATGAGCAGTTCATGCTTGAAAACCCACACGTCACTGAGTTAAAGCAGTTCTGCATGGAAAAGTGGGCCAAAATTCCTCCACAGCGACGTGAGAGACTCATCAACAACTACAGGAAGCATTTGGTTGGAGTCATTGCAGCTAAACGTGGCACAACCAGTTATTGAGTGTAAGGGGGCAATTACTTTTTCACACAGGGGAATTGGGTGTTGCATACCTTTGTTTATGAAATACATGAAATAAATATGTAATTGTTGTCTTATTTGTTCACTTATGTTCCCTTTATCTAATATTAGGTTTTGGTTGAAGATCTGATAACATTCAGTATCACAAATATGCAAAAGTAGAGAAAATGAGAAAGGGGGCAAATACTTTTTCATAGCACTGTATATGAGAAACCAGTTATATCAGATACCTCCATTTGTTATGTAAGATATCAGTTTGATGTATCAGCTATTTCAGTTAGTTAAATCAGATAACAGTGATATTAGATACCTCAGTTAGTTATTTCAGAAACCAGTTTGATATAAGATACCTCAGTAATATCAGATACCTCAGTTATATAAAATACCTCAGTTTGTTATCAGATTCCAGTTATATCAGATACCTCAGTAATAGCAGATACCTCAGTTAGTTATATCAGACATCAGCCTTGGAACAGATACTTTTTATTTAATACATCAAAGTGAAACTATAAGCATATTTATCTGATCTCAGGCTAAAACATAGACAAATCAAAGTGCCAAAAATATTCACAATAAAAACAGAAGATTCGTATTTGAGTACAATATCTTATAATGCTTGAGTGTGTGTCATACTTCCAAGGATAACTTTTGACCGGGAAAACATAAAGATCTGGTCGAAACATTGCTAAAAAAACACACATGGGAAATATCTGGCAGTGTGATTCATGTTCTGATTGTTTGTGTGTGTGTGTGTGTGTGCGCGTGTAACAATGACGCTGTGAAATCGAGAAGCAGGTGCAAGTGAAACGTTTAATAAAACAACAAACATGAAACGAGACAGCGTAACAGTGGCGATATAGCATGAACACAGGAACAATACCGACTGAGGAATGAACGTAAGGGAGGGACAGATAAAGGGGAGGTAATGAGGAAGCTAATAGAGTCCAGGTGTGAATTATAATGACCTGCAGGTGCGTGTAATGATGGATGCCAGGTGTGCGTAATGATAAATCCCAGGACCAGTGGTTAGTATTCCGTCGACGTCGCACGCCGGAAGGGAGGAGCAGGAGTAGACGTGACAGTACCCCCCCTCTGACGCGCGGCTCCCGCCGCAGGACGACACCAACCAGAGGGACGACCCCGAGGATGAGGAGCGGGTCGGTCCAGGCGGCGAAGGTGGAAATCACGAATGATGTTGGGATCCAGAATGTCTTCCACCGGAACCCAACACCGCTCCTCTGGGCCATACCCCTCCCAGTCCACCAGGTACTGGAGCCGACCCCCACGACGGCGAGAGTCCAGCAGGGATCTGACAGCATACGTCGGACTCCCCTCGATGTCCAGGGGGGGTGGGGGGGGTGTCATGGGGGACAGCATCAGCTAGGGTACCAGGAACCATCGGCCTGAGAAGGGAGACATGAAAAGAGGGTGAGATACGATAGTGACTGGGTAGCTGTAACCTATACGTCACCTCGTTGACCCTCCGGAGAACCTTGAATGGCCCCACAAACAGGGGTCTCACTGCGGTGGCGGTCTGCCTGTTCCTTTTGATGATGGACGGCGCGCTGGAGTCTCACGTGAGTATCACTCCACACTTCTTCTGCGGGCCGGAAGCACTCATCAACCGCAGGAGCTTCGGTCTGGCCCGGTGTCCACGGGGTCCATGTAAATTGGGGGCCATTGTCGGAGACGATGTCCTCCGGAAGGCCATAATGCCGGAAGAGTGCCTCAGCGACCTGGAGAGCAGTGGAGAGACCAGGAAGAGGGATTAAATGACAGGACTTACAAAATCTATCCACTACCAACAAAATGGTGGTGAAACCATCAGACGAGGGGAGATTGGTTACAAAGTCAATGGATAGATGTGACCAGGGTCGCTGAGGCATGGGAAGCGGCAGGAGATTCCCTGCTGGAGCGTTCCTGGGGGACTTGGTTTGGGCACCTATGGAACAGGAGTTGACTTAGCAAGTGACATCCTGCGCTAAGGTGGGCCACCAGTATTTCTCAGAGGTAGAGCGAGAAATACCTGGATGTCCAGCGATGACAGCTGTGTGCGCCCAGGTCAGCAGCGGGTCCCTTATCCCTGTGGGAACGTAAAATGCGCTCGGGAGAACAATTAGTGTGTGCGGGCTCCCTCTCCAGAGCCTGGCGGATGTCCGCATCAATGTCCCAGACCACAGGAGCTATGACTCGGGAGGATGAAATTATGGGGGCATTCTGGACAGGACACTCCCCCGAATTGTAGAGATGGGTTCCACACCAACCTACGGGGCCCTCCTTTAAGTAGAGAGGTGAGAGGAGCGGCGACAGAGCTGAAGTTCCTGATGAAGCGGCAGTTGAAGTTGGCAAACCCCAAAAACCGTTGTAACCCCTTTTTGGTGGTTGGAACTGGCCATGACCTGACTGCATCTACCTTCTTGTCGTCCATCCTCACACCCTGATTTGGTAGCCTAAGAAGGAGACCGTACTCTGGTGAAATTGGCACTTCTCAGCCTTGACGAACAGGTGGTTGGTGAGGAGGTGTTCCAGGACTGCTCGAACGTTAATGATGTCATCCTCCAGGGTAGCCGAGTAGATCAGGATGTCATCGATATACACGACCACCTGGTGGCCGAGCATGTCCCTGATCACCTCGTTAACGAATGCCTGGAACACTGACAGAGAATTGGCTAAGCCATATGGCATCACCAAGTACTCGAAGTGACCAGGCATCATGCTTCCACTCATCCCCCTCCCGGGTGCAGATGAGATTTATGCACTCCACAGGTCCCGTTTGGTAAAGAACTGGGCCCCGCGGAGCTGCTCGATGGCTGACGGCACCAATGGGAGAGTGTACCGATACTTTGTGGTGATTTCGTTGAGTCCTGTGTAGTCAATGCAGGGACGTAACACTCCATCCTTCTTGGCACAAAGAAAAAACCAGCCGACACAGGGGAAGTGGACGTGTGGATGAAACCTTGTTGGAGAGCCTCTTCGATGTAATCCTCCATGGCCTGGGTCTCAGCCACCGACAGAGGGTAAATGCATCTGCACGGAGGTGCAGAACCTGAAAGCAGGTTGATGGCACAGTCCTAGGGGTGATGAGAAGGAAGACAGGTGGCGCGGAGAATACCTCCTGCAGGTCCTGGTATACCTCTGGATTGTTGGGGTGAAGGGCAACCACAGGACTCTCAACCGACGTGGAACCACAGGGGACAGGGAAGCAGACCTGAGCGGATTGCTGAATGGGCTGATGTGCTGGCTCGCTGGGTTGACTGGTTGTAGAGTATCCTCCCGGGTGTGTTCGAGATGTTGCACACTGAGAAGAACCTCCTCCATAGCCGATCCCAGTTGTGCCAGCTGGTCATGGTGTTGACGTAGATAACCCTGCTCATTGACCGTCTGAGAGATATTCGAATTTCCTGCTGCTTCCATGGTTTGAGTCGGTATTCTGTAACAATGACGCTGTGAGTCGAGAAGCAGGTGCAACGTTTAATAAAACAACAAACATGAACCGAGACAGCGTAACAGTGGCGATATAGCATGAACACAGGAACAATACCGACTGAGGAATAAACGAAGGGGAGGTAATGAGGAAGGTAATGGAGTCTAGGTGTGAATCATAATGATCTGCAGGTGCGCGTAATGATGGATGCCAGGTGTGCATAATGATAAATCCCAGGACCGGTGGCTAGTATTCCGGTGACGTCACACGCCGGAGGGGATGAGCAGGAGTAGACGTGACAATGCGTGTACTCTCATAAAGATGAATAAAGCATGATGGAATACACTTTTACTAGCAAGTTTGGGAATTGAAGAACGATAATCAGATCCATCATATCTTTTAGATGGTGCAAGAGTGAGACCCTCCTGCCTTGTCGTTTCAAAATACTGTATGCATGGGCAAATTACAATTGTATAATGAGCTGACTATCTCAGTCTTAAATGCATGGATATCTCTCTTTCTCTCTCACCATCTGTCTGTCTGCCTGTATGTCTGTCTGTCTGTCTGTCTGTCTGTCTGTCTGTCTGTCCTCATCCTTTTCATGTGTCCCATTGAGATTTAATTAACTAAAGATGCCATAATTCACAGTGCATACAGTACAAATACGATGATTGTAATTGATGGTGGGCTACAAATAAGATACAATAACCATCAAATCAACAGCTATATACAACAAAGAGTTTCACAGAACACTGCTGTACCTCATTGATCATTGTAAAAGTAAACATGTAAGCATTCATACTTTGATCTCTCTCTCTCTCTCTCTCTCTCTCTCTTCTATCCCACTTCCCCCCACCCCGCTCTCTCTATCTCTATGCTTCGCTCATCTTCTCTCTCAGCGTGAACAAACAAGCATTGAGCCGCCAATATCTGACACACACACACACACTGCGCGCGCATGCACGCACGGGTTTAAAAGTGCTGCCAACACATCGCGCGCATCACATCTCATCCAGTATATGCACAGAGAAAGAATGTCCCCCTCTCCTCGCGCCGCCACTGATGCGCGCGAGGGAGTCCGATAATTGGACGCCCCGAGCTTATCTTTAAAACCCTCCCGGCAGATATGCGAGGTGCGTGTCTGTGGCTGTCCCTCACCTATTTGGCCACCAGCCTCGACGGGTTGGGGGCACCAGAATACAACAACTCAACCATTTTCGGCGGGGGTCTATTTGTGGATGCAGAAGAGCTGCTGAACCTGTCAGACCCGTACACGCCCAATCTGACAAATGTCTTCTCGCTGGACCTGGACGAGGACACGCTCGCGGACTGGCGTTCCATGGCGGGTAAAAAGCGCTACGGGGGAGAGTCCCATAACGGGACCGTGAAATCCCTACTGGTGGTGGCTTACTCGTTCATCATTGTCATCTCGCTGTTCGGAAACACGCTTGTGTGCCATGTGGTGATCAAGAACAAGCGGATGCACTCCGCCACGAGCCTGTTCATCATCAACCTCGCGGTGGCAGACATTCTCATCACGCTGCTCAACATGCCCTTTACTTTGGTGCGAGACCGACCGGGGACATGACAACCTCGCTACTGTCTATGGGCACAGGAACAACAAACATCACTGTACACAGATGACTACACACACACACACACACACACACACACACACACACACACACACTCACACTCACACTCACACTCACACTCACACTCACACTCACACTCACACTCACACTCACACTCACACTCACACTCACACTCACACTCACACTCACACTCTCTCTCTCTCTCTCTCTCTCTCTCTCTCTCTCTGTTGTTTTAAGAACGTCTTTGAGATTCTTACGGTATAAGAATTAAATATATTATTTTAACCTTTTTCACAATGGTAGATCAGTGACTATCTCTTGAAGGGGAAGGACGGATAGGTTTCAAATAACTTTTAACCAATTATCCACAGGTGGTTTGGATGATGAGAGTGCTTGTAGTGAGTGTGATATGTCTGTGTGTGCTAAATCGATCTATAACGCGCATATGGATAGGAAAGCTCCAGCTTTTCATCACTCCATCATGCCAGTAACAAACAACCTCGTCAACATGCCTGTGTGGTCTCCGTCAGGTCCGCTTTGTGAACAGCAGCTGGTGGTTCGGGAAGGGTATGTGCCACATCAGCCGGTTCGTCCAGTACTGCTCCCTACACGTATCCACACTCACGCTCACGGCAATCGCGCTGGACAGACGCCAGGTAGGTTAACAGTCATGCATAAAATGGGTGAATATCGTGAATGTCGTGTGTGTGCTTCATCTAATTAAAGTGTTGCAATTTACTAAGTAAAATAAAATCTGTAAAGGAAAGCTGTAAGGAAAGTGGGGGCAGCGTCAGCTCTCGAAAGCGCGAGGGGGAGCTGTCCACGCGGCAGTGCTGAAAGTGCCTTAGCTCAAGAGGTTTCTCAAATAGACTCGCTAATTGTCAGCTTGTTACCAGGCTGACAGTTTGATACAGGCAACAAAAGCCAACTATTCTGTTGTTTTGGCCTCTTAGAAATACATTTTTAGGCATAGGTCTATTTCAATGGGAGTGACAGTAGATGTAACATTAAATTATTAGTTTATTGTCATAGGTTGAGGGACAAGGCAACTTCCAAGCTATAGAGACAAGTATGTTATTTTCTGGCATCTGCTGTAGTCTATCCTTTCAATATAATGAATATTTGGTGGCATTCACATTCAGTTGTTTTTCATAGAGTTGTCTTGGATATGAGTCTACTATGTATTTATGAGCTACAGAGCTCAAGCGGAGTTTGAGTACGATTTTTATCTCAAACCAAAAGTGTGGTTTGTAAGGGAGGAGTGTGTAACAGAGAATAGCAGCAGGTGTGTGTAATGGAGTGTGTGTCATGGCCTGATAAAACACTGTGTGTGTGTCTTTTGTGTGTGTGCAGGTCATTCTCCACCCTCTGAGGCCCCGCATGTCCCCAGCTCGCGGCGTTGTGTGTGTGATTCTCATCTGGGTCATGGCCAGCTGCTTCTCCTTGCCTCATGCCATCTACCAGAAGCTCCTAACCTTCGTGTACAGGTACACGCACATAAATACACACACACACACACTTCACCTTTGTGTACAGGTACCCATCCACCCACATGCACACGCATGCACACACACAAATCGATAGAACAAACACCTCACCTTCGTGCACAGGTACCCACCCACACCCACACGCACACACACACACACACACACACACACACACACACACACACACACACACTATATCGATCAACCAAACACTTCACCGTTGTGTACACAATGCCCACCAGGTATTATTTTCTCACACTTCTCTCTTTCCTCCAGCCTCTCTCACTCTCGCTCTCTTGTTTTGGGGTTTCCAATATTCTTGCTGTTTCTCTTGTTGATTTTTCACGAGTGTATTCTTCCCTGTGTTATACTCATAGCTGGTTATGGGCTCTCGCTCATTCTCCTCTCTCTCCCTCCTTTCAATCTCCTTCTCACACCCTCTCCCTTCTCCCCCCCCCCCTCTCTCAGTAAAGAGAAGGTGCGCAGCCTTTGTGTCCCCGACTTCCCCGAGCCCTCTGACGTCTACTGGCAGTGCATCGACCTCCTCACCTTCATCCTCCTCTACGTCCTACCCCTCCTCATCATCACCGCTGCCTACTCAACCGTGGCACGCCGCCTGTGGCGACGTAACGCTATCGGGGACACCACCACTGCGCAGTTCGCGGTGCAACGGCGGCAGCGTCGGCGCACCCTGGCTATGTTGTTGGCGGTTGTTGGGGTGTTCGCGGTTTGCTGGTTCCCTCTGAACTGCTACGTGGTGCTTCTCTCCAGCCAGGCCATTCAGTCATCCAATGCCTTGTATTTCTGTTTTCATTGGCTGGCGATGAGCTCGACGTGTTACAATCCCTTCATCTACTGTTGTCTGAACCCTGCCTTCCGCCAGGAGCTAAAGCTGCTATTGGGCATGTGCTGGAGGAGGGGGCGTGGAGGGGTGGGGCCGGTGCTGGTGGCTCCGCCCTCCTGCGCACCCTGCCAGAGAGCCGCCTGGCCGGAGAGCCGCACCTGCTCTCGGCCGAGTCACGCCTCTTCACACCCGAGTCACGCCTCTTCTCGGCCAAGCCACTCCTCATCCTTTCACCAGCCTCCTAAAGACAGGCATGTCCTCTTCTCCGCTAGACATGCCCATAAAACAGACATTCTATCAGTGGAGCCCATAGTAGCTGTCAGTTAACTACAACTACCAGAATGCACTTGGGTTGGGATTGAGTGAATGATTGAGTTTATTTGACAATTAAAGACATGTAAAGTTGCTGCATTTGGAGGTGAGTCCTGTTGAAGGACTGCGTTATTAGCCAAATACAGTGGGGGCTCTTGAACAGGAAATGTGAGATCTTTAAACTTTCATGACAGCGCCACCTTCAGGAAGAAAGGTCTCACATGGATATGAGCAGGGGTTGGGGAGGTCTAGCAACAAATGCAACACCGAAACCAGCAATTGTTAGCACATACTGTATACACTGAGTGTACAAAACACTAAGGCACCTTCCTAATATTGAGTTGCACCCCCCCTTTTGCCCTCAGAACAGCCTCAATTCGTCTGGGCATGGACTCTACAAGGTGTCGAAAGCATTCCATAGGGATGCTGGCCCATGTTGACTCCAATGCTTCCCACAGTTGTGTCAAGTTGGCTGGATGTCCTTTGGGTGGTGGACAATTCTTGATACACACGGGAAACTGTTAAGCGGGAAAAACCCAGAATCATTGCAGTTCTTGACACAAACCGGTGCGCCCGTCATCTACTACCATACCCTGTTCAAAGGCACTTAAGTCTTTTGTCTTACCCATTCACCATCTGAATGGCACACATACACAATCCATGTCTCAATTGTCTCATGGCTTAAAAATCCTTCTTTAACCTGTCTCCTCCCCTTCATCTACACTGAATGAAGTGGATTTAACAAGTGACATCAATAAGGGATCATAGCTTTCACTTGGATTCACCTGGGTCAGACTATGCCATGGAAAGAGCAGGTGTCCTTAATGTTTTGCACACTCAGTGTATATTAGCAGAACAGCATTGTCGTGGCATAGACCGCGTTGCACTACATCTGTTGTAATTTATTTTTGTAAACCTGCAAAATGTCTCTGTCTAGTTCTGCTATCTCTTTTAGTTCTGGCTCTGTCTAGTTCTTCTATCTCTTTAGTTCTGGCTCTGTCTAGTTCTTCTATCTCTTTTAGTTCTGGCTCTGTCTAGTTCTTCTATCTCTTTAGTTCTGGCTCTGTCTAGTTCTTCTATCTCTTTTAGTTCTGGCTCTGTCTAGTTCTTCTATCTCTTTAGTTCTGGCTCTGTCTAGTTCTTCTATCTCTTTAGTTCTGGCTCTGTCTAGTTCTTCTATCTCTTTTAGTTCTGGCTCTGTCTAGTTCTTCTATCTCTTTTAGTTCTGGCTCTGTCTAGTTATTCTGTCTCTTTAGTTCTGGCTCTGTCTAGTTCTTCTATCTCTTTAGTTCTGGCTCTGTCTAGTTCTTCTATCTCTTTTAGTTCTGACTCTGTCTAGTTCTTCTGTCTCTTTAGTTCTGACTCTGTCTAGTTCTTCTGTCTCTTTAGTTCTGACTCTGTCTAGTTCTTCTATCTCTTTTAGTTCTGGCTCTGTCTAGTTCTTCTGTCATTGGACTTCAAAAGGCAAAGACACCACCTTGGAGTTTTGTCGTTTCAACAGCAGCTGTTTATTCCATAATCTGTTCCTACAAAAATAATATTGTCTTAATTCTCGCTGATTGACATTGTCTCGCCCACTGCACACAAATTGTTATGTGTGGTGGATCCCTGCGAACGTTTTATTGAGTTTTTGTTGAAGACAGAACTTTCTAACCAGTGGGGATGATGACTGTGAGCGTGATATTCCGCTCCCTGAGTTTCACTGCTGCTGTCGGGGAGTTGCAGGAAGGCGAGGGGCTGATGGAGCTAGAGTTTGAAGGAACAATCTGTAACTTTCACTTCCAGTCGAAAGTGCTATCCCTGCACTTTTGTATACTGTGGCGGTGGGTCTCGCTTGGCAAAGGTAACTGAAGGTTACCCACAGAATTTAAGTAAGGTTCTGTACATTTGCCAAGATCCACTCCTAAAGTTTACAAACAAGTGCAGGGGCAGCACTTTTAACCATTGACTGTAAACGAAAGTAACAGATCGAACCTTTCAAAATTGATTGAGTTCAGGACTGTGGGAAAGAAGAAAGTGGTAAACTATACTTGACAGAAGGTGTATACTCAACACATATGCTGATCAACAGGGAAGAAGTAATGGAGGTGGGCTGAAGATTTTTTGCTCCAGACATTTCCTCCCTAAATCTGCTGGCAGTCCCTGCATAAGATACAGGTTGAAACATGTACAGCTGACTGCACATGTGGTGAAGGCTATTAAAGATATTCTCTGGTACTTTTGTGGTCCCCGAAAATGTGCAGATATGTGACCACGTCATTGCTGTCTCTCACTCTGCTGTGTGTGATTCTTGCTAGCTGTCACTCAAATGACGAGGGGCTGAAGCTCATTGGCCGAAACTCAAATTGCTAAGGGCTGGCCCACGTGGGGGTAAATGTAGGGAAAGTTCTGCCGCACAGCTTCCAAAAAACAGTCAGTTTCAAACTAGGGATTTCGTGGCTAATTGACATAAAATAGTAATTCTGCTCATAGATTATTTATGTACTGTATGTATACATATTGACACATCCAGCCCAAAGTGGGAGGTTAAAAAAATACTTTAAAAAATACTAGTTGCCAAAGTACCAGAGCATAAATATGCTTTCAGTTGGATAAATAAGTGAAAGTAACAGACCTTTCAGAACTGATTGAGTTCAGGACTGTGAGAAAGAAGAAAGTGGTAAACTATACTTGACGGAAGGAACCCTTTTGGTCTGGTCAAAAATAGTGCACTAAAGAGGAATAGGGTGACATTTGGGACACTTTCTATAATGAGAAGGCTACTGGTTATATGCTACATTATGCATTAGCTTGTTGGAAATTAGGCACTCAGTAACCTCGTCCCCAGGCACAATTACAGAGAGAGCCGGCTGGTGGGCAAGATGAGGCACTCAGAGTCAAATGGTTCTGTGATACTGTTGATGGTACTGGTAACCAGACCTGGATACAATTTTATTTGTTTTCTTTAAAATACTTTATATCCATTTTATTTAGCTGACCAAGAGCACCAGGTGGGTGGGATTTGCACTTTTGGGACTATTCTATTGTAGGGCAAGTGAAATCAAGCACACTTAAAGTATGTGAAAGAAAACCAGTACCGTTTTCACCCAGACCTGATGGTGATTTGAATGACAGATTGTACATGTCTGTGATAACGTTTAGTTCTTTATTCATTTGAATGTTGTGCGGACCGGGTGAAGAGTGTGAGCATCTGTGACATGATGTTCATGTGTACAGACGATAATGATGGTGGTTTAAACCTGACATTTGAACATGCTTGTGTTAATGTTTGGTTTCATGTTCTTGTTTTGAATGTTTTAAATGTTGATGCTACGGTATACTGTGAGTTGATGGTAACATCAGGCATGAGTATCTGTAATATTATGATTTTGTGATGTAAATGTGATATGGGATCTGAATTATGAATTCTCCCTCTATCTGTGCTTTCTGAGATCCATTGCCTTAACTCATAGTGCACATGTTTTTGTCGTGTACATGCCTTTCTCATAAAAGACTCCACGTTCCTTTTGAGATATTTATCAATTTGTTCATGAATTATGATTCTCCACCAATTATTGTGTTTTAGATGTGTCTGTGTTTGTAGTATTAGATATAAGTGATTCAAAGTCCTGTCCTTCTTTAAAAAAGTGTAAAATGTATATTTTTACTTTACATGGTCAGCCCTGCACCAGCCAGATAGTGTGTGTGTGTGTGTGTGTGTGCATGCGTGTGCGTGCGTGAGTGTGTGCAGATGCTTGCATGTGTGGGTCGGTATTGCCAAAGGGTTTGAGTAAAGTTTCTGTTCTGGTTTAGCTCTTTAGTAGTGTATTATGACTAGCTGATTGTTAACAGAGCAATTGGTCAATATGTTCATTATCCAACCCCCTTGTTCTCTTTTCAAAAGCCATTAAAGTATGCCATGTGACAACGATGGGTTGGTGTGATTCATAGATAATGGTATCGTTTTGTGCACAATTATTTCTGATCTCCCTTTCTTCTTCCATTAAGACTCTGTGTGTGTGTGTAGCCAATTTTTCTGAACTCCCACTCTGCTACTATTCATGGGAGTGTGAGTCATTGTGTCGAGGGAACGTGAGGTCAGTCACATGAATGAGCGCAGGGCATTTCATGTATGGCACATGAACCACCTGAAAGATGGAAATGTGGCGTCAAAGAAGCACAAATAGAGTGACATCTGTCTGATGACCTCAAGCAAGATCCAAAAGGAATGTTGATTCATCTTCTCTGCCCCTTCATAATCAAATTACACTTTCAGGAAACGGAGGTTTTAACAAAAATTCAATTTCAGTCCTGCTGTGGCGAACAAGTGTGCTGACATTTACAATGCCTTCTAGGCTGTTATACAGATGAGAGAGGCCTGTAATTTTCATCATAGGTACACGTCAACTATGACAGACAAAATGAGAATTTTTTTTCCAGAATATCACATTGTAGGATTTTTATGAATTTATTTGCAAATTATGGTGGAAAATAAGTATTTGGTCAATAACAAAAGTTTCTCAATACTTTGTTATATACCCTTTGTTGGCAATGACACAGGTCAAACGTTTTGTGTAAGTCTTTACAAGGTTTTCATACACTGTTGCTGGTATTTTGGCCCATTCCTCCATGCAGATCTCCTCTAGAGCAGTGATGTTTTGGGGCTGTCGCTGGGCAACACAGACTTTCAACTCCCTCCGAAGACTGGCTAGGCCACTCCAGGACCATGAAATGCTTCTTACGAAGCCACTCCTTCGTTGCCCGGGCGGTGTGTTTGGGATCATTGTCATGCTGAAAGACCCAGCCACGTTTCATCTTCAATGCCCTTGCTGATGGAAGGAGGTTTTCACTCAAAATCTCACGATACATGGCCCCATTCATTCTTTCCTTTACACGGATCAGTCGTCCTGGTCCCTTTGCAGAAAAACAGCCCCAAAGCATGATGTTTCCACCCCCATGCTTCACAGTAGGTATGGTGTTCTTTGGATGCAACTCAGCATTCTTTGTCCTCCAAACACGACGAGTTGAGTTTTTACCAAAAAGTTCTATTTTGGTTTCATCTGACCATATGACATTCTCCCAATCCTCTTCTGGATCATCCAAATGCACTCTAGCAAACTTCAGACGGGCCTGGACATGTACTGGCTTAAGCAGGGGGACACGTCTTGCACTGCAGGATTTGAGTCCCTGGCGGTGTAGTGTGTTACTGATGGTAGAGTTTGTTACTTTGGTCCCAGCTCTCTGCAGGTCATTCACTAGGTCCCCCCGTGTGGTTCTGGGATTTTTGCTCACCGTTCTTGTGATCATTTTGACCCCACGGGGTGAGATCTTGCGTGGAGCCCCAGATCGAGGGGGATTATCAGTGGTCTTGTATGTCTTCCATTTCCTAATAATTGCTCCCACAGTTGATTTCTTCAAACCAAGCTGCTTACCTATTGCAGATTCAGTCTTCCCAGCCTGGTGCAGGTCTACAATTTTGTTTCTTGTGTCCTTTGACAGCTCTTTGGTCTTGACCATAGTGGAGTTTGGAGTGTGACTGTTTGAGGTTGTGGACAGGTGTCTTTTATACTGATAACAAGTTCAAACAGGTGCCATTAATACAGGTAACGAGTGGAGGACAGAGGAGCCTCTTAAAGAAGAAGTTACAGGTCTGTGAGAGCCAGAAAACTTGCTTGTTTGTAGGTGACCAAATACTTATTTTCCACCATAATTTGCAAATAAATTCATTAAAAATCCTACAATGTGATTTTCTGGATTTTCTTCCTCAATTTGTCTGTCATAGTTGACGTGTACCTATGATGAAAATTACAGGCCTCTCTCATCTTTTTAAGTGGGAGAACTTGCACAATTGGTGGCTGACTAAATACTTTTTTTCCCCACTGTAGTACATAGAAACATAGAACATAGATCGGCAGCAGCTAGTATTCTGGTGACGACGAACGCGAAGCCTGCCCGAGCAAGGAGGAGGGGCAGCCTCGGCAGAATCTGTGACACTGTTTTATAAGATCCATTGCCTTAACTCATATTGTACATGTTTTTGTCATATACATGCCTTTCTCATAAAATACTCCACGTTCCTTTTGAGATATTTATCAATCAGCCCTGCATCAGCCAGATAGTGTGTGTGCGTGTGTGTGTGTGTGTGCAAGTGTGTGTACATGCTTGTATTTGTGGGTCGGTATTGCCAAAAGGTTTGAGTAAAGGTTCTGTTCTGGTTTTGCTCTTACGACTGGCTGATTGTTAACCAAGCAATTGGTCAATATGTTCATTATCCAACCAATCTCTGTGTGTGTCAGTCTATTTTTCTGAACTCTCACTGCTACTATTCATGTGAGTGGGAGTCATTGTGTCCAGGGAACAAGAGGTACAAGGTCAATTATATTGAATGTACAGTACTGAAAGATGTCATTGGAAATGTGGCGACAAAGAAGCACAAACACGGTGACTTGGGGGACTTTAGTTGAGTTGCTCTGTAAGATCTGAGAGAGCGAGACCAGCGATGAACTTTTCCAATCATAGCCACAGGAGGTAGGGGTGCTGAGGGTGCTGCAGCACCCCTTGAAAAATCAGAATAAAAAAAAGTGCACTGAGCCTTTACTATTCCTGTATTAGCAGACCAATATAGCCGTCTGTAGTGCGGGCAACAAAAACAAATTCTGCCCCCCTCACAAAAAAAACGCAGCATCCTCACCCCCAAAACACCTTCCTGCAGCTACAGTGCATTCGGAAAGTTTTCAGACCCCTTGACTTTTTCCACATTTTGTTTCATTTCAGCCATATTCTAAAAATGATTAAATAAATGAAAAATACCCCATAATGACAAAGCGAAAACAGGTTTTTACACATTTCTGCTCATTTATATCACGGATTATTGATAGGCCTATCTTGATGTGACTCACACTGCTGCTCTCATTTATTTGCGCCTTACGGATTGTGGTTGTTGTGGATGGCTGTTCACAAATGTATATGTGTATTTTAACCCAATAATAGTTGAATTGAAAAAGTTTAAGCTGCCTATCAATCATTGTGATTGAATTCATTACGGACACCGTTTACCATTTAAGAACCAATCTGAAGCAAACGGAGCAAAACGAGAGTGATAATTGGACAAATTGAGGTAGCTCACCATTTTGTTCCATTTGCTTCCATTTAAGAAATGTTTTGCAACAGAATCTGAGTAATGAATACGCCCCAGTGGCCAGCCAGTGAAAAATGCGGTCTTGCAACAGCTGCATAGTGTGGATCCCAGCCTATGGAAAACAAGTTTGAGTTCCCCCCGTGGTATTGTGCTCCATACTATCAAAAACAAGTTTAATTTAAGAAGACCACGAGTGGGGCTTTTATTTTCATCATGGAAATTACCATCTAGTTTTTCACATGCTTTACCATCTAGTTTCAAACTTTTAGGTAGTGTTCAAAGCATGCCTTTCCGAGAGCACATTTCTTTTCAACTCCAAGCAATGAGCCCAATCAACCCTCCATGACCCCAAAAAACAAAACAAAAAACAGAGTAGGCGAATTAGTCCTTAGTCTTTGGTTTATGCTCAGGTAAAACAATTTGGCTAAGCCACACTGAGTGTACAAAACATTAGGAACATCTGCTCTTTCCATGGCATAGACTGACCAGGTGAATCCAGATCAAAGCTATGATCCCTTATTGATGTCACTTGTTAAATCCACTTCAATCAGTGTAGGTGAAGGGAGGAGACGGGTTAAATACGGATTTTTAAGCCTTGAGACAATTGAAACATGGATTTTGAATGATACACCACCCAAAGGACATCCATCTAACTTGACACAACTGTGGGAAGCATTGGAGTCAACATGGGCCAGCATCCCTGTGGAACACTTCCGACACATTGTAGAGTCCTGCCCTGAGGAATTGAGGCTGTTCTGAGGGCAAAAGGGGGTGCAACTCAATATTAGGTAGGTGTACCTTAATGTTTTGTACACTCAGTGTATATTTCAATATTTCCTATTCTTAAAGATCAAGGGGTATCCAATTAATTGGAATGACTGGAAATCTGATAGACTCAGTTTATTTTTATTTTTTAAGATATATCCTAATCGTAATATTATCTGTAGTAGAAAGCAATGGGTTAAAAGAAGCCTACATAACCAACCCATAAAGTAAAATGCAACATTGATTTATGGCCTGCTATGTAAACTCTAACATTGATTTATCCTGCAATAAATGTTGTTCAATTGGTAATATACATTTTTGTCTTCTTCTAATGCCTCTTAAGCAGGTTGACTTTTATTGGGATTAGTCTTGTCTCTAAGGCAGAACTGAGCGATTTCCACTAGATGGGTCAGCTGCAAAGTCAAAATTGGCTATATTGTAAATAGCCATCACTAGCCGGGTACCACCCGGCTACTCAAACCTGCACCTTAGAGGCTGCTGCCCTATATACATAGACATGGAATCACTGTCCACTTTAAATAATGGAACACTAGTCACTTTAATAATGTTTACATACTGCTTTACTCATCTCATTTGTATATACTGTATTCTATTCTACTGTATTTAGTCAATGACACTCCGACATTGCTCGTCCTAATATTTATATTTATGTATTCCATTCTTTTACTTTTACTGTTAGATTTGTGTGTATTGTTCTGAATGGTTAGATACTACTGCACTGTTGGAGCTAGGAACACAAGAGTTTCGCTACACCCGCAATAGCATCTGCTAAATATGTGTATGCGATCAATAACATTTGATTTGATTTGATTTGTGATTGATCAGAGGTAATTTCATGTACCAAAAGGACTTTTAAGTATCTGAGCTGTCAATCACTATGGCCCCCGTTGCCACGGCAACAATTACTTATTATGCATGTATAAAACATTTTCCTCTCTGTCCTTCTCTCTCCCTTCTCGCTTCTACTGTTTCTGTCACTATCTCTCCCTCCCACTGAAAATAATCAATAGTCTTTTTACATTCACATTTACGTCATTTAGCAGACACTCTTATCCAGAGCGACTTACAAATATTTTTCTCAGAGTGACTCAGAGAGGGAGGAACGTTGTCAATCATCCAGTACTTTATTTAGCACATTATCAAACCATTATCCCATATCTTGTTTTTGAGATGAAGTGGTACACAAGCTTCTTGGAACTGCATGTCCTGTTGCTCATGAATCATTTACAGTTCAAAAGCATCTGATTCGCTAAGAGAACATGGTTCTGAGAACTCTCTCCTCTGCGTCATGATGATGAAACGCAGTAAAGTGAGCTCCAAAAGTATTGGGACATTGACACATTGAATTTGTCCTTTATTGCTATAGCCCATAGAAACACATTGAATAACACATTCATAAATGGCAAAACATAAAGTCAAAGAATAAATCATAAGTAACAAGGTTTTAAAGTGTATGTCCTACTATATCTGAGAGATATAAGAAAATGTAATATTTTAGACGCATGTCTGGTCACGATATTTTTGGCACATTTGACCCCCTATGCACTTTTTACATTCTGGTACTGGGTTACCTTCAGACGACTCTCCTGAAGCTTGTGTGAGTCATAGAGCAGAACCTTCATGTTCGGGAGAGTCTCCCCTTTCGATATTGGTGACATATTAGTTCGTAGCTACAACGGTTCAGTCTGGACAGTCGTTTTTGTGAGAAGACCTCTCGAAATGAGGACGTCTGTGACAGAGAGTTCAGACAACTGCTGTAAAGCTTGGGGATGTTGTAGGAGTGAGTCTCCCCTTTCGATATTGATGATATATTAGTTTGTAGCTCACATGGTTCGGGTTTAACAGACAATTTCGTGATGATTTTCTTGTCTGGATACTCTCATGTGTAGAAAAAGCCTGCTTTCACAAGCCAGTAAGTCTAGCATAAACACACGGGGAGCTATTCAATATTCAAAATGACGTCACCGTGTGACGATGGATGCATCAATCGACTCTAGGGTTTTTTAACCCTTATTCTAAACTCTACCTTAACCGTAGCCTTAGCAAGTAGTTGCTTATCAACAGTTTGTTAATAGTATGAGAATCTGAAGAGCATCTATATCAAAATAATGTGTGACCAAAACTGCTCCTGAGGAGTGACTGATAGGTCAAGATTGTGCGCTCAACTGTTAGTAAATAAAAGTGAAAGCGTAGTTTCGGTGCTGTAGTTCTAGATGACTTTTAACTGGAAGGAATGACAACTGCCAACATCCACAAACTGACTCTTTTCAGTTATTTCAGAGCAGCAGTCTCAAGGTTGTGTTTCAGCTCTGAGTTGAATAGCTGTTAGGGAACAAGGATAAAGATTTTTTTTAATACTCAGCACTTCTACTTCAAGACACATACTCTACAGGACATTGAACAGCTCCGTAATATTCCACTTTACAGGACCTAGGACAGCTCCTGCACTCTGCTCTATCTACAGGACCTTGAACAGCACTATTAAATCCATTATTAACGGAAAGAATATGGCACCACAACAAACCTGCCAAGAGAGGGCCGCCCACCAAAGATAACCCTGAAGGAGCTGCAAAGCTCCACAGCGAAGATTGGAGTATCTGTCCATAGGACCACTTTAAGCCGTACACGCCACAGAGCTGGACTTTACGGAAGAGTGGCCAGTTATAAAGCCATTGCCTAATGAAAAAAATAAGCAAACACGTTTGGTGTTCGCCAAAAGGCATGTGGGAGACTCCCCAAACATATGGAAGAAGGTACTCTGGTCAGATGAGACAAAAATTGAGCTTTTTGGCCATCAAGGAAAACACTATGTCTGGTGCAAACCCAACACCTCTCATCACCCTGAGAACACCATCCCGGCAGGAACTGGGAAACTGGTCAGAATTGAAGGAATGATGGATGGCGCTAAATACAGGGAAATTCTTGAGGGAAACCTGTTTCAGTCTTTCAGAGATTTGAGATTGGGACGGAGGTTCACCTTCCAGCAGGAGAATGACCCTAAGCATACTGCTAAAGCAACACTCAAGTGGTTTAAAGGGAAACATTTAAATGTCTTGGAATGGCCTAGTCAAAGCCCAGACCTCAATCCAATTGAGAATCTGTGGTATGACTTAAAGATTGCTGAACACCAGCGGAAACCATACAACTTGAAGGAGCAGGAGCAGTTTTGCCATGAAGAATGGGCATAAATCCCAGTGGTTAGATGTGCCAAGCTTATAGAGATGTACCCCAAGAGACTTGCAGCTGTAATTGCTGCAAAAGGTGGTTCTACAAAGTATTGACTTTGGGGGGTGAATAGTTATGCACGCTCAAGTTTTCTGTTTTTTTGTCTTATTTCTTGTTTGTTTCACAATAACAAATATTTTGCATCTTCAAAGCGGTAGGCATGTTGTGTAAATCAAATGATACAAACCCTCCAAAAATCCATTTTAATTCCAGGTTGTAAGGTAACAAAATAGGAAAAATGCCAAGGGGGGTGAATACTTTCGCAAGCCACTGTATATAGGTTATAGGTTGAGAGCTTTTGTGAAAGCGCACAGTTAGAAAGATATGGCATATAGAAGCAAACCGGATGGACATCATGAAAATGATCGGAGAGGTTGAGGGTAGAGGAAGTTCAGGAGTAAAAACAAACAAAATAAAATGATTGTAAAATTGACTGTGTCCATTAAATGTATATAGTATGTATAAGCTGGAAGTACAGGCCTAAGCGTTGTTGTTCACTAGTTTACTCCAATTAGGGAAGGGGTGGTGGTCTTGGAAAGTAATAAAGGGAAATATGTTTAAAAAAAGGATATGTATATATATGTATATGTATGTATGTATGTATGTATGTATGTATGTATGTATGTATGTATGTATGTATGTATGTATATATATATATATATATATATATATATATATATACTGTATATTTGCGAGAGAAAAAAACATATGGGGGATTGGAAGTGATGCAGACAATTACATTGATGGAAGTTACAATCTATCAGCAATATTAAAGCTGATCTACCCCGCCCCCCCAAAAAAATGTAATACTAAAAATAATAATAATAAATAAATAAATAAAGTGGCTTAAAAACGTGACTTTTCTGCTGCTTCCCTCACTCGGATCGGGTCTGGATCTGACCATATCTATACGGAACCAGTCTAGTTGTCCTCGGGTTCGTTTGGAACGGGTCTCTATATTTTAAAATAGAATAATGCATATCGGGTTCAGGTGGGAAAGCCCCAGGTCAATTTTGGAACATGTCCAACTTTTTGGATCCTCTACAGGACCTTGGACAGCAACCCCTGACTAGAATGTCTTTCATCCCCACCCTCCAACCTCGCAGGCCCATGGACAGCTCCTAACCACTCTCTACAGGACCTCGGACAGCTCCGAACCACTCCATATCACAGCACTTGAAGGCACTTGGTAGTGCAATCTCCCAGCTTCAGAGTATTGGACAATCACATAGCAGAGATAATAGCCTGCCTCAAAAACTGCACCAATCAGAAGTGGGGAAGCCAGCATCCTCTGGCCAGCTACTGCTGCGGTCCATTTCTCTATCCTTCTCCTCCCCCTAAAGTGTTCAATCATGGACTGACTCGTATGAAATATGGTGAAAACACCTCTGGTAAAAGTATAAGGTCTTTCCATGTTGCAAAAATAAACCATTGTTCAATGCTTTATGTTTGGCATTATGCTACAAAGCAGAAAGTATTGTATAATGGTTTGTTAGCACTATTCCCAGTGCCACCAATACAAATACAAGGAAGAGCAGGAATCTCATGAAAGTGAAGTGTATTCAGAAACAAAGAGATTGCATGTAAATCAACCACAATCCCCCAACAACACAAAAATGAAGTTACAAAATCCAAGCCCCCCAAAAAATCCAGAGACAATACCCAATCAATGCAGACTGTGAGCAAATACAACCAGCAGAGCAAAGGAAGAAAAATAATTGATCTTACCACTTCAGCTGACTCTGTGTAAAGTATTCCAAACAAAAGTCAGCCACAGAAAGGAAATTGCAATCCACTAGGCCTTAGAAAAAGGCTGTAATCTACAATGGTAGTCCACAAGAAAACTTGATTAATGTTATTGCATGGGTGGTGTCCCCTAGGTACAGATCTAGGATCAGCTTTCCCTGCCCTAATCCTGACTTTAAATGCAAAACTCACTCAACATCATTGTCTAGGGTGCAACTTCACCCTACACTGACTGAACAGTGCCTACAACCTACACCCATGTTAAAGCATAACTATAAACCCAACTTCTTCCTGTTCCTTTTATTTTACTTCCTGTTGGGAAACCTGGAAAGTGTGTGTTTCATAAGAGGTAGTCATATTTCAATGACTCATTAATAGGGGCAAAACACTCTCATCCATCCTAACAAGCTCTACCTTAGCTGATAGTGAGAAAAAACCTTGTCATCTGCTTCGCTGTCTGGCAGCCCTGTCATCTCCAGCCCACACACACACAATGAACCTATTTACATGCTGTTAAATATGCATTGTGAAGTATTTCACCAAGGTTATTTATAATTGCAACTGAGGGCTGGTATTAACAGTTTTATCATTAGGAAATGTGGTGAC
Source organism: Coregonus clupeaformis (assembly GCF_020615455.1). Lineage (NCBI taxonomy): Eukaryota > Metazoa > Chordata > Actinopteri > Salmoniformes > Salmonidae > Coregonus > Coregonus clupeaformis. The sequence continues at coordinate 277,052 of NW_025533947.1, read as the reverse complement.
CAAATCACGGTAAGTCAATTATCACAGTAATGCATGCCCTGTGTGTTATTATTGTTTAAGAGTGCACGCACGCACACACACACACACACACACATATCTGTATTTAGGGGACACTTCACACATTTCACACACACACACACACACACACAACACACAACACACACACAAAAGTGGAGTATAGTGCAGGGTGCACTCTGATTTATTATTTCGGCCTCCTGTAAGAATATATAACTACCACTCTGCAGGTAATAGCCTTTCATTTTACAGTGAATGGGAAATTATTTTTTCTGTAATTTTGAATGACAAAGGGAATTAACAATAGGACAGATATAGGCTCTTGTCTGTAAATGTAACCCTGGGATACTGTACAAATGCATTTGGTATTGCAAAGTTTCTGTATCCATGCCAACTAGATGGCTTTTAAGCAAAGTCAAATGCATGGCAAGTTATAACACGTTTTTCGGCTAGCTGAAACAATCTCCTAAATTTGCAATGTTGGCTAAGTAAAATATGTGTTGAATCCCAACTGTGCACATGTACACTCTAAAAAGTAAAGGTTCCTGGAGGATCCTTTAGGGGTTCTTCAAATTGAAACTGTGGGGGAACCCCTATAAGTTCTTTGAAGAACTCTTTAAAAGGGTTCTTCAAAGAACCCCTTTTAATGGATCCTCTAAGAACCTTTTGAAGAACCTTTTGTTTTTTTAAACTACACCCCCCTCCCCTATTATTAGTATTAGTAGTAATATGCTTAACAATAACAACAATAACAAAATATTTTAGTTGTCAGTGTTTATTAGGATTTTAGTGGCAAAGCAGAATAAAAAATTACAAAATATAAGGTAAACTCCCAGCAGAGCCCCAAGTCCAATGGGTATATCCTCTGGCATGTTGATGTTAATGTGCTGATGTTCTTTGTATCCATAGCCAGAATGATTTTGCAGTGAATGGTAATCGAATAGGTTTCCTGTTATATTCATCAGAGGTGTACGGAGCGTGAAGTCTGTGAATCCAAAAAATAGTAATTATACAGATGATTAACAAAACATGCACACGACAGTATTCATACCTAGATTTTGTAGTAAATGTGAATTAAAAAAACTATTTTGATAATGGTTTTCATACACATAACTTGTCCATAATGTAGAGGCATTTGGGATTTTAATTGAAGAGGTAAGGGAGGAGGATGGTACATATGATCTGCATAACATACTAATACCAATTGACATACCTTTGTATGCCTCCTCGTCTGTAAACCTGCAGACACAGACACAAAAGTGAGCAGTTCAGTCATCTGCACCCAATACAGCTAGCCTTCAACATATTCTTATAGCATACATATTCTTACCTCTTTGTTGATTGATATCCATTGAATTGTATCCATTTTCTGTTTTGCACAAATATGAAAAGATAGATGGTATCATCATAAAACGATATCAATTTAGATCATACAAGGGACAAACCTTACCTTAAATGAGGAGATCTTTACATTTTTCAGTTAAGTGCCTGCACCTGCTATCCTTTCAAATTAAAATCCAAATGTTTCAGTTGGGCAGTTAGGTTCCTGCAAGAACCCCCACCAACTAATGAGGTTCCTCGATGAACCCCACCTCCTATGGGGTTCTTGGAAGAACCTTTTGGGTGCAATTTTCAGTGCCAAGAACCCTAAGGTTCTTCAAAGAACTTTGAGGATCTTAGAAGAACTCTTGTTGAACCCCTAATATTTTGAGTGTATGGACTCTTTAGTTTTTCTGCATTTCGATATCCCCAATGATAGCATTGTAGGGCAGCCGACCCTTTGGGCTGAATATTCCCTCCAGAATAATCCCTCCCTCTTTTTATCAGTCCATCCTCAGTAGCATTCTCAGTCACAGCATGCTCTAGTCAGACACAGTGTAAGTCCCAACAATTTCTCCTGAAGTGAACACTGGTTCACTACTTCCCACAAAGTTTCCATCATATTTCTTATATCAGTCCTTTCTTTTCAAATCAGTGAAGTAAAGTGATCAAGTGCACACTTTGGAAGGAAGGGGAGATAATTGGGACATAGCCACAGCATTCCTACAGCCAAACCCCATATGTAGCTCTGACATATGTTTTAGTTGAAGTGATAGGGCTAACTGTCTCCCAGGCCTCGTTTGATTTTGTCTTAAAGATACAATTTCAAAACAACCTTGAAGGCTTATATGTAGAGATGCTGCTGAGACATCTCATGCAGGATTTTGATCCAATATCTCATTACAAACTGAAGCTTTGAATTCTACGAACAGTACTGTTGCCAGATGATGTTGCTTTGCATTCTGTGTACTGCATATTTTGAATGTGCCTAACTGCTGCAGGAAACCAATTTGGTGACATTTTAACTGCATAACTGGTGACATTTTAACTGAATGCAACCGCCAACCCAGAACACTGAAAGTCTCACAGGTAGCTCTCATTCCATCTTATAATTTGCAGCTCATATTTCACTTTCAGTTTGGGGGTTTGCCTTCAAACTCACCGTCAGGGTAGACCTGCCCTGGGGCCAGCACTGTAATCTAGCCAACATATCTTGCTGCCCTCAACGGCAGGTCAACCTTGAAAGTGATTGTGCCCAAAAAATAGTTACTCTAATAGTTTTGCAAAAACGTTTGTCATGTATTCCTGTAGTCTGATTCTTATTTTTTAACTTCCCATGTTATACAGTCACCATCAGTGGTGTGTATTCATGGATGCCAAGGGTAGCCAGGCTTCCCCAAAACATTTACCAATAATAAAATAAATAAACATAAAATAATGTATCTCTCTGTGTGTTTCATCATTATCCTTCAATTCGCAAGAGACTGAATGTATCTCACCGGAGAAAGCATCCGAGTGAAACAGCACCCCTCTGTCTCTGTATATGTAGCACATCTATCTGATGCTGTCTTGTCAAAAAGAGTATGATATTGTTGCCGCCCGCAGCATGGAATGCAAGGGAAGCCAGCAAGCATTTGGCCTCCCTTGATAAATAAATTATACAATAATAGCCGGTCAGTGTTGACCTAAACTGAGTGAGCTCAACTGTGAATGGTCCTGGCGCACTAAAATAAAGTGTCACAGGAAGCCAGTTTGGATTTGGCTTCACACCAATCACATCACATCAAGCCAAATATCATTGACAGAAGAAATCTTGAATTGTTGCATCTCGTTGTGTTGTTGTCCTCCGGTGGCTAGCTAGCTAAAATTGGCCCTTTCCTAAATTAGCCATGGTCGGAGATAGGGATTTAGACTTGTGGTTTTACTTAATTCTCCTTACTGGCCAATGATTATAACGGCGATTCTGATCCAACCATACATTTATACATTGTGCCTCTGGCCTCAGTGGATGGAAGTTCAATATGTAGCTAGATGTAGTAGGCTAATGTTAACTAGCTGGCTAATCGTTGCCCATGAAATGCTAGCGAGCAATCATTTTAGCCAGGTAGCCTAGGACAACAAAAACTAAAAGTGTGTTCTGTATTACAGAGTCATAGACCGTTTCAGCAACATGAAAGAGAGGACGATGGCATTGGCGTTTTTCTACAAGTAGGGTGAGTCATTTCTTTTCTACCACCATTAAAATATGAAAATACTGATCAGATTACCGGGAAACACAAACACAAACACACACACACACACACACACACACACACACACACAGAAATCAGTCCCATGGACAGCCACATAATATTTAGCTTACGTTGATTGGACTAAATAGTTTTTTGGAATGTTTTAGTTGTCACTGTATTAGACTAAGCATAGGTGATTTGATGATGTTGACATGTTGAAGTTGAAAGGGTGCTGGAATAGTGGAGGCAGCTCCTGTTTTCTTTGCGACTTGTGGTAAATCTACAGTGTTCTAAATCAATAGTTGTTTAGTAGTCCGAAAATCTAGGAAACATTACCTTGATTGACCATGCTGTAGGTCATGTAACTGTTTTGTTACATGCAATATGCTTTGTGGACTCCACCGGACAGAGGTTGCTCTCCGGTTTTGTGATGAAACAAAGGTGTGGTTGAATATATTCTGGCACTGTGTCTTCTTATTGTCTCGGCCTTAGGCCTATATATCACAATAGCAAAGCATATGACTAACAGGTTATAGAGCAAACAATGCAATTATCACAACACATAAGTTGTAATATGGCTTTTTTTCCCTGGCTTGGCTTCCCCAGTGATTTTACCCACGCACCGCTACTGGTCACTACCTTTACCACTAGGTGATGGGTATTGCACTGGCACCTTATATGTTCAGTTTTGTATCTTCATTAGGATTTGTACAGACAGTTTTTAATCAACCGATTATAAAATGCAACAGAGCATACAGCAGAGTGCAAATTATACCGTGAGATTCGTGATCTATATTATTTTCACGGGACTTCCTATGTGCGAAACATTCTTATGGGACTAATAGTAAAGACGTATTTTAATGTTAAACATCTACTACCTTTTAATGTGGCATGAACACAACCAGTCATGATGTTTTCATCTGATTGTCAAACAAATCACTTCCAAACAGTGCACTGTGCACCCGCCATTTGATGAAGGGAAAGAGACATGATCATCTGTTACAAAACACCAAAAAGTGTAATGACATTCAGCGATTGTCATCAGGCCTACACTCTTGTAGCCTGAATTAATTCAATCAATCAATCAATTTTATTTTATATAGCCCTTCTTACATCAGCTAATATCTCGAAGTGCTGTACAGAAACCCAGCCTAAAACCCCAAACAGCTAGTAATGCAGGTGTAGAAGCATTAATTGATGCTTCTTGCTCACAAATTGAAAAAGGGGTGAAATACGGGACGCAAATACAGCTGTGTCTATCCTGAGCTCATCAGCGCAGGAAACTCTGAGGGCCCTGTTGATACAATGTTGCAAGTTTGCTAGCAAAAGCTCAAGACAGACAGAGAAAGAGGAAGACAGGGGGAGTGGAGAGATTAATGCGATTGAATCAACTGTCACGGGTTTAAACCATGACAGAGAGGCGGGGGTGTTTGTTAAGTTTGGAATAAGCTTTTATTTTCATATGTACCACTATAGCAGTACAAAATTGCATTTAAACAAATAGGAGAATAGTTAAATTAGAGGCTGATAGTTGTAGTCATTATTTAGTATATAATAATTAAAAGTATATGTATTCTACAGGTAGATTACAAATACAAATGTATTGTTGGGGTTGCTATGATTACTTGTGTCTTCAAGATCTTCCAAAAATAAGACCAAAACAAAGTATATAACATGTGCAACTGGGTTCCTCTCTTGGAATTAATTCAACATATTATAGAATGTGGGTCACAGTGTCCAGGGCTAAACACACAAAGAAAGTTGTATAATGTTACCACCAAATCGGTAATGTGTGACTCTGCATCAACATTATAAAAAGGCAGAGTATGTTCATCACAGTCTAGGAACACTCCCACTACAGAGAGCTCTTCTCTCACAGTTACTGGGGTTTGAGGGTTAGTGAGGACATGGAAACCTTTTTCTTATTAGTAAGAAAGAATCCAGACACCACACTGAGGTTTTAGAGGGATCACATATCTTCTGTCAGCATCTTTCTCTGGCCACACCAATATACCATGACAGTTCACAAGGTAGAGAGACAGAGGAGCCTGACCATGCGTGACTGGACCATCAAGGACTGACACAGAGAAGTAATCTAACGCTTGGGTAAGAGATAGAGTTATAGAGATGGACAGCCAGGTCACCCGTGATAAAAGTCAGTATTTGATGTCCATACATGTCTGTGGACGTCGAGAGATGACGTTGAAACCGGCCACTACGGGCAACATTGAGCGCTGTTACCTTCAAGTAGGTTTTGAATTATTTTGTTTATCAACCACATTGAAAACATACATAGATGAAGGGTCCTGCTGTAATGTGGAATCCTGCCTTTTGGGTCATATTTGTCCTATTGGATCAGCCTCCTGTCCATCATGTTTATCCAGCGAATGTGAAGTGTGAAAAGAGACCAAGTAACATAGAGCACCTGTGAGGCTCAACTGGTCCATCAGACATTGAACCAGTTTGATTATTACTGCTATCTTGCTGGCCAGAAAAGGGTACATTTAGCAAACAGCCATTGTAGAAAAATACAGTACAAATACAAATGACTTATTCTGTCTGGAAGAATACAACATTCATAGAATTCATGCAATTTGAAGGTATAAATAAAACACAATTTAAAAATCACAACAACAAAAAAGGTGAATTTTATTTGTCATATGCGCCAAGTACAACAAGTGTAGATTTTACAGTGAAATGCTTATCTATAATAATAGATAAGAGAAACACAAAAAATTGAAACTGCATGAAGAGAAAATGCATATCATGTTTAGTTGGTTTTTACAGCACTTGATGTGCACATCAGCTGAGATGGGAACTATTCATAGTGTACAGTATCTATTATTATCATGTAGCCACTGAAGTTGCTAAGTATGTTGTGTCAGCTCACCTGTAGAATTTGTCAACATTTTGCAGTATTATATTTTCAAAGTCAATTTCTACTGTATTTTCCATAAACGAATTACATTTATTCAATATCAGAATGTTTTATGTCAACATAATTCATAATTCAATTTTGCGGACAAACACCTTTACTTCAGAGGATTTACATCAAAGAAACTCACTGCAGGTAGAAAACGATACATTATTTTGAAATAACTTATGATTGTTGTAATCAAATAATAAACCAATGAAAACATTTCAAATTGATGCAACTGAAAGTTTATTTGCTAGTGAATTTCAAGTATTAAACTGTGGCTGTGTATTTTAATATAAGTCTTAGAATACAGTTATAATATGTTTTTATATAGACTCTGTGCCTCTTTTATATTCAGTAACATGTCCATTATTGTAGCATGTTTTTACCTTTGTCATCAGAGTTATTCAACTGTTAAGGGACAGGTGTTATGTAACCCAGGGCTGAATACAGCGAATAATGTTTTAGATGACACATTAGCAAAACTGTAGAGAAGTATGTTTTCCATCATAAAAGGAAAGCATATGTCTGTCATAATCTAAGAACACTCCCAGTTGTTGAGGGAATGTATTTTCCAGATTCTGGTAGGTCTGTTGATGTTAACAGGCTTTCATTTCCAGAGATTGGCATTGGAGGGTCAGCAGGGACTCATATGTAAAAACCCAGCAACCATTCTCATAGGTTAACGGGGACAACATCACTTGTTAGGGTGGCTGTGTCGGTGGCTACTGCTTCCAATAACGAATATAGAAAAACGTCCCACTTCACCTCCACTTCCCAGTATATATGCCCAGAGCTGAAGCTCTCCTCACTAAGGACATGATAAAAAATAAATATAAAAAATAAATAAACACAATTTACCTCCGACAAGAGCCGTTTCTTCTATTAAATGAAAAGGTTAAAAAGTAAATGTGTAGAAATATACAAAATAGTATTGAAAAAAGACAGAAGTCATACCTTCTGGCCTCTCAGTAGACTCATTTTTATCTGAAATGCATTGACACTAATATTAATAAAGGTCATACAATATTACTTTGTTAAAATGTATTGTTTTAGGGATGTTTTTAATGTTGTCATTAAATCTAACACTATTTTACTATCTCCCAGTGACATCTATGCATGACTAAGTGAAAGTTACACTTAAAGGCAGTGTAGCGACTATTTCTCAATGCCAGAAACACATATAATAGTACTTTAGAGCATCCCAAGAAAACATTCCCAAATTACAAACTCTTAAATCAATTGTTATAATATTATAAAGTTTTGCTTAAAGTTAGGTTTGAGGTTTCTATCCAAATCAGCTATAACTTCGGAAACAATCCCACAACGCCCCGCGGTCAGCGTCACATGACGAATGAAAAACGTTATAACATTTGTGAAAATGAGGCGGCTGAATTGGGCATCTACTCGTTAATCTGCGGGTAACATTTAATTCCTGAGAAATTCCACGGCTATCAACAATGGAAGGAGTGCTTCAGCAAGAAGTTGCTTCTCAAAGTGGATGCTGTCCCTACCATCAACAGCCAGCAGTACCAGCAGAGACCATGAGAATGGAAGTGAACCGGGTAAGTGAAAGAGCTAGCTAGCTATAGCGCATAAGTGCTGTAGTGCATAAGTTTGTGTCTTCCATCACTAATAAAACTAACCATATGTAAACTTGTCCGCCAGCTGTCGGTAGATAACTGCTGATGCTGTCATACTATAGATTGTATAAGCCTATGGGAAAGAGTAGGCTTGGCCGCAACAGAGGTCACTGTTACTGTATAGAGATGCAGACAGTGTCAAAGTAACAAAAGTTTATTACAAAAACAGTGGGCAGGCAAACGACAGGTCAAGGGCAGGCATAGGTCAGTAATCCAGATCAGAGTCCAAAAGGTACAGAACGGCAGGAAGTCTCAGGGTCAGGGCAGGCAAAGGTCAATAATCCAGGGTGGTGTGACAAGGTTCTGTACGGCAGGCAGGCTCAGGGTCAGGGCAGGCAGAATGTTCAATACCAAGAAAACTAGAACTTGAGAAAGACAGGAGCAAGGGGAAAAACGCTGGTAGGCTTGACAAAACAAAACGAACTGGCAACAGACAAACAGAGAACACGGGTATAAATACACTGGGGATAATGGGGAAGATAGGCGACACCTGGAGGGGGGTGGAGACAATCACAAAGGTAAAACAGATCAGGGTGTGACAATATTGTCCTTTTGCTCGTTTGATGACTCTGAAGAGGTCATAGTGTTACTTCTTGCACTTGTTCCTGTCCTCCGCCGTAGCCTCAGGGTTCTCTGGGGTAGCCCTGTATTTTAATGGAATTTTTCTGGCAACCAGAAAAGCAGCCTCTGGATGTAAGTTTTCCTGCTTGTTTATAGCCTCATTCAGTTTGTTAAGTGCCAGCTTGTTATTTTTCTTGTCCTGAGGTGGAATGTATACAACAGTCACGATAACAGCTGAAAACTCCCTCAGGAGGTAGAAGGGTCGGCATTTGACCATCAGGTATTCCAAGACGGGTAAACAATGGGTTGACACTTCCACAGCGCTCGAGTCAGCACACCAATTGTTGTTGGTGAAGAAAAATCTCTCCCCCTCTCGATTTCCCTGACTCCACTGTCCTGTCCGCACAGTGAATGGAGAATCCATTGAGATAGCTGTGGGCCCCCCACGGTGGGGGGTATCTTGTACGAGAGCCATGTTTCAGAAAAGCAGATTATTAGATGTATTAGTGTATGTAAGTTGTTTTGTCTGAAACTTTGTTTCCCCTGCTGCTGTTGGACCAGTTCTCTCTTGAAAAATAGATTTTATCTCAATGAGAAAAACCTATATACATAAAGGTTAAACAAAAACTAAACAAAAACTAAAATGATAGCAGATACATTTTGTGAAAATAAAGTAAAAATAAATGACAAAAGAATCACAAAATAGCTAAGTTGGGTCGGAGCTTGCAAGAAGGTGGTCATCCAGTAAGGTGCCATCTTATAGTCTTGTTACAGAATTCAAACCACATAATGCATAGTGCATTTAACAAATATTACCTAAATCTAAACAAAACCCAACCAACCTCAAAAAGCACTAACCGCTCAGCACTACCTGGCACACATACAGTGGGGAGAACAAGTATTTGATACACTGCCGATTTTGCAGGTTTTCCTACTTACAAAGCATGTAGAGGTCTGTAATTTTTTATCATAGGTACACTTCAACTGTGAGAGACGGAATCTAAAACATAAATCCAGAAAATCACATTGTATGATTTTTAAGTAAATAATTTGCATTTTATTGCATGACATAAGTATTTGATACATCAGAAAAGCAGAACTTAATATTTGGTACAGAAACCTTTGTTTGCAATTACAGAGATCATATGTTTCCTGTAGGTCTTGACCAGGTTTGCACACACTGCAGCAGGGATTTTGGCCCACTCTTCCATACAGACCTTCTCCAGATCCTTCAGGTTTCGGGGCTGTCGCTGGGCAATACGGACTTTCAGCTCCCTCCAAAGATTTTCTATTTGGGTCAGGCCTGGAGACTGGCTAGGTCACTCCAGGACCTTGAGATGCTTCTTACGGAGCCACTCCTTAGTTGCCCTGGCTGTGTGTTTCGGGTCGTTGTCATGCTGGAAGACCCAGCCACGACCCATCTTCAATGCTCTTACTGAGGGAAGGAGGTTGTTGGCCAAGATCTCGCGATACATGGCCCCATCCATCCTCCCCTCAATACGGTGCAGTCGTCCTGTCCCCTTTGCAGAAAAGCATCCCCAAAGAATGATGTTTCCACCTCCATGCTTCACGGTTGGGATGGTGTTCTTGGGGTTGTACTCATCCTTCTTCTTCCTCCAAACACGGCCAGTGGAGTTTAGACCAAAAAGCTCTATTTTTGTCTCATCAGACCACATGACCTTCTCCCATTCCTCCTCTGGATCATCCAGATGGTCATTGGCAAACTTCAGACGGGCCTGGACATGCACTGGCTTGAGCAGGGGGACCTTGCGTGCGCTGCAGGATTTTTAATCCATGACGGCGTAGTGTGTTACTAATGGTTTATCTGAGTGGTCAAGGTATAGTTTTTACTTAAATCCGCTTATAAAGCTATGGCAAGACTTGAAAATGGTGGTCTAGCCATGAACCCCAACACCTTGACAGAGCTTGAAGTATTCTGAAAAGAATAATTGGCAAATATTGCACAATACAGGTGTGCAAAGCTCTTATGAGACTTACCCAAGAAGACTCACAGCTGTAATCGCTGCCAAATGTGTTTTTAACATGTATCGACTCAGGAGGTGAATACTTATCTAACCAAGGTATATTAGTGTTTTATTTTTCATTAATCAAAAAAAGACAAAAAATTATTCCACTTTGACAGAGGTTTTTGTGTTGACAAAAAAGGACAAATAAATGTTAATCCCACTTTGTAATACAATCAAATGTGAAGAAATCCAAAGGGGGCGTAGACTTTTTATAGGCACTGTAAAGTCGCAGTAAAGAAAGACCAGTGAACTTTGGACCTACGTAGGAGCAGTGTGATTATTTTAATACTGCAATATACTCCCCCCCCCCCAGAAAAGACAGACATTGTAGAAAAATACAGCACAAATACAAATGCAATCTGAGTTTGTGTTTGAGAGTGTCTTTATGAATTATATTAGTCATATCATGGATTAATAATAATATTGAATATGGCTCACTATTTTCAAAGCCTGGGGGAGAAAGATAAATGTATTGTGTGTATAATATAACAAAATGGTAACTTTACTTGCCATGATTATTATTTATGCGTGTAAATTGCTAAATGTAATTTTGTTTTGTTTGTTGTGCACATAATACTTCATAAGCCCAAGTTTTATAAGCCCATGTGGGCTGGGCACCAGTATTGGTGTATCACAAAAACAAAATCACAAAGAAATATCAAACATTTCTTTGAACATTTCTAAGGCCTTGGTCAAAACCAAACTGACATAAGGAGACAAGTCAGTAAATATAAAATCACATCTTAGTTAATACAATTTATTGAAGGGGAAGTATTTATATATTGGAGAGGTGATAGTTACAGTGGGGAAAAAAAGTATTTAGTCAGCCAACAATTGTGCAAGTTCTCCCACTTAAAAAGATGAGAGGCCTGTAATTTTCATCATAGGTACACGTCAACTATGACAGACAAAATGAGAAAAAAAAAATCCAGAAAATCACATTGTAGGGTTTTTAATGAATTTATTTGCAAATTATGGTGGAAAATAAGTATTTGGTCAATAACAAAAGTTTCTCAATACTTTGTTATATACCCTTTGTTGGCAATGACACAGGTCAAACGTTTTCTGTAAGTCTTCACAAGGTTTTCACACACTGTTTCTGGTATTTTGGCCCATTCCTCCATGCAGATCTCCTCTAGAGCAGTGATGTTTTGGGGCTGTCGCTGGCAACACGGACTTTCAACTCCCTCCAAAGATTTTCTATGGGGTTGAGATCTGGAGACTGGCTAGGCCACTCCAGGACCTTGAAATGCTTCTTACGAAGCCACTCCTTCGTTGCCCGGGTGGTGTGTTTGGGATCATTGTCATGCTGAAAGACCCAGCCACGTTTCATCTTCAATGCCCTTGCTGATGGAAGGAGGTTTTCACTCAAAATCTCACGATACATGGCCCCATTCATTCTTTCCTTTACACGGATCAGTCGTCCTGGTCCCTTTGCCGAAAAACTGCCCCAAAGCATGATGTTTCCACCCCCATTCTTCACAGTAGGTATGGTGTTCTTTGGATGCAACTCAGCATTCTTTGTCCTCCAAACACGACGAGTTGAGTTTTTACCAAAAAGTTCTATTTTGGTTTCATCTGACCATATGACATTCTCCCAATCCTCTTCTGGATCATCCAAATGCACTCTAGCAAACTTCAGACGGGCCTGGACATGTACTGGCTTAAGCAGGGGGACACGTCTGTCACTGCAGGATTTGAGTCCCTGGCGGCGTAGTGTGTTACTGATGGTAGGCTTTGTTACTTTGGTCCCAGCTCTCTGCAGGTCATTCACTAGGTCCCCCCGTGTGGTTCTGGGATTTTTGCTCACCGTTCTTGTGATCATTTTGACCCCACGGGGTGAGATCTTGCGTGGAGCCCCAGATCGAGGGAGATTATCAGTGGTCTTGTATTTTGTTTCTGGTGTCCTTCGACAGCTCTTTGGTCTTGGGCATAGTGGAGTTTGGAGTGTGACTGTTTGAGGTTGTGGACAGGTGTCTTTTATACTGATAACAAGTTCAAACAGGTGCCATTAATACAGGTAACGAGTGGAGGACAGAGGAGCCTCTTAAAGAAGAAGTTACAGGTCTGTGAGAGCCATAAATCTTGCTTGTTTGTAGGTGACCAAATACTTATTTTCCACCATCATTTGCAAATAAATTCATAAAAAATCCTACAATGTGATTTTCTGGATTTTATTTCCTCAATTTGTCTGTCATAGTTGACATGTACCTATGATGAAAATTACAGGCCTCTCTCATCTTTTTAAGTGGGAGAACTTGCACAATTGGTGGCTGACCAAATACTTTTTCCCCCCACTGTATATACAGTACAGAAGTAAAATACATTTGTTTCTGAGTACATGGTCTCCTTCAATTCTGAGATTGTGAAATCAAAATCCTCTTTGGCTTTGTATTTGTATACTCTGCTTTATTTTTGTATTTTACGAATGGTAACATAATAGTGAGAATAACTTGGTTCTCCCTTTTCCTCACTGTCAGTAATTTCACTTTCTCCTCACAAACAAATGCCATCTCCAGCTTATTCATTTACCAAACACATAAACAGAATATCCTGGTTAGCTTGCTTTTACAGCACTTGATGTGTACAACAGCTGAGTGTACAGTATATATGATGATCATGGCTGGGGGATGCAAGCCAGTAGCCAAGGAACATGAGCCAGAAAGTGTGGGGCCACAGACCATCTCCTGTTCAAGTAAAGTAGTCAGAAGCCAGAAGAGGAGTACATTACAATTTCATCTTTCGTTTCCTATTTAACGCTACCGAGGGGGGGAGGGGTTCTGCTAAGCTATATGGAATTGTTTTAAGAAAGTCATACCAAGGATCATTTAGCTATTTGATTTCGAATTTTAAGATCCCTTGACGTATCACCTTTGCACAGACGGGTCATATTATTGTGTATCCCAAACTGCTCAAATGCTACAGACAGAAGTTTGCAGATTGGCTGTACCGACTTCAGACGAGTCCCAATACACTTGTGGGGGTCGTAGAGCAAGAGGGAGTTTTTTAGGCCAAACCGTTCGGACGCTATATACAATTTAGTGAAAAGACAGATTTTCGGGATGTCTCATGGTCTGACAAACATCAGTCTAGCTCTGTCATCTTTCACTGCAGATGCGGAAGTGTGACATAAGTGGATTGAGACGCATCCAATGCAGAAAAAAACATATCTCTAGCTTAAATAGACAGATTTTTCTGGGGATTTTTTTTTTTTTGCTCATTAGATTTCCGCGGGGCGCGGACATCAACCTTAGGGAGTAGTAGGGACCCATTTAGCACTACACCAAATGTTAGGATGAAGACAATGTCAGGATTTTTTTCACACCAAATTAGCAATGAGAAAATACCAATACTAGTGCTTTCAGCATGGTTACCTAGCTCTGCTGTAGAGTAGACACTCAAAAAAGAGATGAAAGTTTTGTTTGCTCATTTAGTCATTCAAAAGGCAACAAGTGTATAACAAACATTTTAAAGCTGTTAGGCCATCATCAGTCAGTGATGTATAAACAATACACCACTGAGTTGAGGTGTTGCTCTGGATTTTTTAATAGTATGTTGTGTCAGCTGACCTGTAAAATGATGTCCACAATTTGCAGTATATTCAACGTCAATGTGTACCTGTAGAATATGTCAACAGCACTGTGGTTTTTATAAAATAATTACATGTATTCAATATCAGGATGTTTAATGAATGTTTTATGTCAACACAATGTCAACCACTCAGAATTCTATCTTTTTTGTAGACAGACACTTATTTACATAAATAATCTTACTGCATGTAGAAAACTATACATTGTTGTGAAATCAAATCACATCAAAGTAACATTTTTAAATGCACACAATACAGCGTAGTGTACACAGCACAACAAAATGCTTACTTACAACCTCTCCTTTCAAACAGTGCAACATTTATAAAATATTCAATACAAAATAAGTTTTAAAAAACACAATAAGAGCACTATGTCAATCAAAATAAGGAGGAAGCCACAAAAGAACACCGGTATGGAATTAGTAAGAAATAGGAATATAATGATGCAGATAATTAGATCGATAGAAGCCACAATCTATCTGCAATATTAAAGCTGAAAGATCCCCCCTCCCCCCCAAAAAAGAAACCAGCCTACAGTGTTGATACTATCACCTCTGCAGATGGATAAATCATTTTCAGTCTGACCAACTGTAGGCTTAACAACAGCCAGGTAGCACAGCCTATGCGCCCTGTCCCCTCTGGCCGGAGGAAACGAAGTGGTAACATCATGTATTTAGCTATACAATATCATTTATTTGAGTGTTAGGATCAAATCTGAATGTGATCAAATTTGGTTTGTATTCAAGCTTTGGCTGACTAGGCTACCTACACCTTTTCATCCCAAATTATTGACTGAAATTAATCGTATGAACAAGTACAAGGTTGCTATAGTTCGACAGGTCATTCATCCTCCCTAAGGTCAGGATTTTTGTTTTTAACCATGTGACCTGATTTTAAAAAACTATGGGCCCAGCATAGCCCATTTTACACTGTTTTATGATTGGAAAACTGTCCCATAGACATCTACATGTCCTTTCACTATTTACAGGAGTTCAGCTATCCCGAATCATGCTAAACTGAGGCTGGACAATAATTGTTCCACTGCACCAGGGTACAGAGAGGGATGAAAACACATTTCACAAAGTCATCCCATGTTGCTCCATGCATCATCATATCACCCTGTAAAATACAGTACATTTTGTACATGATCTCTGTTTTCTTTATCTCTTTAGACAATGGATAAAACAGATGACTCAATCACAATGATATGTTAGGTTGACTTGGTGAAAGATGATGCCTATCTCTTTTGGTTTTGTTGCTCATACTTGCTGTAACTAGTCTGATCTTTCTGGGCCAGTCGTCCCTATATGATCTATTCATGTCTAGGCTATCTCATGTATTGTCAAAGTTAAAGGGCAGGGTGGCTGAAACTTGGCCTCAAGTGGAACTCCAAACACAAATCAAAATCCACAAAGAAATGGTTAATTGACCACAAAATCAACATTTTTCAATGGCCATCTCAGTCTCTGGACTTGAACCCATTTAAAACCTGTGGTTTGAAGTGAAGAGGGCAGTCCATAAGAGCAAACGAAAGATATCAAGGATCTGGAAAGATTCTGTATGGAGGAATGGTTTAAGATCCCTCCCATTGTGTTCTCAAATCTCATAAAATATTATATGATAAGGCTCAGTGCCGTTATCCTCGCATGAGGAGGATGCTGGAGTATTGAATACAGGTGTGCCAATAATGTTGACCCCTATCTTTTTTAGATTATTTTGTATTACTTGTTAAACAAAATCTCCTTATCTGAGCAATTGTATTGGTATAAAAAATATATAATTTTCATTTTTTTTTGCATACACTGTTGCTCAGAATTTGTATTTTTTAAATACATACTTTTTTGCTCATCTTTATCAAGGGTGCCAATAATTTTTGGACCTAACTGTAGTAGAAAATGATTTACTTCTGCGGAGGAAGATGGTTGAAGTGGGAAATCACTTATGATTATTGTGATCAAATATCTATACATTTTTTAACATTGACACAGCTGAGTGGTATTGATTACTTGAAATTGAAATTTTCAATTTACATTTGTAAGTGTTTCATTGTACAATTGTCTTACAATTTTTCGTTAGTGTCTCAGTTACAATGAGCTTTTAGAGGAAACGGAGGGCCGAACACATCACTAACGACCTATCATGGTCCAAAAACACCAACACAGTTGTGAGGAGGGCACGATAATGCTTCTTCCCCCTCAGGAGGCCTAAATGATTTGACATTGGCCCTCAGATCCTCAAAAAGTTCTACAGCTGCACCATTGATTGCATCTTGACTGGCTGCATCACTGCTTGGTATGGCAACTGCTCGGCATCCGACCGTAAGGCGTTCCAGAGGGTATTGCGCACAGCCCAGTACATCGCTGGCTTCCTGCCATCCAGGACCTTTATACCAGGCGGTGTCAGAGGAAGGCCCTAAAAATTGTCAGACTCAGGCCACCCAAGTCATGGACTATTCTCTCTGCTACCGCATGGCGAGCGGTACCGGACCGCCAAGTCTGGGACCAAAAGGCTCCTGAACAACTTCTACCCCAATGCCATAAGACTGCTGAACAGTTAATCAAATGGCTACCCGGACTATTTGCATTGAACAACCTTGTTATGCACTGACTCTCTTGCACAGGCTCTATGCACACTCACTGGACTCTACCCACACACTCACACATACTACACTGATACTCCAACACACACACACACACACACACACACAAACACACACACTACATATGCCCACACATTCATGCATATTGATACCACACACACCCACTCCTTCACACACTTCAGATATACTGCTGCTACTCTGTTTATTATCTATCCTGATTGCCTACTCATTTTTACCCCTACCTACATGTACATATTACCTAAATTATCTAAACTACATCGTATCCCTGCACATTGACTCAGTACTTGTATATAGTAGGGGTGTAACGATCCATCTACTACATCGATGTATCGATTTATATTCCTATGATCCAACTACATCGATCTGTGCTCGGCGAGTTGGCCTTTTGGACAACATATATCAATCTAACATCGTTTTAAAATGTAATAAATCGATTGTATCGATACTAGGAAATAACCCATTGGATTTAAGCACGTCAGACTTTATATGGTTGTTTTTTCTTAGCACTTTTAATGATAAAGGCTTTAAACATTACTTGATTCAGTCTGCCTATCCGTGACGTCATCGCCCCGCGCCAACAGCAGCGCAAAGGCGCAAAGACAACAAAACATAGCATGGCGGACGACAGAGGAGAAGCCGACGAGCGAGAAATTATCAAGCCACCATTGCGGTCCTTACAAGAAACAGGAATCTAGGAAACTTCACCTGCACTGTCCAGTATCCAGGTATTTATTTCAGTCACAATGGTTGAATTTTTGGCTAAAAGGTTACTGAATCGATTTCAAGTCACTGAATCGTTTCGGATCGTATCGTTCTAAATGAACCAATATTGTCCTTGAATCGTATCGACAACCACGAATCGTGATACAAATCGAATCGTTGTTAAAACGAATCATTACACCCCTAGTATATAGCCTCATTATTATTTTATTGTATTAATATTTCCTTTGTATTTTTTTGCAATGTTTTTTATTTTGACTCTGCTTTGTTGGGAAAGGGCTTGTGAGTAAGCATTTCACTTTAAAGTCTACACCTATTGTATTCAGCGCATGTGACGAATAAAATGTGATTTGATTGTATAGACTATTTGTTGTTCAGTAATATTTAACATGATTATTATTGTGGGATGTTTCCACCTTTGTCATCTACAATCATTTAATTGTTAAGGGACGTCGGTCTAATCCAGGGCTAAATACAGCAAAGAATGTGTTCGAGTCAGATGACACGTCAGCAAAACTGTAGAGATGTACTTCTGAATCAGCATCATAAAAGGAAAGCTTCTGTCTGTCACAATCTAAGAACACTCCCAGTGTTTCAAGGTTTTTAATTCCAGATAATGGTGTTGGAGGGTCTGCAGAGACACAATAACCGTTTCCTTTTTTATAGCTTAGAATCCAGAAACCATTCCCAGCGTTTAAGGGGACAACAGCCTTATGCTTGACTGCGTCTGTGGTGGCTACCCCAACATACCATGTATGTTTCCATGAAGACTTCACCACCACTTCCCAGTATGTCTGTCCTGGGCTGAATTTGTTCTCACTCAGGACATAAGGATATTTGGAATCATAATCGCCCTCATTTTTAGAACAAACCATCTTTTTTTCTGGAATACACCTCTAGCTGTGAGTGAGCAGTCAGTGGGTCCAAAGTGATGTCCACTAAGAGAAAATAATAGGATTTCATTCATACATTCACTTACATGGTTACTCATTGGATTGTGTTATATTACTACAGTTGAAGTCGGAAGTTTACATACACTTAGGTTGGAGTCATTAAAAACTTGTTTTTCAACCACTCCACAAATGTCTTGTTAACAAACTATAGTTTTGGCAAGTCGGTTAGGGCATCTACTTTGTGCATGACACAAGTAATTTTTCTAACAATGGTTTATAGACAGATTATTTAACTTATAATTCACCGTATCACAATTCCAGTGGGTCAGAAGTTTATATACACTAAGTTGACTGTGCCTTTAAACAGCTTGGAAAATTCCAGAAAATTATGTCATGGCTTTAGAAGCTTCTGATTGACATCATTTGAGTCAATTGGAGGTATACCTGTGGATGTATTTCAAGGCCTACCTTCAAACTCAGTGCCTCTTTGCTTGACATCATGGGAAAATCAAAAGAAATCAGCCAAGACCTCAGAAAATATTTTTGTAGACCTCCACAAGTCTGGTTCATCCTTGGGAGAAATTTCCAAACGCCTGAAGGTACAACGTTCATCTATACAAACAATAGTACGCAAGTATAAACACCATGGGACCATGCAGCCGTCATACCGCTCAGGAAGGAGACGCGTTCTGTCTCCTCGAGATGAACGTACTTTGGTGCGAAAAGTGCAAATCAATCCCAGAACAACAGCAAAGGACCTTGTGAAGATGCTGGAGGAAACAGGTACAAAATTATCTATATCCACAGTAAAACGAGTCCTATGTCAACATAACCTGAAAGGCCGAAAATAAATAATTCTCTCTACTATCTAGTCTCCCGAGTGGCGCAGTGGTCTAAGGCACTGCATCGCAGTGCTAGCTGTGCCACTAGAGATCCTGGTTCGAATCCAGGCTCTGCTGTAGCCGGCCGCAACCGGGAGACCAATGGGGCGGCGCACAATTGGCCCAGCGTCGTCCAGGGTAGGGGAGGGAATGGCCGGCAGGGAGGTAGCTTAGTTGGTAGAGCATGGCGTTTGCAACGCCAGGGTTGTGGGTTTGTTTCCCACGGGGGGCCAGTATGAAAAATAAAATAATGTATGCACTCACTAACTGTAAGTCGCTCTGGATAAGAGCGTCTGCTAAATGACTAAAATGTAAAATGTAATGAAGAGACAGGACAAGGCATACAGTATGTTCTGTGTACCTGTCCGCAGCCACTTCCCATTCACTGTGAGGAACACACTGGCCTTGTCGAACCATTGTTTGCTGCTGACACGGCACACATATTCCTCTGTCTTCCAGTGTGACCCTCTCCAGTCTCAGGGACACGTTCCCTCTCCAACCCCCCAGTTAGAGACACCCTGCCATTCTACTGGGCGGTCCACAGGGGCCTTCTGGATCTTGTGGTCCTCGTATAACAAGGCAGGGCTGTAGGAGTTTTAGGGCCGGTACCAGCGCACCTCCAATGGCTCTGCGTTGAAGAGAGGTGAGAGTTCTCAACGTACAGAGACAGGGGAGCCTGACCATGCCCTGATTGGACCATCAGGAACTAACACAGAGAAGTCATCTAGACCAGGGGTGTCAAACGTACGGCCCGCGGGCCGATTCAGGCCCGCAAACGGGTTTAATCCGGCCCGCGAGATGATTTTTTTTTGTAAAGTATAAAAATGCGCTGCAATTTTTCAATAAAATAAACTGCTGTTCCAATTGGGTCCACTGGATGGCGCAATAGCAATTGTGTTAAGCAAGCAAACTGTTTATACCGGGGCAGAGCAAGTAGGTCAAGCACGTGCAGCCAATGAGCTACTTTGTTTTGCCCGTGATATTTATTACGGCTTCTACTTTTAACATTATGTGCTTTGGCACCCTCATTGCCCCAATATGTCTCTGTCAAAAAAGAGAAAAGTGGACGCAGAGTGCAGAGTGTTCCAAGAAAAATGGTCATCCTATTTATTCACGGAATTGAATGGGAAAGCTGTATGTTTGGTGTGTTCAGAGCATGTTGCAGTGCTGAAAGAATATAACCTTCATCGCCACTATGTGAGTCTTCATGCCGACAAATATGACAACTTTCAAGGACAGCGGAGATGAGAGAAGGTGAATGAACTGTTGGCGGGTCTGAAGAAACAGCAGTCTGTGTTTACTCACAGCCGAGACATCAGTGACGCTGCAGTGAAAGCTAGCTACCTCATTGCTAATGAAATCGCAGTGGCTTCAAAACCATTTAGTGAGGGTGAATTTGTAAAAACATGCATGATGAAGGCAGCAGAGATTGTGTGCCCTGAAAAGCGGCAGGCTTTTGCAAATATCAGCCTGACAAGAAACACAGTTGCAGACAGGATTTCCGATCTTTCAGTGGATTTGGACAGCCAGTTGAAGCAAAAAGTAAAGTCATTTATTGCGTTTTCGGTTGCAATTGATGAAAGCACGGACATTACAGATGTTGCACAACTGGCCATTTTCATCCGCGGAGTTGATGACACATTGACCGTCACCGAGGAGTTCGTGGAGTTGGTGCCGATGACAGATACAACGACAGCAGCTGATATTTTTACCGCACTCGTCGGCGCGCTGGACAGGGTCAGAGTGGACTGGTCCCGCGCTGTCAGCCTGGCTACAGATGGTGCGCCCTCAATGATCGGGAAAAAAGCAGACGTTGTGACAAAGTTCAGAGAGAAAGTGCAATCTGCAAATGGAGGATGTGATTTTTTGACTTTTCACTGTATTTTGCACCAGGAGGCTTTGTGTTGCAAGTCATTAAAGATGGATAACGTCATGAAGGTGGTCATCCAAACTGTTAATTTCATCCGATCCAGAAGCCTGAATCACCGTCAGTTTGACAGCCTTCTCAGAGAGAAAGACCACATCTATGGCCTGCCATACCACACTGAGGTAAGATGGTTAAGCCGAGGTGCTGTGCTGAGGCGTTTCTTTGATTTACGAGAAGAAATTGAACAGTTCATGGAAGAAAAGGGCAAACCAGTGTTAGAATTTCATTCCGCAGAATGGATGCAGGACCTTGCATTTATGGTGGATGTTACAGAGCACCTGAATAACTTGAACAAACAGCTGCAAGGGCGCAACAAAGTTGTCACGCAGTATTATGACAGCATACGTTCTTTCAAGTTGAAGCTGTCATTGTGGGAGACGCAACTTGCCGGTGGTGATGCAGCTCACTTCCCCTGTCTGAAAAATGTGTGCGCGACCCAACATGTGGCAGACATGAAGCGGTTCAAAGATAAAATAACGGGACTGTTACGGGAGTTTGAGCAACGCTTTCAGATTTATGTTTATATGTTTTTATGTTGACGTGCTATTGTTTTTAATTGATTTTATTGTATTTGTATATTTAACCTATTCTTGACTCTGTGGTTCTTGCACTTGTTTGGGGAACAGGATTTCATTATTTTTATCTACATTTCTGCCTGAGAAATGACACCCTGATATAGTTCTGTGATCTGTGAAACAGTTCTGTTAATTACTGAGGCATTGTGTGTTTGTGTGTTCTTTGTCCTCAGAACTTTCAAATAACTTGAGGTGTTTTATGATTAATAGTGATGTTGTGCTTTTGGACACTGTCCTCAGGCTCCAGCTTTATGTTTATATGTTTTTATGTTGATGTGCTATTGTTTTTAATTGATTTTATTTTATTTGTATATTTAACCTATTCTTGACTCTGTGGTTCTTGCACTTGTTTGGGGAACAGGATTTCATTATTTTTATCTACATTTCTGCCTGAGAAATGACACCCTGATATAGTTCTGTGATCTGTGAAACAGTTCTGTTAATCACTGAGGCATTGTGTGTTTGTGTGTTCTTTTTCTTTAGAATTTTCAAATAAACTTGACGTGTTTTATGATTAATAGTGATGTTGTGCTTGTACTATTTTGGACACACTGTCCTCAGGCTCCAGCTTTATGTTGTATGTTGATCGTATTAAAACAAAGAAAACAATCTGAAGTTGTTGTTTTTAAGTTATATATACCATGATTTTTCCGGTCCGGCCCACTTGGGAATAGATTTTCCTCCATGTGGCCCCTGAGCTAAAATGAGTTTGACACCCCTGATCTAGACCTTGGGTAAGAGATAGCGTTATAGAGATGAAATATTTGAGAGGGATTCTCAGACTGTTTTATCCTGCAAATGGAAACTTTTGAAATTAACTGGGTGTAAACATTCTCACCAGGTTTTTGAGATGTGATGGGAACAGTGAGGACAGCCAGTATCACCACCTTCAGACACAACCCTGTGGTAAAGACAAGGCCGGCGTTATGGGCGGGCCTTAGGTGGCCTGGCCCGCCCTACCGTACCTCCTTGTCGGTCCAAATAAAATATTGAAATATTGATAATCTATTTGACCGAGATGCGTGCCTTAGTATGTGTAGACCATGTATCTGATGCTGTCTGGACCAAAAGAGTATGGCATGTCATACTATTTCTGGCAAGACAGAATCAGATACATGGGCTACATATGTTTCGCTCGCTAGGATGCTTTCTCCGATGATATAGTTTCAGCAGAGAGGAATCGGCGAAGCGAGAGGGCTCACTCTCGTCAAAATCTGTCCAGTATAAGCCCAATGCGTTTCTATGGGAATAATATTCAGACCTAAGCATGTCTCCTGCCTTCCCACCTTTGGGACAAAGACTCCCACTGTTAGGACAGAGACATGAGTATCTCGTCATTATATACAGCTCTCTGGTTTCAGCCTCTTGCAAATTGGAGAGGAAAGTTGCACTGTTAGGATGATGGATTGCCTAAAGTAAATGTATATTTCGCCAACATTATATAATTACTCCTGTCTAAATAAAATCATTGAAAATACTTCACCAGGGAGCATGGCTTAGCCACAAAGGATCATTATTATATATTTTTTTGCTTTGGATTGTTTCAATTCACAAGTGTGTTTGGGAAGCCCACGATTTGCGTAGTGCGTGTGGCAGTAGGTCTATCTGATTGAATTGCAGCTGTCAGTGAAAATAGTCTAAAATATGTGTGAAGATAATGTGTGAAGAAGGGGAGGGGAGTGTGTCGAATATATGGTGCGTCTCTCTCCAGAATGCATACATATGTAGGACATTATTATCATGACAGAAAACATAGGAAGTGAAGTGTGACGAAGCCATACACCTACCACTTATAAAACATGGTAGGTAAGTAAGTAAGCAAATAAGTAAGTAGCAAGCAAGTAGATGAGTAAATAACGGTATGTACACTACCAGTCAAAAGTTTGGACACACCTACTCATTCAAGGGTTTTTCTTTATTTGTACTATCTTTTACATTGTAGAATAATAGTGAAGACATCAAAACCTTGAAATAACAAATATGGAATCATGTAGTAACCAATAAAGTGTTAAACAAATCAAATATATATTTTATATTTGAGATTCTTCAAATAGCCACCCTTTGCCTTGATCACAGCTTTGCAAACTCTTGGCATTCTCTCAACCAGCTTCATGAGGTAGTCACCTGGAATGTATTTCAATTAACAGGTGTGCCTTCTTAAAAGTTAATTTGTGCAATTTCTTTCCTTCTTAATGCGTTTGAGCCAATCAGTTGTGTTGTGACCAGGTACTGGGGGGGGGGGGTATACAGAAGATAGCCCTATTTGGTAAAAGACCAAATCCATATTATGGCAAGAACAGCTCAAATAAGCAAAGAGAAACGACAGTCCATCAATACTTTAAGACATGGTCAGACAAAACGGAACATTTCAAGAACTTTGAAAGTTTCTTCAAGTGCAGTCGCAAAAACCATCAAGCGCTATGATGAAACTGGCACTCATGAGGACCGCCACAGGAATGGAAGACCCAGAGTGACCTCTACTGCAGAGGATAAGTTCAATAGAGTTACCAGCCTCAAAAATTGCAGCCCAAATAAATTCTTCGCAGAGTTCAAGTAATGACACATCTCAACATCAACCCTTCAGAGGGGACTGTGTGAATCAACCTTCATGGTCGAATTGCTGCAAAGAAACCACTACTAAAGGACACCAATAACAAGAAGAGACCTGGTTGGGCCAACAAAGACAAGCAATGGACATTAGACTGGTGGAAATGTGTCCTTTGGTCTGGAGTCCAAATTTGAGATTTTTGGTTCCAACCGCCATGTCTTTGTGAGACGTGGTGTGGGTGAACGGATGATCTCCGCATGTCTATTTCCCACTGTAAAGCATGGAGGAGGAGGTGTTATGGTGTGGGGGTGCTTTGCTGGTGACACTGTCTGTGATTTATTTAGAATTCAAGGCACACTTAACCAGCATGGGTACCACAGCATTCTGCAGCGATACGCCATCCCATCTGGTTTGGGCTTAGTGGGACTATCATTTGTTTTTCAACAGGACAATGGCCCAACACACCTCCAGGCTTTGTAAGGGCTATTTTACCAAGAAGGAGAATGATGGAGTGCTGCATCAGATGACCTGGCCTCCACAATCCCCCAACCTCAACCCAATTGAGATGGTTTGGGATGAGTCGGACGGCAGAGTGAAGGAAAAGCAGCCAACAAGTGCTCAGCAGATATGGGAACTCCTTCAAGACTGTTGAAAAAGCATTCCAGGTGAAGCTGGTTGAGAGAATGCCAAGAGTGTGCAAAGCTGTCATCAAGGCAAAGGGTGGCTATTTGAAGAATCTCAAATATAAAATATATTTGGATTTGTTTAACACTGTTTTGGTTACTACATGATTCCATATGTGTTATTTCATAGTTTTAATGTCTTTACTATTATTCTACAATGTAGAAAATAGTAAAAATAAAGAAAAACCCTTGAATGAGTAGGTGTGTCCAAACTTTTGATGGGTACTGTAAGTAAGTAGGTAAGTATTTGTGTTAGCAGTACTCTTTGAACACTTTTTTTCATTAACCACAATGAAAACATACGTAGATGCAGGGTCCTGCTGTAAAGTGGAATCGTGAAATTCATCTGCTATTTGTCCATCATGTTTATCCAGCCAATATGAATTGTAAAAGTAGAGACGAATAAATATAGAGACCCTGTGAATCTGAACTTTGGATGACAGGAGGTAAACCAAACAATATAAAATCACATATTTTAAGATTAAAGCAAGGATATGATTGGAGCGAAAGAAAGTATTTCAAATGGAGAGGGGGTAATTAAAGGGGAATAATAAGAAGAGCAGGGGAACTGGCTTCAAGGTCCATGTTTTAATTTGAGGGCTATAGATTCATGACCCTCTGATATATAAAAGCATATCTATTTACAAGAGCGTCATGCACCCCAAAAGTCTGAGGGGGCACAAAGTACGTGAGGATGGCTGGGTGGTGTTGAACGTTGCATTTTTCAAACACCTGAAAAGCTTTTTCCTACTGTTTTAGCGAGAGCCCACAAGGAGGGTCACGAGCCCTCCAAGCCAAGATTTACAGTTGTTATAAACTGCTCTCCCCTTCTCCTTTTACGACTCCATTTGGCGAAAGGCTCGGCACATGCTTACTCAGGCTGACTGGCTCTCGTTCAGGCAAATGATACATAAGTGCACTCAGGCTATCCGGAAGGCTATGGCTAGTTACTTTAAGGAGCAGTTCTCTCTCTGTGGGTCTAACCCCAAGAAGTTCTGGAAAACGGTTAAAGACCTGGAGAATAAACCCTCCTCCTCACAGCTGCCCATGTTTCTTAATGTTGATGATGTGGTTGTTACTGACAAAGAGCACATGGCTGAGCTCTTTAATCACCACTTCATTAAGTCAGGATTCCTATTTGACTCAGCCATGCCTCCTTGCCCGTCCAACATTTCCTCATCTCCCAGTCCTTCTAATGCGACTAGCCCTGATGCTCCTCCCTCTTTTTACCCTGCCCCGCTACAAAGTTTCTCCCTGCAGGCGGTCACGGAGTCCGAGGTGCTAAAGGAGCTCCTTAAACTTAACACCAAAAAAAAATCTGGGTCAGATGGTTTAGACCTATTCTTCTTTAAGGTTGCAGCCCCTATCATCACCAAGCCTGTCTCTGACCTTTTTAACCTGTCTCTCCTCTCTGGGGAGGTTCCCATTGCTGGAAGGCAGCCATGGTGCGTCCTTTATTTAAAGGGGGAGATCAAGCTGATCCTAACTGTTATAGGCCAATTTCTATTTTGCCCTGTTATTCAAAAGTGTTGGAAAAACTTGTCAATATTCAGCTGACTGGCTTTCTTGATGTCTATAGTATTCTCTCTGGTATGCAATCTGGTTTCCGCTCAGGCTATGGATGTGTCACTGCAACCTTAAAAGGTCCTAAATGATGTCACCATTGCCCTTGATTCTAAGCAATATTGTGTTGCTGTTTGTATTGACATGGCCAAAGCTTTTGATACGGTAGACCATCCCATCCCGGCTAAGGAGTATTGGTGTCTCTGAGGGGTCTTTGGCCTGGTTTGCTAACTACCTCTCTCATAGAGTGCAGTGTCCAAAGTCAGAACATCTGCTATCTCAGCCTCTGCCTGTCACCAAGGGAGTAACCCAAGGCTCGATCCTAGGCCCCACACTCTTCTCAATTTACGTCAACAAAATAGCTCAGGAAGTAGGAAGCGCTTTCATCCATTTATATGCAGATGATACAGTCTTATACTCAGCTGGCCCCTCCCCGGATTTTGTGTTAAACGCTCTACAACTTTCTTAGTGTCCAACAAACTTTCTCTGCCCTTAACCTTGTTCTGAACACCTCCAAAACAAAGGTAAGAAGAATGCCCCTCTCCCCACTGGTGTGATTACTACCTCCGAGGGTTCAGAGTTTGGGGTAGTCACCTCATACAAGTACTTGGGAGTATGGCTAGACAGTACACTGTCCTTCTCTCAGCACCTATCAAAGCTGCAGGCTAAGGTTAAATCTAGACTTGGTTTCCTCTATCATAATTGCTCCTCTTTCACCCCAGCTGCCAAACTAACCCTGATTCAGATCCTACCCATGCTAGATTACGGAGACATAATTTATAGATTGGCAGGTAAGGGTGCTCTCGAGCGGCTAGATGTTCTTTATCATTCGACCATCAGATTTGCCACCAATGCTCCTTATAGGACACATCACTGCACTCTATACTCCTCTGTAAACTGGTCATCTCTGTATACCCGTTGCAAGACCCACTGGTTGATGCTTATTTACAAAACCCTCTTAGGCCTCACTCCCCCTATCTGAGATACCTACTGCAGCCCTCATCCTCCACATACAACACCCGTTCTGCAAGTCACATTCTGTTAAAGGTCCCCAAAGCACACACATCCCTGGGTCGCTCCTCTTTCCAGCTCTCTGCAGCTAGCAACTGGAACAAGCTGCAAAAACACTCAAACTGGACAGTTTTATCTCCATCTCTTCATTCAAAGACTCAATCATGGACACTCTTACTGACAGTTGTGGCTGCTTCGCGTGATGTATTGTTGTCTCTACCTTCCTGCCCTTTGTGCTGTTGTCTGTGCCCAATAATGTTTGTACCATGTCTTGTGCTGCTACCATGTTTTGCTGCTGCCTTGTTGTGTTGCTACCATGTTGTTTTCATGTTGGGTTGCTACCTTGCTGTGTTGTCGTGTGTTGCTGCCATGCTATGTTGTGGTCTTAGGTCTCTCTTTATGTAGTGTTGTCTCTCTTTTTGTAATGTGTGTTTAGTCCTATATTTATATTTTTTAATTTTTTAAATCCCAGCCCCCGTCCCTGCCTTTTGCCTTTTTTTAAGCCGTCGTTGTAAATAAGAATTTGTTCTTAACTGACTTGCCTAGTTAAATAAAGGTTAAATAAAAAAATTAAATACAAATATTTAGAACCTACTGGCTAAAGAAATGTAATCCTAGGGGCTGTTGAACTGTTTTCTGTACAGTAGAAACATTCTGATTTATCTTTATCTAAATCTTAGATTTATCTCAAAGGGACATGACTGTGCTGAATTCTCAGAATCAACAGGATGGTCCCGTGATTCCCTGTCCGGACTAATCGGCCCGCTCTCTGTGAGTATCCCTATAAATTACAGGACTTGCTAACAGACTGCAGATACATTTTCTTCGCGGCAAGGCCATACAAATTGAACAGAGTGATCCATATCTCCGTAATGCCGGAAGACGTGCGTAAATAGGGCCTCCGCAGTCTGTAGGGCCGTAGGGAGACCGGGCAGAGGAATGAGACGGCAGGACTTAGAAAACCGATCCACAATGACCAGGATCGTGGTGTTCCCTTGTGACGAGGGAAGGTCCGTAACGAAATCCACCGATAGGTGGGACCACGGCCGTTGTGGAACGGGTAGGGGTTGTAATTTCCCTCTGGGCAGGTGTCTAGGTGCCTTACACTGGGCGCACACCGAGCAGGAGGAAACATAAACTCTCACGTCCTTAGCTAAAGTGGGCCACCAGTACTTCCCACTAAGACAGTGCACTGTCCGACTGATGCCAGGATGACCAGAGGTGGGTGACGTGTGAGCCCAATAGATCAATCGATCGCGGACATCTAACGGCACGTACATACGACCCTCTGGACACTGGGGGGGGGAGTGGGCTCTGTACGCAACGCCCGCTCGATGTCCGCGTCAACCTCCCACACCACCGGTGCCACCAGACACGAAGCCGGAAGTATGGGAGTGGGCTCCATGGACCTCTCCTCTGTGTCATACAGCCGGGACAGAGCGTCTGCCTTAGCGTTCTGGGAACCTGGTCTGTAAGAAAGGGTGAACACAAAACAGGTGAAAAACATGGCCCACCTTGCCTAGTCTCCTCGCCGCCCGGATGTACTCCAGATTGCGGTGGTCAGTCAAAATGAGGAAAGGGTGTTTAGCCCCCTCAAGCCAATGCCTCCACGCTTTCAGAGCCTTAACCATAGCTAACAGCTCCCGGTCCCCCACATCATAGTTGCGCTCCGCCGGGCTGAGCTTCTTCGAAAAGAAAGCACAGGGGCGGAGCTTTGGTGGCGTACCCGAGCGCTGAGACAGTACAGCTCCTATCCCAGCCTCGGACGCGTCCACCTCTACTGTGAAGGCCAAGGAGGGATCCGGATGAGCCAGCACTGGAGCCGAGGTAAACAGGTCCTTCAGGTGACCAAAAGCCCTGTCCGCCTCAGCTGACCACTGCAGTCGCACGGGTCCCCCCTTCAGCAAGGAGGTAATGGGAGCCGCTACCTGACCAAAGCCACGGATAAACCTCCGGTAGTAGTTGGCAAACCCTAAGAATCGCTGCACCTCCTTAACCTAGGTTGGAGTCGGCCAATTACGCACGGCCGAAATGCGATCAATCTCCATCTCCACCCCTGATGCGGACAGGTGGTGCCCTAGGAAGGAGACAGACTTTTGAAAGAACAGACATTTCTCCGCCTTGACGTACAGGTCATGTTCCAACAGTCGACCAAGCACCTTGCGCACCAGGGACACATGCTCGGCTCGTGTAGCGGGGTATATGAGAATGTCATCTATATACACCACTACACCCTGTCCGTGCAGGTCCCTGAAAATCTCATCAACAAAGGATTGGAAAACTGATGGAGCATTCATCAACCCGTAAGGCATGACGAAGTACTCATAGTGCCCAGATGTGGTACTAAATGCCGTCTTCCACTCATCCCCCTCCCGGATACGCACCAGGTTGTACGCGCTCCTGAGATCCAATTTGGTGAAGAAGCGCGCCCCATGCAAAGACTCCGTCATACTAGCAATGAGAGGTAGTGGATAACTGTACTTAACAGTGATCTGATTGAGACCACGGTAGGCAATGCACGGGCGTAAACCTCCATTCTTCTTCTTCACAAAAAATAAACTTGAGGAGACAGGTGAAGTGGAAGGCCGAATGTATCCCTGTCCCAGAGATTCGGAGACATATGTTTCCATAGCAGCCGTCTCTTCCTATGACAGAGGATACACGTGACTCCGGGGAAGTGCAGCGCCTACCTGGAGATTTATCACACAATCCCCCTGTCGATGGGGTGGTAATTGAGGCGAGAGCCAAATCGGCATATTCGGGGGGAATGTGCATAGTGGAGACCTGGTTTGGACTTTCCACCGTAGTTGCACCTATGGAAACACCTACACGAGCACTGACGTGACCATCCCTTGAGAGCCCTCTGTTGCCATGAAATTGTGGGGGCATGAGAGGTTAACCAGGGAAGCCCCAATCAGAAAGAGACTAATTCTCTCCTCATGACCCTCCTGCATTTTCATCCAGAGTGGAGCTGTGACCTCCCTAATCAGGCCTGACCCTAAAGGGCGACTATCTAAGGCATGTACGGGGAAGGGCACATCAACAGGAACAGTAGGAATCCCTAATCTACGGGAAAACATACGATCACTAAAGTTCCCAGCTGCGCCTGAATCTACGAGCGCCTTATGCTGGGAATGCGGGGAAAACTCCGGAAATTCGATGGCAATACACATGTGCGCAACAGGGAGCTCTGGGTGAGTCGGGTGCCTACTCCCCTTGGACGGTCCACCAGTGCTCTGTCTGCTGCCTCAACTCCCTGAGGACCCTCCCCAGCACCGACCAGCAGTGTGTCCTCTGCGGCCACAGTTGGTGCAGGAGACGGCCCCCCTTCCGGTCTCCCTGAGAGCAGCACCTCCAAGCTCCATCGGTGTAGGGTCGGAGGTGCTGGGGGATGGAATGGACAGACCCTGATCCGTACGTCCGCGGGTGGCCAACAGGTTATCCAGCCTTATCGACAAATCCACCAGCTGGTCCAGGTTAAGGGTGGTGTCCCTGCAGGCCAGCTCCCGACGAACATCCTCCCGTAGGCTGCATTGGTAGTGGTCAATCAGGGCCCTCTCATTCCATCCCGCGCTGGCAGCCAGGGTCCTGAAGTCCAGTGCGAAGTCCTGTGCGCTCCTCTTCCCCTGTCTGAGGTGGAACAGACGTTCCCCCGCCGCTCTTCCCTCCGGTGGATGATCGAATACCGCCCGGAAGCGGCGAGTGAAATCTTCATAGCGCACCGACGCCGCATCTATTCCTCCCCACTCGGCGTTGGCCCACTCGAGCGCTCTCCCCGACAGACAGGAGATGAGGGAGCCGGGTGGATGGTAGCCAGGTAGAGCTCTACCTGGAGCAGAAAACCCTGGCACCCGGCAGCTGTACCATCATATGCCCTCGGGAGCGAGAGCCGGATCCCACTGGAACCAGGTGATGAATGGGGTGGACAGTGGTGTGGGTTACTGTGTAGTTGGAGGAGGTGTAGGAAAACCCCCTCTCTCCCATCGCTCCATGGTGTTCAACACACACTCCATTGCTGTGCTGAGAGTCTGTATCATGGTCGCCTGCTGTTGGACGCGTTCCTCCACTGATCTGGAAGGAATTAATGTACCTGCTGACTCCATTTGAGGTGCGTGTTTCTGTCAGGCGTCCGTGTGTAGCGGTAGGACGGAGTCAGGCGCAGGACACAGAGCTAGTTGACAACGTACTTTACACGTAAATATAAAATGAACATACAATCCACGCAGGGAGGACAATCCCGCTCACCAGTCGATAATACCAAACATAGAACAAACATGCACACAACACAGTGGGAGCCAGAGGGTTAAATAGGGAACAAATCATAGACATAATGGGAACCAGGTGTGTACAATGAAGACAAAACAAGTAGACCACAGAAACATAGATCGGTAGCAGCTAGTACTCCGGTGACGACGAACGCCGAAGCCTGCCCGAGCAAGGAGGCGCAGCCTCGGCTGAATCCGTGACATGGTGCCCCTCTTATACTGAACAAAAATATAAATGCAACATGTAAAGTGTTGGTCCCATGTTTCATGAGCTGAAGTAAATTATCCCAGAAAAAGCTTATTTCTCTCAAATGTTGTGCACAACTTTGTTTACATCCCTGTTAGTGAGCATTTCTCCTTTGCCAAGATACAGTGGGGGGAAAAAGTATTTAGTCAGCCACCAATTGTGCAAGTTCTCCCACTTAAAAAGATGAGAGGCCTGTAATTTTCATCATAGGTACGTCAACTATGACAGACAAATTGAGATTTTTTTTCTCCAGAAAATCACATTGTAAGATTTGTAATGATTTTATTTGCAAATTATGGTGGAAAATAAGTATTTGGTCACCTACAAACAAGCAAGATTTCTGGCTCTCACAGACCTGTAACTTCTTCTTTAAGAGGCTCCTCTGTCCTTCACTCGTTGCCTGTATTAATGGCACCTGTTTTGAACTTGTTATCAGTATAAAAGACACCTGTCCACAACCTCAAACAGTCACACTCCAAACTCCACTATGGCCAAGACCAAAGAGCTGTCAAAGGACACCAGAAACAAAATTGTAGACCTGCACCAGGCTGGGAAGACTGAATCTGCAATAGGTAAGCAGCTTGGTTTGAAGAAATCAACTGTGGGAGCAATTATTAGGAAATGGAAGACATACAAGACCACTGATAATCTCCCTCGATCTGGGGCTCCACGCAAGATCTCACCCCGTGGGGTCAAAATGATCACAAGAACGGTGAGCAAAAATCCCAGAACCACACGGGGGGACCTAGTGAATGACCTGCAGAGAGCTGGGACCAAAGTAACAAAGCCTACCATCAGTAACACACTATGCCGCCAGGGACTCAAATCCTGCAGTGCCAGACGTGTCCCCCTGCTTAAGCCAGTACATGTCCAGGCCCGTCTGAAGTTTGCTAGAGTGCATTTGGATGATCCAGAAGAGGATTGGGAGAATGTCATATGGTCAGATGAAACCAAAATAGAACTTTTTGGTAAAATCTCAACTCGTCGTGTTTGGAGGACAAAGAATGCTGAGTTGCATCCAAAGAACACAATACCTACTGTGAAGCATGGGGGTGGAAACATCATGCTTTGGAGCTGTTTTTCTGCAAAGGGACCAGGACGACTGATCCGTGTAAAGGAAAGAATGAATGGGGCCACATTGTATGATTTTTAATGAATTTATTTGCAAATTATGGTGGAAAATAAGTATTTGGTCAATAACAAAAGTTTCTCAATACTTTGTTATATACCCTATGTTGGCAATGACACAGGTCAAACGTTTTCTGTAAGTCTTCACAAGGTTTTCACACACTGTTGCTGGTATTTTGGCCCATTCCTCCATGCAGATCTCCTCTAGAGCAGTGATGTTTTGGGGCTGTCGCTGGGCAACACGGACTTTCAACTCCCTCCAAAATTTTCTATGGGGTTGAGATCTGGAGACTGGCTAGGCCACTCCAGGACCTTGAAATGCTTCTTACGAAGCCACTCCTTCGTTGCCCGGGCGGTGTGTTTGGGATCATTGTCATGCTGAAAGACCCAGCCACGTTTCATCTTCAATGCCCTTGCTGATGGAAGGAGGTTTTCACTAAAAATCTCACGATACATGGCCCCATTCATTCTTTCCTTTACACGGATCAGTCGTCCTGGTCCCTTTGCAGAAAAACAGCCCCAAAGCATGATGTTTCCACCCCCATGCTTCACAGTAGGTATGGTGTTCTTTGGATGCAACTCAGCATTCTTTGTCCTCCAAACACGACGAGTTGAGTTTTTACCAAAAAGTTCTATTTTGGTTTCATCTGACCATATGACATTCTCCCAATCCTCTTCTGGATCATCCAAATGCACTCTAGCAAACTTCAGACGGGCCTGGACATGTACTGGCTTAAGCAGGGGGACACGTCTGGCACTGCAGGATTTGAGTCCCTGGCGGCGTAGTGTGTTACTGATGGTAGGCTTTGTTACTTTGGTCCCAGCTCTCTGCAGGTCATTCACTAGGTCCCCCCGTGTGGTTCTGGGATTTTTGCTCACCGTTCTTGTGATCATTTTGACCCCACGGGGTGAGATCTTGCGTGGAGCCCCAGATCAAGGGAGATTATCAGTGGTCTTGTATGTCTTCCATTTCCTAATAATTGCTCCCACAGTTGATTTCTTCAAACCAAGCTGCTTACCTATTGCAGATTCAGTCTTCCCAGCCTGGTGCAGGTCTACAATTTTGTTTCTGGTGTCCTTTGACAGCTCTTTGGTCTTGGCCATAGTGGAGTTTGGAGTGTGACTGTTTGAGGTTGTGGACAGGTGTCTTTTATACTGATAACAAGTTCAAAACAGGTGCCATTAATACAGGCAACGAGTGAAGGACAGAGGAGCCTCTTAAAGAAGAAGTTACAGGTCTGTGAGAGCCAGAAATCTTGCTTGTTTGTAGGTGACCAAATACTTATTTTCCACCATAATTTGCAAATAAATTCATAAAAAATCCTACAATGTGATTTTCTGGAAAAATTCTCTCTCAATTTGTCTGTCATAGTTGACGTGTACCTATGATGAAAATTACAGGCCTCTCTCATCTTTTTAAGTGGGAGAACTTGCACAATTGGTGGCTGACTAAATATTTTTTTCCCCCACTGTATTTGCCCACCCCGATTCCTTTTTCCACGCAACTTCATCTAGAATTGTTGAATGAGTTTCCTGTAAACAATATATATTATATTCCTTCTCTTTGAGCCATGTAAATTTTGTTATTCTTTTGTTATTATCTGCTTAGCCATTACAATTATAACTGGCTATACTTATTTCACCACATACCATAATGAGATACAAGTTTCAAATCTATTTATCATTATATATGTTTGTAAATTTACCAATAAAAACTACCATAGTGATTGAGTGTCCATATAGCTGTACCATGATATTTGCATTGCTACTAAGTAACCCTCCAATTGTTCTCCACTAATATTGAATTTGGCCATTACAACTATAGCCCATAGAAACAAATTGAATAACACATTCATAAATGGAAAAACAGACAGTCAAACAAAAAATCATAAGGAATAAGGTTGAGTGTCTGTCCTATATCTAGGATATATAAGTAAGCTCAAGAAATATATTAGTTTTTTGGACACATATTTAACCCCTTTTTCTTTGTTGGCACAAAACTACCTCCATACTTCCATTCGTAGAGCAAAACGGAGAACACCATCATGTTTGTGAGAATCTCCCCTTTCCATAGTGGGGTCATATTCGTTTTTTAGGCCAAACCGTTCGGATGCTACAGACGTTTTCCTGAGAAAACCGATTTTCGGGATGTCTCATGGTCGGCTCGGCCACCTTCCACCGCAGATGCAGAAGGCTGACATAGATGGATGCTGTTGATTGAGACGCAGCCCATGCCTAAACTCATGGATTTTGATGGGGATTTTTGTTAGTATGTTACTTAGATTGACACACAGGTGCGTCTATAGACTCTTATTAACTCTTTAGACCCCAATATAACTCTAGAATGCTGCTGTAGATTACTGAGAATTTTCAAGGTAATTTTTTTAATATTTTCTCACACATTTCAAAGAAACAGACATTGCTCAAAAACAAAGAACAAATGACAATTACAAGTGAACTTAGTTTTAAAGAGCACAACCTCTTCTTTAATATGACACCACATTCATGTCAATAGGAATAACACTCATTTTATCTTCCATTGTGTATAGACACTCACTATCAAGAAATGATTAACACAACAAAAACCCACAGTATTTAAATTACTCCCTCAAAATGTACCAAATATACTATATTGTACAAATATTTAAAAAATAATCCAAA
The DNA here is from genome assembly GCF_020615455.1 of Coregonus clupeaformis. Lineage (NCBI taxonomy): Eukaryota > Metazoa > Chordata > Actinopteri > Salmoniformes > Salmonidae > Coregonus > Coregonus clupeaformis. The sequence goes on along the minus strand of NW_025533947.1, from coordinate 241,027 downwards.
ATGTGACCAGAGGACAATATTCAGAAAGTATTTCAAAACCCACACAATGTAGGCTATTGTATTGACAAAGACTCTTACTACTTATTCAGAGACTATTTCAAAATGTAGATAACCTCTCTCAAAAAGATTTAGTACAGACAAGGTCTGACACAAAATGTAGAAATAGTAGCCTACTTTGACAACAATTCAGTGAATTGGATGTGGACAGGTTGGTGTTAAACACCAGATATAAAAAATACTCCTAACACTTTTAAAAACAACTTAAAAACCCCTGCCTCTGTCACATTAGGCCCAGGCTGTGTGGTACAAGGGTGAATGGTGGGACTTGGGGCAGATGCACCCCATGGAAACATAGGCTCTACTCTCGGGTGTGCGCTCCCTCTCCATCTGCTTCTTCCTCTCCCTACTCCACCTCCTCTCCCTCTGCTTCCTGCTCTCCATGTTCATCTTCATGTTAATCTCCCTCCACTCTCCTTTCCCTCCTCTACAGTCTCCTCTTTCTCTCTCCCTCCACTCTCCTCTCTCACTCCACATCTCTATTCCTCCTATCATCAGAGCCCTGACACTCCACATCCCTTCCCTCGCTTTCACTGACCTAAAGGAACGGACTAACAGAGGGAGAGGGAGAGAGAAGCGGAGCAACAAATAGGATACAATTGTGGTCAGGAATATCATCTCTCTCTCCCCATCTCAAAGTAAGTGGCACAACGGTTTATAGATTCAACACATCAACTATTGCTTATTTATGTTGAAAATAAAAGATTACAAAGATGACACTGTGCAATTTAGCCAAAAAGGTTTAGAATAATTCTTCATCTATTTCGATGGGCATAGTTAGCTGGTTGTCTTTGAGACTATCAAGTGACAGCATAGCGAGCGAAGCACAATGTTGCCTCCAACTCTTGTTTTCTTGCCTGACAGACTAACTACAGAGTTCGCCAATGTTAGCTGATTAGTTATGAAACTGGGACAGTTTCCAAATGAATTGCATCGGTAGAATCAGGACAAAACAAGCAACTTATTAGCCGGCTACGTAAACAAATATCACTGCAACTCAATATCATATGAGCTCCACTGCGCGGGCATCTACCCTAACATGACCGCTAAGCTGTCAAAGAATAGGAAAACGAGGCAATGTATAGCATATGAATATCTGTACCTAGCAAACATGACAAACCATGACCTAAGCCCAACAGATAAAAACAAATTACTCTAATATCCATTTTGGTAGCTAGTTAGCTGGTTTTCTGTATATCTAGCTAGTGAAAGTGACAGCTGAGGTTGACGCTTCTCAAGCGCAGCCCAAATTTACCGCCACACACAACTTTTCTTGCCTGACAGACTAGCTAGATAGCTACAGCAAGCAGCTTGGGCCGTTTCGATATGAATTACATCGGTAGAAACAATACTTGTTAGCTGACTATATACCAACTAGTTAGCTGACTATGTACAGCTAAACACTGAAACTATTTCCATGAGACAGAGAGCAATCATTCAAGCTCCTGCTTCACTGCTGATGTGCTTGCCTGTACCAACCAAATGATTATGACAGGATTTGCTAATCTGAGAGCTATTACCCAAGTTTCACAGCATCAAACATCAACAACCCCAAACATATATCTGCTGTTCACTAATTTCATTCACCTCGACATAAATCGCTTTCAATGTGCAAGGGCGTGTCCGAATCCATATCACCAACCAACATAGATACAGCCTCTTCCACAGTGTAAAGACATGGCCGCGTTGGCGCCGTCATTTTGAGTAAGTAATTTATTTTTTATTTAAAAAATCTAAATGACAGCATACCCTGTTTCCAGTTTATGTTTCATGACAACAGCCATGTGAATACGACAACAGGTTGTTAGCAAGTTAATTCCGCAATATTATTGTTTAAAAAAGAAGGCCTTTCGCGGCCGTTATAGTAATTTAAAGAAAGGCCGTTGACGGCCACTATGGGTTCTAAAGGTTTAACTGTAGTTAGACAAGCTAGCTACTCTAACTTGATTGATGGCCTGAAATGGCTTCTTGGTAGCTAGCGATGCGGTTGTTAGATTGGGAACCTATCTGGGTTCCCAATTTCATTGCTAGGTGGCTAGCAGTATTACAGAGAAACATATATTTTTTTTACAGGACAAATCCGAGGTAGCACGTGCCCCTGTGCCCCCTATGGGCATGACGCCTCTGTTTACTAAATGTGAAATAGCACCTTTGAATTCTACAAACAATAACAGAAGAGTGGGAATAATAACTTAGTCCTCCCTCTCCCATAAACTCCCTCCCTTAGTCTGAGTGTCTGTACTTCCACTATCTCCTCTTCATCAAACCACACCCCCAAGGCTTACTCATTTACTAAATGTTGATGAAAATCAGACTTCAGTCTCCTATGTCAGAGGATGCGCAATTGTATGGGTATGTCAGTCTTTTTCATTACTGGCATCCTGGTCCAGTCTGTTCAATGCACTGAATAGACCACCGACTGGACGTGTTGCACTGGAGTTTTGAAAATTACATTAATTCAATATCTGGTTAGTTTATGTCAATACAGAACTCAACAGCATTGTTGAGATTCAAATTTCAAGTATAATGTGTTTATGCAGCTGATTTACCTGTTTGTGTCTCAGAGTGTTACAATGGGATTTTATTTATTATTTCTTTCCACCTTTGTCATCCAGAGTCATTTAACTGTTAAGGAATTTGTCACGGAACCCAGGGCTGAATACAGCTAAGAATGTGCTAGACGACACAATGTTAAACAAACTGTAGAGATGTGCCTTTGATTCAGCATTATAAAAGGAAAGCATCTGTCTGTCACAATCTAAGAACACTCCCAGTGATGTAAGAATTTTTTCTCCAGATTCTGGTAGGTCTAATAATATGAAAGGGCTTTCATTTCCAGATACTGGCATTTGAGGGTCATCAGGGACATAATAACCTTTTCCTTTTTCATATGTAAAAACCCAGAAACCGTTCTCAGGGGTTAAGGGGACAACAGCCCTTGACTGAGTGGCTTCGTATGTGGCTACACCAACATACCATAACTGTTTCTCTTCCTTCAAAATATTATCATCCCTCACCTTCACTTCCCAGTATAACTGTCCGGAGCGGAATCTGTCCTCACTAAAGACATGAAGAGCCATGGGAACATCAGTTACTTTTGACTTCATTTTACTTGCATACACGTCTAGGTTAGGGTGAGCAGACTTTGGGTCCAGAGTGATTTCCACTAAAAAAAGAGAATAAGATTTGGTGAATTCATTCACTCACATGGTTTGCTGATATGGATGTAACTTGATGAAGGTACAGCCATGTAATGATATTATGTTAGTTCTTTGATCATGTGTCCTACCTTTGAATCTTTTCACTTCGCCCCATGCTGTAAATGAACAAATCAAATCAGATAAATATTTATCCACTAATCTTATCAACTGAAAATAGACATTGGGTTCCTTTTCGTCTTATGGGTGTTCAATAAATGCTAATAACCCTGAATGACTGTGCTTGTGGGGTGAATAAGTTCTAAAAACCTAGAAAAAAACATTCAATAATGAAAAGGTATGTCAATATAAATTTACCTTTTGGTACATTTACATCTTTCTGTGTAGTTGTTTCCTTGGCAGTTTGCATACCACATTCTGCATGAGTAAAACATATGATTATTGACATAGTTTATTATTGATACGTAATATAAATAAACCATATTGATCGATCTATATGATCGATGCATGATACATTACTCATTGAGTTAAATCCTTAGCCGCTACATTTATTTTTTGACTTATAATGAATGATATGTACTATTGATTCTCGAAGACTATTACATTTTACATTTTTTGTCATTTAGCAGACGCTCTTATCCAGAGCGACTTACAGTTAGTGAATACATATATATATATATATTTTTTTATACTGGCCCCCCGTGGAACTATAACTTATAAATGCCTCATGAACTTAGTTCAACTGTCTTACCACATCAGAGCCCAAAATATAAGATTTACTCCAATGTTTTTAAACAATGTAAATGTAAACAAACACTGTATAGCCTCAAAACACGGTTAAAACTTCCCTGGAAACCCGACGTTGAATTCCATTGAATTCTGCTTCGGGCAGAAATGTGCGTTTGAATCAGGAAAGTTTCCTCTCATGACCTCTACAAGCCAGAATGTTGAATAAATGTATATTTAAACGTACTTTACCGGTGGTCCGTGCGGTTGGTCCTTTTGGCGGTAGGAATTTCAGACAATATATCCACAGGAAACTATAATTACATCAACTTTTCAAAGCGCTGGTAGTGCTTTCAGATTTCTATCACCTGAAGCATGCGCAGAACCATGTAAACACGTGCACGAGCTCGGCAAGTATGCATGCGTCTCGTGCATGTATTTTTATCTTGTGCGCATGCTTCAGGTGATAGAAATCTGAAAGCACTACCAGCGCTTTGAAAAGTTGATGTAATTATACTTTCCTATTTTTTTTTTTAAACAATACAAAACATACACATACAAACGTCAGCATACAAATGCACATAAAACCTCAATGATATAACACCTGCTCAGACCCACCTGGTCAAACCCCCATCTCCAGAGCCCACATCAATTTCCAACACATGGCCTCAAACTGCACCATTTTGTTACTCTCTGTCGCCCACGCACTTTCAACATTTGGTTCATAAAACATCTGACCTTTCCATTGTGTTAATGATGGAGGATTGGTTAATTTCCAGTTTTTAAGTATCCGTTTTTTTTCAAGATAATTGATGACAAAAGTATCGTCTAACCCTTCGGGTATCTCACTGCACTCATATGCCATGTCTTGAAATATGCAGACAGACGGATTAAAAGTACATTTACATTGTAATACTTCAGACAGCCAACTTTCTAACTACGCCCATACCTTTTGGACTTTATAGCATTCCCAGAAGGCATGGATTATTGAGTCATTGTTAGTTTTACATGACTCTGCCAATGTGCTGTAAATTTGTGAATTTTGTCTCTTCTATAATAAACTATATAGTTTATACTGGATTAAGCGTACAGTTTTAACTGTAATTTTGTTAGTTGTGTTCCAACATTCTCTCCATCAAAATCAGTTATTTTTCAATCTTGGTTCCAATAGTCTATATTTTTTTTCTAAGAGATTGTCAGTTGGAAAGGCTTTCTGCAAGGTATTGTATATCTTACCTACAGTACCGGTCAAAAGTTTTAGAACACCTACTCATTCAAGGGTTTTTCTTTATTTTTTTACAATTTTCTACATTGTAGAATAATAGTGAAGACATCAAAACTATGAAATAACACATATGGAATCATGTAGTAACCAAAAAAGTGTTAAACACATTTTTGATATTCTTCAAATAGCCACCCTTTGCCTTGATGACAGCTTTGCACACTCTTGGCATTCTCTTAACCAGCTTCACCTGGAATGCTTTTACAACAGTCTTGAAGGAGTTCCCGCATATGCTAAGCACTTGTTGGCTGCTTTTCCTTCACTCTGCGGATCGACTCTCCCAAACCATCTCAATTGAGTTGAAGTCGGGGGATTGTGGAGGCCAGGTCATCTGATGCAGCACTTCATCACTCTCCTTCTTGGTCAAATAGCCCTTACACAGCCTGGAGGTGTGTTGGGTCATTGTCCTGTTGAAAAACATATGATAGTCCCATTAAGCCCATACCAGATGGGATGGCGTATCGCTGCAGAATGCTGTGGTAGCCATGCTGGTTATGTGTGCCTTGAATTCCAAATAAATCACAGACAGTGTCACCACACCATAACACCTCCTCCTCCATGATTTATTGTGGGAAATACACATGCAGAGATCATCCGTTCACCCACACCGCGTCTCACAAAGACACGGCGGTTGGAACCAAAAATCTCCAATTTGGACTCCAGACCAAAGGACAAATTTCCACCGGTCTAATGTCCATTGCTCGTGTTTCTTGGCCCAAGCAAGTCTCTTCTTCTTATTGGTGTCCTTTAGTAGTGGTTTCTTTGCAGCAATTCGACCATGAAGGCCTGATTCACACAGACTCCTCTGAACAGTTGATGTTGAGATGTGCATGTTACTTGAACTCTGTGAAGCATTTATTTGGTCTGCAATTTCCGAGGCTGGTATCTCTAATGAACTTATCCTCTGCATCATTCCTCATGGGAGCCAGTTTCATCATAGCACTTGGTGGTTTTTGCGACTGCACTTGAAGAAACTTTCAAAGTTCTTGAAATGTTCCGTATTGACTGAACTTCATGTCTTAAAGTAATGGACTGTCATTTCTCTTTGCTTATTTGAGCTGTTCTTGCCATAATATGGACTTGGTCTTTTACCAAATAGGGCTATCTTCTGTATACCCCCTACTTTGTCACAACACAACTGATTGTCTCAAACGCATTAAGAAGGAAAGAAATTCCACAAATTAACTTTTAAGACGGCACACCTGTTAATTGAAATGCATTTCAGGTGACTACCTCATGAAGCTGGTTGAGAGAATGCCAAGAGTGTGCAAAGCTGTCATCAAGGCAAAGGGTGGCTATTTGAAGAATCTCAAATATAAAATATATTTTGATTTGTTTAACACTTTTTTGGTTACTACATGATTCCATATTTGTTATTTCATAGTTTTGATGTCTTCACTATTATTCTACAATGTAGAAAACAGTAAAAATAAAGAAAAACCCTTGAATGAGTAGGTGTTCTAAAACTTTTGACCGGTAGTGTATATTGTGAATATCTTTTACTGACTCAAATAGGATTCCCTCAAGATTGCTCTGATGTCCAAAATATTTCAAATCAAAATGTTCTGATATGAAACTTTTAAGTTGCATGTATTTGAAAATATCTACATTGGTCAGTCAAAAATGGCTTTCTAATTCTGTCATGGAAATACATTTATTTCCTAATTTATTTACAATTTCTATGCCTTTAGTTTTCCATGTATACCAATTTATCGGTGAATTCTTAAAAGCTATCCATATGGTTGTGTTTTTCGGGAGTGATATATTTTCTTCCATGTTGTTATAGTGTTCTTAACTATGAAGTTGTTAATGTTCTTAGCTTTATCCTTTGAAAATAGACATGGAAAAGATTCTGGGGATGAGCATGCTTATCTTCAATATGTACCCATTGTTCCTCTAGTGCATTTAATTATATGTAAAGTAAAATCCTTGGGTGGCGAGTTGATACAATTCCAAGTCTAGAAGGTTAAAACCTCCCTCAGACTAAGGAAGATGTTAATCTTTCTTTTTTATTCTATGAGCTTTATTTGCCATACAAAGTCTGTTATGACCGAGTATACTTTTTAAAGAATGTCTTCAGTGGGGTAATTGATATTACCAAGAATAAATATCCAAACTTTGGGAGCCATGCCATTCTGAAGAGGTTAATTCTACCTGTAAGATTTATGGGAAGATTATTCCATTTAATTAGATCTGCTCTCATATTTTTGAGTAATAAAATAAAGTTATTTTTATATCATTGTTGTTTGTTGTCACTTATTAAAAGTAAGTGTTTTATATTTTTCGTGGTCCACTTAAAGGATTGCTGTAGATCATGAGTAATTTTTTTCCCCTTTGCCATTATTCTGTTTCTTTTTTTTCACATTCATTTTATATCCTAAGATTTTAGAGTATTCTGTAAATATTTTTAGCAAGGGGGGCATTGAGTTTTCTATATTGGTCAGGTATATCAGGAGATCATCTGCAAATAAGTTTAGTTTATATTCATGTTTACCAATACTGACACCTGTTATCTTTGGGTCTGACTCATGTCTAATTGTTTCTGCAAGTGGTTCAATTGCCAGTGCAAACAGGAGGGGGGAGAGAGGACATCCCTATCTTGTGCTCCTTTTCTAAAGCAATTTCATCAGATAATGTATTACTTGTGTATATTTTTTGCTTTAGAACATTTATATAATATTTTTATTTATTATTTCAGCTGGAAAGTAATTATACTTTCCTGTGGATGTGTTGTCTCACATTTCTACTGCCAAAAGGGCCAACCGCATGGACAACCGTAATGTGGTAAAGTACGTTAAAATATATTTTTATTCTACATTCTGGCTTGTAGAGGTCATGAGAGGAAACGTTCCTGATTCAAACGTTCATTTCTGCCCTTAGTACAATTCAGTGCAACTCAACGTCGGGTTTCCAGGCAAGGTTAAAACTACAATTTTGATATCATGGATGGTCAGTCCTTGCATCCGTAGCTCTGTGTATGAATTTGAGAGTGGTTACATTTATACAGGCCCAAGCCTTAGCTTTTAACGAAAACAGAGGTGGGGTGAACACTTTGTTATTGTTTCAATTAAAGACTCTTTAATGGAACAGTACCTTCATTTGGCACTTGATTTTTACCTACTTCACCTGGAGATGTATTAGAAACAGAGTGTCATAGTAAGAAATACCATTTGAAAATAGAAAATCTATTTAATTTGAACACCACCTAACTGAGTTTAATTCTAAACGTATTTTAGTCAATTTCTAATTAAGTGACACATATTATTTAGCTAATGTACTGTAGATATACAGTATACACAATTTTTACATCAAATAATCAACAAACATAATCTTCACTACAAAACACAATAAATGCTCAGTCAAGTTACCTTAGCAATGTTAAATAAAAATATAATTAAATAATAAACAAACTGTACCTGCGAAAAGAGCTGTTTCTTCTATTAAAAGAAGACGTTACAAAAAAAAGAAACCAAATATGTTAAAATCATGTTATCAAATGTGTAGAAATACACACAATAGTAAAACATATAGAAGTAATACCTGGCCTCTCAGTAGACTCTGTTTTATCTGAAATAAAATGAAACTAATATTAATATAGGTAGGTCATGCAATATTACTTTGTTAAAATGTATTGTATTATATCAGGGATATTTTCAATGTTATCATCAAACCTAATATTATAAAGCGTCAAATCCTAACTTTCACTTAAGTTGAATTTTCACAAAGTCTCCAATTGACATCTATGCATGACTAAGTGAAAATTTTACTTAAGTGGAAGTTAAGATTTGCCCCTAAATGATTAGACAACCCTTAATACCGTCTGCATAGACTGTTCACATTTAATTGAATATGTGTTAGCTTGTTGACATACCTGTTTTTTTGTTCCAGATGAAGAGCCCAATGACAGTAAAGACTAGCAGTAAAATAATCGGAGTTGTGATGAAGGCTCCAAGACTCCAATGACCTATACAAGGATTTATCAAACCATTAAACATTTTACATTTAAAGAAATCTGTACTTAAAATCTGAAGTGAGTCTTATTTTCCAAGTTTATGATCTTGTCTTTTGGTAGATATAGTAACTCGAGACAACATGTTAGAGGTCTTCACCAGTCCACCTGTACCCGAAAGGTCGGGTTGGACCTAGTTGTCATGGGTCTCTGGTATTTGTAATTATAACCGATTTGCCCGTAAGGACCTGTACAGACCCGAACGCGACTGGTGACGTAGAGAGAGAGTGAAAATGTCTTGCTTTTCACGAAAGTGGTGCGTGAAGCTTGCTGTTGTTGCCGGCCAATCACAAGTCATCAAAAGCATCACTATAGTAAAAGAGCCTCCCCGTGTGGCAAGCGGGTTAGGGGATACAGGTAATTGCCAAAATAAAGGAAACACAGACAGTGTCTTAAAGGGGAATAATGACATATTTCAAAAATGTGTCTAAGTTCCTAAACCCCTCGAACTCGTTGTTGGACTGTCTGTCAAAGTGCAGACCTCTCTCACTCAGGGAGAGCTAGAGTGAAAGCTATGCCACAGGGTTATGCAGGCCCCCACTCACTGCAGCGCTAGATAGAACTTTGTGGAAAAATGGAAATCTACGAAAAAAATAAACATTCTGTCACAGTGAAAATACTAAATTGGGGAAGTCCAATCAATTGTGAGATATGACATATACATTTTATGTGATAAATTTGGGTCTAACATGGTCATACCATGGAGATGGTCATACCATGGATCATTTTGCTATTTGAATTTGAATTTTAAGACCCTTTAGGTATGAAAAAAAAACGATTTGATAAAATATTGGATTTGGCATTTACTACTATAGTCCATTTGCATTTTAGTCATTTAGCAGACGCTCTTATCCAGAGCGACTTACGGGAGCAATTAGGTTTAAGTGCCTTGCTCAAGGGCACATCAACAGATTTTTCACCTTGTCGGCTTGGGATTTGAACCAGCGACCTTTCGGTTACTGGCTCAACGCTCTTAACCGCTAGGCTACCTGCTTCCATAGAACTGCATTGAATAACACATTCATAAATGGCAAAACAGACAGTCAAAAGCATTTATCATAAGGAATAAGGTTTTGACATGTCTGTACTATATCTAGGATATATAAGAAAGCAACATTGTTGAATACCCGTTTCTTATTGGCTAGAAGGGCATTCTAGAATGGACATTAAAACCAGATAACGGGACAGTTGGAAAAGATATTGGGACACCTTGCAATCATGACGCAACAAGCGCATATACATGCAGACCGTACTGGCTACAAAGTTACAGAAAGCTACACCAACAACCACACAAACTAAAATTGGATACATTGCAAACACAGGTCCAAAGAGAAAATGTTATTACTTCCATACTTTCATTCATTTTTTAAACCGCTACCGGGTTACCTTCAGATGAGTCCCGTGACACTTGTGGGGGTCGTACAAACTGAGAAGACCATTGTGTTTGTGAGAGCCTCATCTTTCCATATAGTGGTCATATTAGTTTGTAGCCCAAACGGTTCGAACGCGACACACAGAAGTTGGCACAGATGATACCGACTTCAGACGAGTCCCGTGGAGCTTGTGGGAGTCGTAGAGCAAGACAGAGAACAACATCATGTTTGTGAGAGTCTCATCTTTCCATAGAGTATTAGTTTGCCACTTTCCATTGCATTTGCGTATGTAGTGGATTGAGACGCAGCCAATACAAAAAAAACGATCTCTATCTTAAACAGACGGATTTTGATTGGTCTTTTTTTATTATGTTGCGTCAATCAACTCTTAAGGATTAATTAACTCAGGAATCACACATGTGGAAGCACCTGCTTTCAATATACTTTGTATCCCTCATTTACTGAAGTGTTCTTTATTGTGTCAGTTATCTGTTGATCATATCTAATTAATGGAATATGGAATTAAAATGATGGAATTAAAAGGTAAATGAGAAGGATAGACTACAATGACCAAGATCTATGGCAGCTAGAAGTTAGTCTAACTAGTGCGAGTTGGCTTGGTTGCTGTTTTTCTCTCTCTCTCCCTGCCTGGACCCACATTACTCACACGCACACAGCCCCTCCCTCTGCTAGAGTGGCTCCGTTTCTCTCTCCATCGCGCTTTAACAGCTCCAGTTAAGTTCTTTTGCTGCTTCCCTCAGATTGGATCAGACCGGGTCTGGTTGTCCTTGGGTCCGTTCAGACCAAGTCTCTATCTTTTAAGAATTAATTTATTCAGGTAGGTGTCCGTGTAGGAAAGTTTTTTTTGTTGACTGGTTTGTGGGTATAATTAACTTATTGTGTTAAGTTGACTAAGATATTAAATGATGAGATACTGATTAAGATTTCTGAGATTCTCACTCTCCGTTGGAGCTCTGGGCAGGATTCTACTCTCCTTCTTCACCTCCTCAGACAGAGAGACTGTACAGGAGAGCCAATCGGAGTCTGAGGGAGAATACAGCAGCCAACTACTGACACTCACCAATCCCTGAGGATCTGAAACAGAGAGCATGGGGGGGATATACACACTTATTCACAGACAGACAGACACAAACAGCCGTACATAGTTGCAGTAATGATCCAGACTAGTGTCTGCAATAACCTGGAGTGTTGAGTACTTCTTGTCCATTTCTGATCTCTGTCCCCTCTTTGTTTCTCCAGGTTAGTGTAGGTTGTGGTGACCAGCCCTCTGATGAACAGGTAACGTTCACCAGACCTCCTCCTCCTCTTGTTTCAGCTACAGAGAGAACTGGGATACCACCTAATACTAGTGAAAATATAAAGGGTGAGTGTGAGGGCATGTTACAACCATGAAAATATTATACAAGGCATATGTTCTGTGAACCTGTCCCCAGCCACTGGGTCACTACCTAATACTAATGGAAATAGAAAATGGGAGAGGGTGGGAGCAGGCTATGACTATGTAGACAAAAATTTGAAGAAATCAAATTTTCCCGTGGATTATCATACGGACATCATAAAACAAGAGATACAAGAGTATTTCTGCTACAATATTGTGAGTATTACGCAGGGTTGGGGTCAATTTCATTAAAATTTCAGTCAATTCAGGAAGTACACTGAACTTCCAATTCTCTTCAATTAGGAACATTTGGAATTGGAATTTGGTTTACTTTCTGAATTTACTGGAATTGAAACGGAACTGAACCAAACCCTGGTATTATGGTATTTTTGGGGAAGTTGTAGTTTTGTGGACCTAAAATGTCATCCCATGTTGAAGGGATAGATCACCCAAATTACAAAATTACATATTGGTTTCCTTACCCTGAAATCTGTCTATTGACAAGTTAAGATAGCAATCCATGCTTCGGTTTTGTTTACCTGGCCACTGTCACCAAATGCAAACTCTTTAGCAAGTATGGCCTATTAACATTTTTTACATTTACATTTTTAGTCATTTAGTAGACGCTCTTATCCAGAGCGACTTACAGTTAGTGAATACAATTATTTATTTTTTTATACTGGCCCCCCCTGGGAATCGAACCCACAACCCTGGCGATGCAAACGCCATGCTCTATCAACTGAGCTACATCCCTGCCGGCCATTCCCTCCCCTACCCTGGACGACGCTGGGCCAATTGTGCGCCGCCCATGAGTCTCCCGGTCGCGGCTGGCTGCGACAGAGCCTGGATTCGAACCAGGATCTCTAGTGGCACAGTTAGCACTGCGATGCAGTGCCTTAGACCACTGCGCCACTCAGGAGAACCAATGCAAGTGAAGGAAACCAATCTGTAATTTTGTAATTTGGGTGAACTATCTATTAAGTAAGCACTGTCCCCAGTCCCTTACCATTCATTGTGAGGAGTACAATGGCCTTGTCGTACCACTGTTCACTGCTAACATAGCACACATACTCCCCCCTGTCTTCTAGAGAGACCCTCTCCAGTCTCAGGGACACATTCCCTCTCTCCAGCCCCCCAGTTAGAGACACCCTGCCCCTGTACCGGGGGTCCACAGACGTCTCCTGGATCTTGTGATCTTTGTACAACAAGGCAGGTTTGTTGAAATCACCGGACCGGTACCAGCGCACCTCCAATGGCTCCGCATTGAAGAGAGGTGAAAGTTCACAAGGTAAAGAAACGGAGGAGTTCAACCAGGTCAAGATTGGACCATGTGGGACCGACAAGATGAAGACCACTGGGGGAGAGCGAGAGAGAGAGAGACTAATACATGTTTTCTTACTCAAAGAAATTGAAGGATAATATTATTTATTTATACATTTGAGACAGTTATGTAGAGAAAATAGGATTTTTTGCAGATAACTAATAGCATATGCTCACCAGGACTTTGGGCTGTGATGTGAACGGTGAGAGCTGCCAGTATCATCACCCTCAGAGACACACCTGTGTTGAGATCAGTGTGATGACATTATCATCATAACAGGGTATGCTGAAGTAAGGAGTGGAGTAAGGAATCATGTCATCTCTATTTATGGAATTTCTATCTGCAATGTTTAGTATGTTGCACCCTGAAAGCTAAAACTGTTGGTTCAGCCAAACAATCATATTCATCCAGCCATTGTGCAGCAAAGACACCAATTAACATACAGTATAGATCATGTGATGCTGAACTTTGGACCTTCAGTTCAGAACTTGTGACAGTGTCAATAAATTGTACTACTGCTACTGTATCTTGTAAAGGGAAATTACAAAAAGATATACACAATGGAAGATATTGTAGAGAAATAAATAGAGCCTTGACTGATCCTGCTTGGATGAATGCTCGAGTAAATGCTGATTAACCCTCCTTAAGAATTATTCTAATACTACAGTAGGAAGTTGAGCCTTTTTTTGTAATAATAAAAATAAGTCAAGCAATAGAATATCAAAACATGTCTTTGTAAATAAGATTAAACCAAGGGGAGGAGAGGAGGAAAAGGATAGTGAAGTACAGAGATACATGCTTCAGAGAAAGGTAGTAGTGGTGAAATTCATTTCTACCTGAATGCATCCTTCTTCTTCAATTTCAAGTTGTTGTAACATACATTTCCAGGTGTTGCAACATCAAACCTCTGCGGCTTTGGAATTCTCTGATACTCCTATAGATTCATGACCAGCTGACATATCACACTGTATTTGAATTCTACTTTGTAGGAGATAATGAAGATAGAACAGTTTATCCACTCCCATCTGTCCACTCCCTCTCTTTATTGTATTGTCTTAACATAGAGTCATGTGACAGGGCTATGACTTTGAATTGATCATAGAAACACAATGTTGTTTTTAAAAACAAAAAGTAACACCTACTTCTTAGGTTGTTCTTCAAGTGTACTTATATGAGGAATAGTGAACTACACTCTTAGAAAAAAAGGTGCCATCTAGAACCTACAAGGGTTCTTCCGCTGTGCCCATAGGAGAACACTTTGAATAACCTGTTTTGCTCCCAAGTAGAACCCTTTTGGTTCCAGGTAGAACCCTTTACACAGATGGTTTTACATGGAACCCAAAATAGTTCTACCTGGAACCAAAAAGGGGTCTACCTGGAACCAGAAAGGATTCTCCTATGGGGACAGCTGAAGAACCCTTTTGGAACCCTTTTTTCTAAGAGTGTACCTGAGGAATTCCACATGGAAGAGCTCACTCATTGATACCCAATCACAAATGTAACCCAAGCACCTGTACAGTCTATCAACTTGCGGAGCGCTCACCTACCAGAGAGCAAGGGGGACCTAGAAACCGCTCAAATCTCCAAGAGTACATAGGGATAGGGGCTAGCCTAGGGGTTGATTTGGAATTGGGCAAATTGTGATGGCCCTGAATTTGTATGAACCGTCTCAGTGCTTCTCCTGCCGACGTTGCGCTTCCCATTTAATTCCCTATTACATAGCCAGCATCAGCTGAGCAAAAGAGGGTTGCGACAACATCGACCGATGAGCGCCTAGGATTGAGCGACTTTGATCAATGGAAAGTGCGAACAAGCTGTATCTTTGTTTTTTGGCGGATTTGGCACAACTGCACTGTGACTAGGGTCGGCATGGTGGATAGTTCAGATGGTAGCATTAGGGCAATTGATATTGATATTGATAATGATGATAAAAACAGTGATGATCAGCTATTTACACCTGTTGCAAATAGGAGGAACAGGAGTAAGAGAAATCGCAATGAGGGTGATGGAGGGATGAATACTGCTGGAGAAACAATGTGTAGTGTTGAGAGTAGACCTGTAAAGTGCAGGACCTCTAGACAAAGAGGTTGGAGTAGAAAGTTCTAAAGTTATGTTAGTGTTTCCAGAACCAGCAAGTAACTACTTCCATCCTTTGCGTTTGACAAAAGCAATTAGGGAAGAGATTGGGGTGATTAAAGATGCCAAACCGATGGGTTATGGGAAGGTCCTGATCTTTGCAAATAGTACAATTCAGCAGGAAAAAGTATTGAAATTGAACTCACTAAATGGGGGTCGGGTGAAATGTCACATTCCCGGTGCTATGTCTAAACTGAGAGGAGTAATTGCTGGGATGCCATTGGAAATTACAATGGAAGAAGTGAAGGCTTCCCTTAAAGGAGGAAAAGTTATTGACTCGAAAAGGATGAAAAGCAAGAAGAGTGACAGTGGAGTGGACACTACAACTGTATTGTTACACTACAACTGTATTGTTACGATTTGAGGGGAATCTGCCCAATAGGGTGCAACTAGGATCACTCAGTTATCCGGTTAGAGAGTATGTGCCGCCTCCACTTCGGTGCTTTAATTGCCAGCGGATGGGGCATGTTGCTATGTAAAATGAGATGTGCAAAGTGTGGTGGGGATCACGAGTATGGGAAATGTGGGCCTGATGCTAAAGTTAAATGTTGTAACTGTGACGGAGAACATAGTGCAGCATATGGAGGATGTGAAGTACAACAGAAAGCCATGGAAGCGGAGAGGTACAAAACTACAAACAATGTATCCTATGCTGAGGCTGTTCAGAAAGTGAATAACAAACCTAGTGTTCAAAATACTCATGATACAACATATTGGCAGATAGTGGCCGCTTCGAGGATGCCAGCGGAACCTCAGCCCATTGTTAATGTGATATGCGAGCATAAATGCTCGATTACAGAGAAAACCATGGTAGTAGGTCGTGTAGACTTCTTGGGCTTCATGTGTAGGGCAATCAATATGATTGCTCCACATAAGAGCAGGACTGCACAAATAAAATAAGTAGTGAAGGCAGCCAAATACATTCTAGGGATTTCTGAAGTTACGGTAGAAATTATACATTGAATGCTGAACCAAAATTCTAATGATGATCAGGATAATAAATAGTATTATGGTGTTCCTTATTGTTCAATGGAATGCTAGGAGTTTGATAGCCAATGGGCAAGAATTTAAGAAGTTTATACATGATTTAGATGTTTTACCAGACGTGGTGTGTATACAAGAAACATGGCTTGAACCTCAATTGGATTATATTATTCCTGGTTTTATCTCTGTGAGAAGTGATAGAATAGAGGGTTCGGGTGGTGTGTGTGCTACATTTATCAAAGAAGGTGTAGCACATAGAGCAATTCATGGTTTCAAAGAACATGAATGTGCGGCAGTGGAGATTTGTAGAGAAGGGGGTAATATCACATTGTTTAATTACTATAATCCTTGTAAACCCATCTCTGTATCTGAATTAGATATAGTTGCGAAATCCAGTAAAGGTGATAAGAAGATATGGTGTGGAGATTTCAATGTGCATAACAGCTTGTGGGGCAGCAATACCACAGATGTCAATGGTTTAGTTGTTGAAGATTTTATGGAGTGGAGGGGACTAGTTTGTATAAATAAATAAGTAAATGTGACTAGAGGTACATTGTCATGTTCAGATCTTACATTGGTGTCTTCCTCCATTGCTGGTATACATTATGTGAGTGGGATGTGAAGATAGAATCCATAATAGGTAGTGATCATTTCCCATTCAAGTGCAACATACAGTGCATTCGGGAAGCATTCAGGCCGCTTCCCTTTTTCCACATTTTGTTATGTTACAGCCTTATTCTAAAATGGATTCAATAATATTTTTTCCTCATCAATCTACACACAATATCCCATAAAGACAAAGCGAAAACAGGTTTTTAGACATTTTTGCAAATGGAAAACAGAAATACCTTATTTACTTAAGTATTCAGACCCTTTGCTATGAGACTTGAAAATGAGCTCAGGTGCATCCTGTTTCCATTGATCATCTTTTAGATGTTTCTTCAACTTGACTGGAGTCCACCTGTGGTAAATTCAATTGATTGGACATGATTTAGAAAAGGCACACACCTGTCTATATAAGGTCCCACAGTTGACAGTGCATGTCAGAGCATAAACAAAGCCATGAGGTCGAAGGAATTGTCCGTAGAGCTCCGAGACAGGATTGTGTCGAGGCACAGATCAGGGGAAGGGTACTAAAACATTTCTGCAGCATTGAAGGTCCCCAAGAACACAGTGGCATCCATCATTCTTAAATGGAAGAAGTTTGGAACCACCAAGACTCTTCCTAGAGCTGGCCACCCAGACAAACTGAGCAATCGGGGGAGAAGGGCCTTGGTCGGGGAGGTGACCAAGAACCCGATGGTCACTCTGACAGAACTCCAAAGTTCCTCTGTGGAGATGGGAAAATCTTCCAGAAGGACAACAGTCTCTGCAGCACTCCAACAATCAGGCCTTTATGGTAGAGTGGCCAGACGGAAGCCACTCCTCATTAAAAGGCACATGACAGCGCGATAAAGGACTCTGACCATGAGAAACATGACTCTCTATTCTGATGAAACCAAGATTGAACTATTTGGCGTGAATGCAAAGCGTCACGTCTGGAGGAAACCTGGCACCATCCCTACGGTGAAGCATGGTGGTGGCAGCATCATGCTGTGGGGATGTTTTTCAGTGGCAGGGACTGACTGGGAGAATAGTCAGGATCGGGAGCGACGCTCCCCATCCAACCTGACAGAGCTTGAGAGGATCTGTAGAGAAGAATGGGAGAAATTCCCAAAATACAGCTGTGCCAAGCTTGTAGCGTCATACCCAAGAAGACTCGATGCTGTAATCGCTTCCAAAGGTGTTTCAACAAAGTACTGAGTAAAGGGTCTGAATACTTATGTAAATGTTATATTTCAGTTATTTTTTATTATACATTTCCTCAAATTTATAAAAACCAGTTTTTGCTTTGTCACTAGGCATGTTTATTGTGCGTAAATCGATGAAGGAAAAAAAACTATTTAATCAATTTTAGAATAAGGATATTATCGTAACAAAATGTGGAAAAAGACAAGGGGTCTGACTACTTTCCGAAGGCACTGTATGTACAGTACCAGTCAAAAGTTTGGACACACCTACTCATTCAAGGGTTTTTCTTTATTTTTATTATTTTTTACATTGTAGAACAATAGTGAAGACATCAAAACTATGAAATAACACAGTGGTTTCTTTGCAGCAATTTGACCGTGAAGGCCTGATTCACACAGTCTCCTCTGAACAGTTGATGTTGAGATGTGTCTGTTACTTGAACTCTGTGAAGCATTTATTTGGGCTGCAATTTCTGAGGCTGGTAACTCTAATGAACTTATCCTCTGCAGCAGAGGTAACTCTGGGTCTTCCATTCCTGTGGCGGTCCTCATGAGAGCCAGTTCCATCATAGCGCTTGATGGTTTTTGCGACTGCATTTGAAGAAACTTTCAAAGTTCTTGAAATGTTCCGTATTGACTGACCTTCATCTCTTCAAGTAATGATCGAGTGTTGTTTCTCTTTGCTTATTTGAGCTGTTCTTGCCATAATATTGACTTGGTATTTTACCAAATAGGGCTATCTTCTGAATACCCCCACTACCTTGTCACAACACAACTGATTGGCTCAAACGCATAAAGAAGGAAAGAATTTCCACAAATTAACTTTTAACAAGGCAAACCTTTTAATTTATGTGCATTCCAGGTGACAATCTCATGAAGTTGGTTGAGAGAATGCCAAGAGTGTGCAAAGCTGTCATCAAGGCAAAGGGTGCCTATTTGAAGAATCTCAAATATAACATATATTTTGATTTGTTTAACACTTTTTTGGATACTACATGATTGCATATGTGTTATTTCATAGTGTTGATGCCTTCACTATTATTGTACAATGTAAAAATTAGTGAAAATAAAGAAAAACCCTTGAATGAGTAGGTGTGTCCAAACGTTTGACTGGTAGTGTATGTGTGTGTGTTGAATTGAGCATCCCTGAATAACATTTAAGTCAAAATGATACCCCATTTAGGCCTAAGAGCTAAATCTTGGTTTCATCAGACCAGAGAATCTTGTTTCTCATGGTCTGAGAGTATTTAGGTGCCTTTTGGCAAACTCCAAGTGGGCTGTCATGTGCCATTTAATGAGGAGTGGCTTCCATCTGGCCACTCTGCCATAAAGGCCTGATTGGTGAAGTGCTGCAGAGATGGTTGTCCTTCTGGAAGGTTCTCCAATCTCCACAGAGGAACTCTAGAGCTCTGTCAGAGTGACCATTGGGTTCTTGGTCACCTCCCTGACCAAGGCCCTTCTCCCCCGATTGCTCGGTTTTAACGGGGGGACCAGCTCTAGGAAGTGTCTAGGTGGTTCCAAACTTCTTCCATTTAAGAATGATGGAAGCCACTGTGTTCTTGGGGACCTTCAATGCTGCAGAAATGTTTTAGTACCCTTCCCCTAATCTGTGCCTCAACACAATCCTGACTCGGCGCTCTACATACAATTCCTTCGACCTTATTGCTTTGTTTATGCTCTGACATGCACTGTCAACTGTGGGACCTTATATAGACAGGTGTGTGCCTTTTCTAAATCATGTCCAATCAATTGAATTTACCACAGGTGGACTCCAATCAAGTTGTAGAAACATCTCAAGGATGATCAATGGAAACAGGATACAGCTGAGCTCAATTTCGAATCTCATAGCAAGTGGTCTGATTACTTATGTAAATAAGGTATTTCTGTTTTAAGTTTTTAAAACATTTGCAAACATTTCTAAAAACCTGTTTTCGCTTTGTCATTATGGGGTATTGTGTGTAGATTGCTGAGGATATTTTTTTAAAAATCCATTTTAGAATAAGGCTGTAAAGTAACAAAATGTGGAAAAAGTCAAGGGGTCTGAATACTTTCCGAAGTCACTGTATGTATGTGTGTGTGTGTGTGTGTGTGTGTTGAACTGAGCATCCCTGAATAACATTTCAGTCAAAATTATACCCTAGCCATGTGTTCCTACAGCTGCCTCATATTAAACATACCGTAGTTGTAGTGTTGGCCTAATTTAAAATACATTGCCTACAGTATGCCTCCTTTGTCGTGTTTTAACCTTCATATCTTAGTATTTATTCAACATATTATCATAACATGTTTATCACTTTTTCCAGGGCTGAACACAGGGAGAAAGCAGTTTGATACCACATCACTAAAAGTGTAGAGATGTGACTTTGTCTCAACATTATAAAAAGACAAAGTTTGTCTGTCACTGTCTAGAAACACTCCTACTATAGAAAGATATTCTGCCACAGTTATTTGTTTTGGCGGGTTAGTTGTTTTTACATGGAAACCTCTTCCTTTTTCATAAAATAAAATCCAGAAACCATACTGAGGAGTTAAAGGAATGGTAGATTTTCTCGGAGCATTTTCTCTGGCCACACCGATATACCATGACAGCTTTTCTGTACAATTATCCCCCATCTTCACTTCCCAGTAGTGCTGTCCAGAGATTAAACGCTCTTTACCCAACACATGGGGATGCTTGTTTGAGGAATTGTTAGCTTCTCCTGTGCTGTACTGAGCCTTTTTTCCTTCATCACTCACATTAAAAGCAAGGTGAGCAGTCTGGGCATCCATAGTGACGTTCTCTGAGGGAAGAGAATATGATTTCATTAATTCAGACATAATGTTGACATGGATAAGTCTTAAAATGTAGGCCCATACAATAATAGTTATCATCTAGTTAACATCTAGTAATTTTGTCCACAAAGAATATCCTACTTTTGAATCCTTTCACCTGGAGCCAATCTGCAGAAAAGCAAATATGAAGTCAATGGAAAACACTGAGATTATATAATTTAGATTCACATTACTATGAATATTAGACTCAAATTAAATTTACTAAACTTTAGGTTATTAACTTTACCTTTTAGATAAATTCCTTCTTCAACAGCTTGTTTCTCATGAATGTGTCCTGTCTCTACGAGCACAAATACCCTAAACATAAAATACCATAAAATAATTGTATTGAAATGTATACAAATATTAGTGACTCTTACAGCAGAGTATGTGGGATGGGAAGTAAGTGAGATCTGAATGGGTGAATACTGTTTGTAGGACACTCACTCACCAGGCTGGCATATCTGTGGCAGGATTCTGCTCTCGCTCTTCTTCTCCTCAGACAGAGAGACTGTACAGGAGAGCCAATCTGAGTCTGAGAGAGAATACAGCAGCCAACTACTTACACTCACCAAGCCCTGAGAATCTGATTCAGCAAAGAGAGACAGAAAGAGAGAGAGAGATAGACAGAGAAAGAGAGAGAGAGAGACAGAGATAGATAGAAAGAGAGAGAGAGGATGGTTTTGATTTTCACTGTTAGGTTCTAAATAAACAGAGTGAAACTCACTGACGACTAGTAAAGCTCAAACCAAGTTTATTCACCCACAGGGTCACACAGCTGCATCAGACAAAGACATATTTACACAATCACAGGTATTTAAACCTTCCTCCTATGCTGAGTATCCTCCTTACACATCTGGACAGCCAATACATCTATGTTGCTACACAGGAAGTTAAGTGATATGGGTAATAAACTGTTCCTTCTCCTTTCATGTGACCTGACCTCGGCCCCCATTCCTCACTAATCCACAGCTATCCACCCTTATCAGTGACCGCAACCATGTGATTGCCTTTTCCCTTACTTAGTAACATTCCAAGCCCCTGGCTCATATCCAACCTCCATTGACCCCACCATACCCATTCCTCCTACATATAACCATTAACTTCTGGTGTAGCAAGTATTTCAAATTACAACCCAACAACTGAATCCAGACTGTGGCCCTTCTCCTCTCCATAGGATACCTAATATCTAGCAATAACATATTCTGACAGAATGTAAACGTTCTGCATTCCCCTCTCTCCCTCAGTAACATGAATAAGGATATTTCATATTTCAAGTTTAGAAGTCAGAACCCATCATCACAATGAACATTTTACATACATTTGTATGTTATCATTGCAAGTAATGTTTTTACCAGATGTGTAGAGAACTTCTTGTCCATTTCTGATCTCTTTCCCCTCTTTGTTTCTCCAGGTGACTGTAGGTTGTGGTGACCAGCCCACTGATGAACAGGTAACGTTCACCTGACCTCCACTTCCTCTTGCTTCAGCAATAGAGACAACTGGGATACCACCTAGTACTATTGGAAATATAGAGAGTTCAACCCCAAAAATAGATAGCACTGTTAGAAAAGTTTGTTCTATTTTCAAGAATTGTTCATAAATTCAACAAAATGAGTAATACTAGTTAGATTCGGAACTAGATTCAACCCAAAAGCACAGTATCTCTCCCTAAACAAGTTTACATCACATGTTATGTTTGTTTACAGGTTCATCAATTGAAGAAACATAGTCCTCTGCTCCTTACCAATCAGCGAGGGACACTTTGGCCTTTTCATACCAATGTTCGCTGCTGACATGGCACACATACTCTCCCCTGTCTTCCAGAGTGACCCTCTCTAGTCTCAGGGACACGTTCCTCCTCTCCACCCCCCCAGTTAGAGACACCCTGCCCCAATTTGTACCCGAGTGCATGGTTCCTCTCCCTTGATTTCCTGCTATTGTGAAACCAAAACACCTGTGATTTTCTTGTAATCCGGTAGATTCATGGCCATCTGAATATCACATTGTATTTGAATGATACTTTGAGTTCCACTTTGTAAATGAGAGAATAGACCAGTAAGCATAATACTAAGGTTTTGCCTCTACAGCCTGTCCACTTGTATGACATTATCTGTGCCTTCACTTTCACCACCAAGGGTTACTGATTCACAAGTTAGCTGCCCACAGTTTCTGCTGATCATGAAGGGGGACCCATTGTAGAGAACTAGACCTTGTCTTGACTGATCCTGCTTGTTTGATACCCTCCATATATAACAAACAGTATAATGCTTATTTTGTGAATAAATAAAACATAAATTACCTGCTCTATAACTTGATCAACATCCCCATCTGTAATAAGGAGACAATCCAGAAAAATATGCATTTCACATTCTCTATGGTGCACTATAACACTACACCTACGTCTCCCGAGTGGCGCAGTGGTCTAAGGCACTGCATCGCAGTGCTAGCTGTGCCACTAGAGATCCTGGTTCGAATCCAGGCACTGTCGTAGCCGGCCGCGACCGGGAAACCCATGGGGCAGCGCACAATCGGCCAAGCGTTGTCCAGGGTAGGGGAGGGAATGGCCAGCAGGGATGTAGCTCAGTTGGAGAGACCTGAAATAATGTATGCACTCACTAACTGTAAGTCGCTCTGGATAAGAGTGTCTGCTAAAATTACTAAAAACAACAAAAAAAAGATAGACACAGGAGGAGGAGAGAGAAGACGTAAAAAGTGAGAATCCCATTCTTTGAAGAGGGCAGTTGTTAATCATAGAGTGAAGTTTATTTGTACCTGAGTGCATGGTCCCTCTCCATTGCTTTTCCAGCTGTCGTAACATCAAAACCTTCTGTGGGTAATTGGAATGCTCTGGTAAAACGTATGACCATCTGACACATCACAGTGTATTAAAGTTCTGCTTTGGAGCCCAAAATGGTAATAGAAGAGATAAAACAAGTTATCCCTCTCCTGTCTGTCCACTCCCTGCCTTTAAGGTGTTCTCTTTACTTTCACATTCTCCATGGTGCACTATAACACTACGCCCAACACCTATCATTTTATATTGTATGTTCAGCAGTTTCATTATTGATGAGGGCTGCGAATAGTGTAGCTTGTCCCTGAGCTGGTCAACAAATTGTTGCCTCTCTACCTACTGGAGGTACTGCAAGTTAGTTCCAACCTTAAAAGTAACAAAGAAAGCTATGAAAAAAGTGTTTATGAACTGACACGCAAAACGACACCGGATTCAAAAATTAGAATCTTTCAATTTAAATTATTATATAAAATTCTTGCTACCAATAGAATGTTATTTATATGGGGGATACAATCTTCCCAGCTCTGCAGATTTTGCTGTGAAGAGACAGAATCATTAGATCATTTGTTTTGGTTCTGTCCATTTGTAGCTTGTTTTTGGACACAGGTCCAGGAATGGCTAAAGGATTGCAATATTTACCTGGAACTAACCTTGCAGATAGCATTACTGGGTGATCTGAAAAGTCATAGTCAATCAATCAATAATATAATAATACTTTTAGCAAAAATGTTTATTTTTTATTCACAATCTGTAGAAGCAATGAGAATAGAAAGGTTCAGAACTTTTGTAAAACATCACAGTACGGTTGAAATATATATGGCAAATAGAAATCCTATATGGATGGTGTTAAGAGATAAATGGGAGGTATTGAATAGAGTTGAAGGATGGGACTAGTAACAAATAACAACAAATAATAACAAAGATAGCTAATAATGTAAGCATACTGTGTCCATAATAAGTATATGGGTTGTATGTTGGGAGCTTTTGGGAAAGAGCACAGTTAGAAAGATATGGCATATAGAAGCACAACCGGATGGACATCATGAAAATGATCGGAGAGGTTGAAAGTAGAATAAGTTCAGGAGCAAAAAAATTATAATAAAAAATAAAAATAAAAATCTATATATATATTAGAATTATTGTAAAATTAACTCTGTCCATAAGGTGTAGATAGTAAGTATAGACCGGAAGTAGAGGACTGGGCATTGTTGTTCACTAATTTACTCCAAGTAGGGAAAGGATGGTGGGGTTGAAAAGGGGGATTGGAAGTGATGCAGACAATTACATTGATAGAAGATACAATCTATCTGCAATATTAAGCTGATCCATCCAAACCCCCCAAAAAAAAAAAAAAAAAAGCTAGCAGGTCAGTTAGGAACTGCCTTTGTCACACCATCTGGGTAAGGGCATTCCTGTGCTGCACCAGAAATACTCTAAATGGAGAGATGGGAAACTCATTTCGATTCGTGTTATTATATTCCTCTTTCATTTACAAATCTGATGACATGACTGAGACCGGGCTGTATCAAGGGGATTTTTATTTAGTTGAGCCTGATATCTAGCTACATTTCGTATTTGTATAGTTAGCTACAGTGCCTTCGGAAAGTATTCAAACCCCTTGACTTTTTCCACCTTTTGTTACGTTACAGACTTATTCTAAAATGAATTAAATAAATACACATCCTCAGCAATTTACACACAATACCCCATAATGACAAAGCAAAAACAGGTTTTTAGAAATGTTTGCAAATGTATTAAAAATGGAAAACAGAAATAACTTATTTACAGTATTCAGTATTCAGACGCGTTGCTATGAGACTCGAAAATGAGCTCAGGTGTATCCTGTTTCCATTGATCATCCTTGAGATGTTTCTACAACTTGATTGGAGTCCACCTGTGGTAAATTCAATTGATTGGACATGATTTGGAAAGGCACACACCTGTCTATATAAGGTCCCACAGTTGACAGTGCATGTCAGAGCAAAAACCAAGCCATGAGGTCGAAGGAATTATCCATAGCGCTCCGAGACAGGATTGTGTTGAGGCAGAGATCTGGGGAAGGGTACCAAAACATTTCTGTAGCATTGAAGGTCTCCACCCGGCACAGCCAGAAGAGGACTGGCCACCCCTCATAGCCTGGTTCCTCTCTAGGTTTCTTCCTAGGTTTTGGCCTTTCTAGGGAGTTTTTCCTAGCCACCGTGCTTCTACACCTGCATTACTAGCTGTTTGGGGTTTTAGGCTGGGTTTCTGTACAGCACTTCGAGATATCAGCTGATGTATGAAGGGCTATATAAATAAAATAAAATTGATTGATTGAAGGTCCCCAAGAACACAGTGGCCTGCATCATTCTTAAATGGAAGAAGTTTGGAACTACCAAGACTCTTCCTAGAGCTGGCCGACCGGCCAAACTGGCAATCGGGGGAGAAAGGCCTTGGTTAGGGAGGTGACCAAGAACCCAATGGTCACTCTGACAGAGCTCCAGAGTTCCTCTGTGGAGATGGGAGAACCTTCCAGAAGGACAACCATCTCTGCAGCACTCCACCAATCAGGCCTTTATGGTAGAGTTGCCAGATGGAAGCCTCAGTAAAAGGCACATGACAGCCTGCTTGGAGTTTGCCAAAAGGCACCTGAAGGACTCTCAGGCCATGAGAAACAAGATTCTCTGGTCTGATGAAACCAAGATTGAACTATTTGGCCTGAATGCCAAGTATCACGTCTGGAGGCAACCTGGCACCATCCCTACGGTGAAGCATGGTTGTGGCAGCATCATGCTGTGGGGATGTTTTTCAGCGGCAGGGACTGGGAGACTGGTCAGGATTGAGGGAAAGATGAACGGAGCAAAGTACAGAGAGATCCTTGATGAAATCCTGCTCCAGAGCGCTCAGGACCTCAGACTGGGGCGAGGGAGTGGCTTCGGGACAAATCTCTGAATGTCCTTGAGTGGACCAGCCACAGCCCGGACCTGAACCCGATCTAACATCTCTAGAGAGACCTGAAAATAGTTGTGCAGCGACGCTCCCCATCCAACCTGACAGCGCTTGAGAGGATCTGTAGAGAAGAATGGGAGAAACTCCCAAAATACAGGTGTGCCAAGCTTGTAGAGTCATACCCAAGAAGACTCGATGCTGTAATCGCTACCAAAGGTGCTTCAACAAAGTACTGAGTAAAGGGTCTGAATACTTATGTAAATGTGATATTTCCTGGTTCTTTTATTATACATTTGCAAAAAATTCAAAAAACCAGTTTTTGCTTTGTCCTTATGGGGTATTGTGTGTAGATTGATGAGGGGGAAAAACTATTTAAGCCATTTTAGAATAAGGCTGTAACGTAACAAAATGTGGAAAAAGTCAAGGGGACGGAATACTTTTCAAATGCACTGTATATGTCATTTAGTAGACACTTTTATCCAAAGCAACATGGAAGAACTGGGACATTTTCAGCTTCCAGGAATTGTGTACAGATCCTAGCGACGTGGGGCCGTGCATTATCATGCTGAAACATGAGGTGATGGCGGCGGATGAATGGCACGACAATGCGCCTCAGGATCTTCTCCCAGTTCTTCCATGGCCTACATACTCAGACATGTCACCCATTGAGCATGTTTGGGATGCTCTGGATTGATTTGTACAACAGCGTTCCAGTTCCCGCCAATATCCAGCAACTTCGCACTGCCATTGTGCCATTGAAGAGGACTGGGACAACATTCCACAGGCCACAAACAACAGCCTGATCAACTCTATGCGAAGGAGATGTGTCGCGCTGCATAAGGCAAATGGTGGTCACACCAGATACTGACTGGTTTTCTGATCCACGCCCCTACCTTTTCTTTAAGGTATCTGTGACCAACATATGCATATCTGTATTCCCTGTCATGTAAAATACCTAGATTAGGGCCTAATGAATGTATTTCAATTGACTGATTTCCTCATTTGAACTGTAACTCAGTAAAATCTTTGAAATTGTTGCATGTTGTGTTTAGATTTTTGTTCAGTATATTGAAACATTCAACAACACCAGTGAAACCTTATCAAAAGATTACAGTAATTTATGAATTGGGACAACATTTTAACAGAATTCAAGAATGCAAAGGATATTGCTAATTTGTACTACAGTAGCTTCACAGTATACATTCACAATCTAGCTACAGGTAGAAAAAAAAGTTAAAGATTTGTGGTTGATTTTATAGAACTCGCCAGCTTGTAGTCCTAAAGTTAGTTCTGGTTCGTTCAGCCATTTTTTGGGGGAAATAATTAGGTTTTGGGATAAACGCAGAAAATAGCATCTGAGGTTAACACAGGCTTAGGAGATTTTGATCTGAGATAATATCAGTCAGTTAATATGAACGTTATGAATTAAGCCTTTATGTGCTTTTTCTGATTACATAAAAAGTGACATTAGCTGATAAAGATGATCTCCTATGCCTGCGTTTACCACAGACCTTATTTTCTATATTTATCCAAAAACCCTACAAAAACTCCTTTCATTTTCCCATAGGGTTTGTTCAATGAACCATGGCGGGTTACTGCCAACAAAAAGACGGCATTAATATTGCTCTCTTTTTCTTGTGGCGTCTGAAAACTTTTCGGGAAAAAGACACACACATTTACAACTGGGCATCACTGAATAACTCAAAATGTGTATAACGCATGTCTCATTTGACATGAATTTCACCTGCATCTCGGACCCATTTCACACTATAGTGCTAACCCAACCTATACTGTGCTGGCTCTGATATTGTCCTTTCCAGCACGGTTCCAGCAACTACAGTGGATGCTTAACCCGGCCAACGCAGTTCAGCTTAAGGGTTTTGGTAGTCATTCCAATATTCTCATTGGGGTTTTGTCACGTTGTCCTGGGCTGAACACAGGAAAGTAGTTTGATGTCGTCACATCAGTAAATGTGTAGAGAAGTGACTCTGTATCAACATTATAAAAAGACAGAGTGTGTCTGTCACAGTCTAGAAACACTCCCACTATAGTGATCTCTGCCACAGTTATCGGTGTTTGAGGGTCAGTATTGACATGGAAACCCTTTTCTTTATCATAAGAAAGAATCCAAAATCCATTCTGTGGAGTTAAAGGAACAATAGATCTTCTCTTAACATTTTCTCTGGCCACACCAACATACCATGACAGTTTTTGGACTTTTTGTTCCTTTACCCTCACTTCCCAATAGTGTTGTCCTGAACTGAAACTCTCTACACAAAATACATGGAGATGCATTCTCATAGAGGGGTTTTCTGTATCTTTTTCTTTTACGTAAATAGCCCGCTTTCCTTTACTGATTCTAATAGCAGGGTGCACAGTCTTTATATCCAGAATGATGTTCTCTGATGGAACTGGAAAGACAAGATTTATTTCATTTACACAATAAGTTGGGATGGATTGGTAAGGATTTCAGATAATGTGGACCTACAGGAAACTGCCAAAATAAAGGAAACACTTGAGTAAATGAAGTTTCTGGCGGCTCGGTTATGGTGTGGGGTGCTTTTCCTAGCATGGTTTAGGTCCACTCAACCCCTTAGATGGCAAGGTAAACGCCAATAAATACACAGCCATTCTGAGTGATCACCTTCAACCTATGATCAATCATTTCTATTCTGATGGGAGTGTTCTCTTACAGAATGATAATGCCCCCATAGGGTACGAGTGGTCACAATGGTTTGATGATCATGAAAACAATGTAAATTATATGCCATGGACATCTCAGTCACCAGATCTCAACTCAATTTAACACGTATGGGTGATTCTGGAGCGGCGCCTTAGACAGCATTTTCCACCACCATCAACAAAAGAGCTCCAGACACTTGTAGAATCTATGCCAATGCTGTCCTGGCAGCTCTTGGTGGCCAAATGCCCTATTAAGACACTTTGTTTGTTTCCTTAATTTTGGCTGTTAACTGTATATCGTATTAATTTAATGAACATACAATTTTCCTGTCCTTTTGTGATTTTGTTTTACCTTTGAATCCTTTCACCTGGTGCCAATCTGCATTGAAAAAAGTAAATTGTGAGTGTCTTGTATTTCAATTGCTCCAAAAGTTGTATAAATGTATAAATTATAAATGGTTAAATGCACTCCAACACGTCAGCAGAATTAGTTTTATAAACAATGCATTCACTGTAAATTATACAATTCAGAGGGTAACGCATTTTTTCCACCTATATAATTTGACCTTTCAGATTAACTTCTTTACCAGATGCTATGTGTTTGGTAGGAGTGTTCACTGTGTTTTCTGCCCCTAACAGAGCAAATTTTGGTAATTATATTGCAATTCATTATCATAAATATTTTATTGATACAAAACTAGGCTAATACATAATTATCAAAGTTATAATATTACACAATATACTGTATATCATGATAGTGAACATTACCTTCAATGGGGTTGTGGAACTGGGACAGACAAATACGATTGAGATTATTTCAAATTATCATCCAATTATACAATTAAAAGGGTAATATATTTTTTACCTATTACTTTAACTGCCAGATTAACTTCTTTTCCAGCGGCCATCTGTTTGGTAGGTTTTGGCACTGTGTTTTCTGCCCCTAACGGAGACCATTTAGGTCAAATTGAAATTCATCAGGTTACTACATTATCAAAGTTATATTATATCATATACAGTATATCATGAGTGAACATTACCTTCAATTAGGTTTTTTGTCTCTGTTGAATGGAAAAGGTGAAAGTTATTGTAAAAAGGTGAATGTGGAACTGGTACAGTCAAATCCTATTGAGATTATGTCAAATTATCATCCATTATCCAATTAAAAGGGTAATATTTCTTTTTCCCTATTACTTTACCTGCCAGATTAACTTCTTTTCCAGCAGCCATCTGTTCGGTAGGTTTCGGCACTGTGTTTTCTGCCCCTAACGGAGACCATTTAGGTCATATTGAAATTCATCAGGTTACTACATTATCAAAGTTATATTATATCATATACAGCATATCATGAGTGAACATTAACTTCAACTAGGTTTTTTGTCTATGCTGAATGGAAAATGTTAAAGATATTGTTAAAAGGTGAATGTGGAACTGGGAAAGTCAAATCCTATTGAGATTATGTCAAATTATCATCCATTATACAATTAAAAGGGTAATATATTTTTAATCCTATTACTTTACCTGCCAGATTAACTTCTTTTCCAGAGGCCATCTGTTCGGTAGGTTTCGGCACTGTGTTTTCTGCCCCTAACGGAGAACATTTAGGTCATATTGAAATTCATCAGGTTACTACATTATCAAAGTTATATTATATCATATACAGCATATGATGAGTGAACATTAACTTCAACTAGGTTTTTTGTCTCTGCTGAATGGAAAATGTTAAAGTTATTGTTAAAAGGTGAATGTGGAACTGGTACAGTCAAATCCTATTGAGATTATGTCAAATTATCATCCATTATACAATTAAAAGGGTAATATATTTTTAGTCCTATTACTTTACCTGCCAGATTAACTTCTTTTCCAGAGGCCATCTGTTCGGTAGGTTTCGGCACTGTGTTTTCTGCCCCTAACGGAGAACATTTAGGTCATATTGAAATTCATCAGGTTACTACATTATCAAAGTTATATTATATCATATATAGCATATCATGAGTGAACATTAACTTCAACTAGGTTTTTGTCTCTGCTGAATGGAAAATGTTAAAGATATTGTTAAAAGGTGAATGTGGAACTGGGACAGTCAAATCCTATTGAGATTATGTCAAATTATCATCCATTATACAATTAAAAGGGTAATATATTTTTTATCCTATTACTTTACCTGCCAGATTAACTTCTTTTCCAGAGGCCATCTGTTCGGTAGGTTTCGGCACTGTGTTTTCTGCCCCTAACGGAGAACATTTAGGTCATATTGAAATTCATCAGGTTACTACATTATCAAAGTTATATTATATCATATATAGCATATCATGAGTGAACATTAACTTCAACTAGGTTTTTTGTCTCTGCTGAATGGAAAATGTTAAAGATATTGTTAAAAGGTGAATGTGGAACTGGGACAGTCAAATCCTATTGAGATTATGTCAAATTATCATCCATTATACAATTAAAAGGGTAATATATTTTTATCCTATTACTTTACCTGCCAGATTAACTTCTTTTCCAGTGACCATCTGTTCGGTAGGTTTCGGCTCTGTGTTTTCTGCCCCTAACGGAGAACATTTAGGTCATATTGAAATTCATCAGGTTACTACATTATCAAAGTTATATTATATCATATACAGCATATCATGAGTGAACATTAACTTCAACTAGGTTTTTTGTCTCTGCTGAATGGAAAATGTTAAAGATATTGTTAAAAGGTGAATGTGGAACTGGGACAGTCAAATCCTATTGAGATTATGTCAAATTATCATCCATTATACAATTAAAAGGGTAATATATTTTTAGTCCTATTACTTTACCTGCCAGATTAACTTCTTTTCCAGAGGCCATCTGTTCGGTAGGTTTCGGCACTGTGTTTTCTGCCCCTAACGGAGAACATTTAGGTCATATTGAAATTCATCAGGTTACTACATTATCAAAGTTATATTATATCATATATAGCATATCATGAGTGAACATTAACTTCAACTAGGTTTTTGTCTCTGCTGAATGGAAAATGTTAAAGATATTGTTAAAAGGTGAATGTGGAACTGGGACAGTCAAATCCTATTGAGATTATGTCAAATTATCATCCATTATACAATTAAAAGGGTAATATATTTTTTATCCTATTACTTTACCTGCCAGATTAACTTCTTTTCCAGTGACCATCTGTTCGGTAGGTTTCGGCTCTGTGTTTTCTGCCCCTAACGGAGAACATTTAGGTCATATTGAAATTCATCAGGTTACTACATTATCAAAGTTATATTATATCATATACAGCATATCATGAGTGAACATTAACTTCAACTAGGTTTTTTGTCTCTGCTGAATGGAAAATGTTAAAGATATTGTTAAAAGGTGAATGTGGAACTGGGACAGTCAAATCCTATTGAGATTATGTCAAATTATCATCCATTATACAATTAAAAGGGTAATATATTTTTAATCCTATTATTTTACCTGCCAGATTAACTTCTTTTCCAGTGACCATCTGTTCGGTAGGTTTCGGCACTGTGTTTTCTGCCCCTAACGGAGAACATTTAGGTCATATTGAAATTCATCAGGTTACTACATTATCAAAGTTATATTATATCATATATAGCATATCATGAGTGAACATTAACTTCAACTAGGTTTTTTGTCTCTGCTGAATGGAAAATGTTAAAGATATTGTTAAAAGGTGAATGTGGAACTGGGACATTCAAATCCTATTGAGATTATGTCAAATTATCATCCATTATACAATTAAAAGGGTAATATATTTTTTTTCCTATTACTTTACCTGCCAGATTAACTTCTTTTCCAGTGACCATCTGTTCGGTAGGTTTCGGCTCTGTGTTTTCTGCCCCTAACGGAGAACATTTAGGTCATATTGAAATTCATCAGGTTACTACATTATCAAAGTTATATTATATCATATACAGCATATCATGAGTGAACATTAACTTCAACTAGGTTTTTTGTCTCTGCTGAATGGAAAATGTTAAAGATATTGTTAAAAGGTGAATGTGGAACTGGGACAGTCAAATCCTATTGAGATTATGTCAAATTATCATCCATTATACAATTAAAAGGGTAATATATTTTTTATCCTATTACTTTACCTGCCAGATTAACTTCTTTTCCAGTGACCATCTGTTCGGTAGGTTTCGGCTCTGTGTTTTCTGCCCCTAACGGAGAACATTTAGGTCATATTGAAATTCATCAGGTTACTACATTATCAAAGTTATATTATATCATATACAGCATATCATGAGTGAACATTAACTTCAACTAGGTTTTTTGTCTCTGCTGAATGGAAAATGTTAAAGATATTGTTAAAAGGTGAATGTGGAACTGGGACAGTCAAATCCTATTGAGATTATGTCAAATTATCATCCATTATACAATTAAAAGGGTAATATATTTTTAATCCTATTATTTTACCTGCCAGATTAACTTCTTTTCCAGTGACCATCTGTTCGGTAGGTTTCGGCACTGTGTTTTCTGCCCCTAACGGAGAACATTTAGGTCATATTGAAATTCATCAGGTTACTACATTATCAAAGTTATATTATATCATATACAGCATATGATGAGTGAACATTAACTTCAACTAGGTTTTTTGTCTCTGCTGAATGGAAAATGTTAAAGTTATTGTTAAAAGGTGAATGTGGAACTGGTACAGTCAAATCCTATTGAGATTATGTCAAATTATCATCCATTATACAATTAAAAGGGTAATATATTTTTAATCCTATTACTTTACCTGCCAGATTAACTTCTTTTCCAGAGGCCATCTGTTCGGTAGGTTTCGGCACTGTGTTTTCTGCCCCTAACGGAGAACATTTAGGTCATATTGAAATTCATCAGGTTACTACATTATCAAAGTTATATTATATCATATATAGCATATCATGAGTGAACATTAACTTCAACTAGGTTTTTTGTCTCTGCTGAATGGAAAATGTTAAAGTTATTGTTAAAAGGTGAATGTGGAACTGGTACAGTCAAATTCTATTGAGATTATGTCAAATTATTATCCATTATACAATTAAAAGGGTAATATATTTTTTATCCTATTACTTTACCTGCCAGATTAACTTCTTTTCCAGAGGCCATCTGTTCGGTAGGTTTCGGCACTGTGTTTTCTGCCCCTAACGGAGAACATTTAGGTCATATTGAAATTCATCAGGTTACTACATTATCAAAGTTAGATTATATCATATACAGCATATCATGAGTGAACATTAACTTCAACTAGGTTTTTTGTCTATGCTGAATGGAAAATGTTAAAGATATTGTTAAAAGGTGAATGTGGAACTGGGAAAGTCAAATCCTATTGAGATTATGTCAAATTATCATCCATTATACAATTAAAAGGGTAATATATTTTTAGTCCTATTACTTTACCTGCCAGATTAACTTCTTTTCCAGAGGCCATCTGTTCGGTAGGTTTCGGCACTGTGTTTTCTGCCCCTAACGGAGAACATTTAGGTCATATTGAAATTCATCAGGTTACTACATTATCAAAGTTATATTATATCATATACAGCATATCATGAGTGAACATTACCTTCAACTAGGTTTTTTGTCTCTGCTGAATGGAAAATGTTAAAGATATTGTTAAAAGGTGAATGTGGAACTGGGACAGTCAAATCCTATTGAGATTATGTCAAATTATCATCCATTATACAATTAAAAGGGTAATATATTTTTTATCCTATTACTTTACCTGCCAGATTAACTTCTTTTCCAGTGACCATCTTTTCGGTAGGTTTCGGCACTGTGTTTTCTGCCCCTAACGGAGAACATGTAGGTCATATTGAAATTCATCAGGTTACTACATTATCAAAGTTATATTATATCATATACAGCATATTATGAGTGAACATTAACTTCAACTAGGTTTTTTGTCTCTGCTGAATGGAAAATGTTAAAGTTATTGTTAAAAGGTGAATGTGGAACTGGTACAGTCAAATTCTATTGAGATTATGTCAAATTATTATCCATTATACAATTAAAAGGGTAATATATTTTTTATCCTATTACTTTACCTGCCAGATTAACTTCTTTTCCAGAGGCCATCTGTTCGGTAGGTTTCGGCACTGTGTTTTCTGCCCCTAACGGAGAACATTTAGGTCATATTGAAATTCATCAGGTTACTACATTATCAAAGTTATATTATATCATATACAGTATATCATGAGTGAACATTACCTTCAATTAGGTTTTTTGTCTCTGTTGAATGGAAAAGGTTAAAGTTATTGTAAAAAGGTGAATGTGGAACTGGTACAGTCAAATCCTATTGAGATATGTGCTTGGTGTCAATGGAATGTTTCCTCAAAAATAAGTTAATGTATTAGCATGTATTAGCATTTCACCTAGAGATCAGAATGAAACAGTTACCTGCCGGCCCCTGTGCTAGCTCAGTTTGATTCGAAATATAGACACAATCATGTCAACATAAAATCAATCATGGTTTATGTTGTCATAACTCATCTCACACTTAGTTTATTTATCACACAGATCAGATGAGATACTGTTTCTGCACTTTTGGCATGACACATTTTAGAGGGTAAAGAAATGTATTCCCCCTATTACTTAATACCTTCCAGATTAATTTCTATACCAGCTGCTCTCTCTTCAGTAGTTGGTATCTGTTCTGTGATTTCTGCCCCTAGCAGAGCACATTTAGGTCATTACCCGCAATTCATTACCTTACATATTAAAATTTATACTAAACATCTAAATGATGATCAAAGTTATAATATTATTTCATCATGATAGTTAAGAACCTTCAATTGTTTTTTTGGGCTCTGTTGAACGGAGTAGGTAAAAGTTATTGTAAAAAGGTAAATTGTGGAACAAGGAGAGTCAAATCCTATTGAGATATGTGCATATCATGCTTCGTGTCAATTGAATGTTTTCTAGAAAATAAGTTAGTTGCATGCATCTTATGATAGCCTTTCACTCAGTTTGATCTGAAATATAGAGACACAATTGTCAAAATAAAATCAATCATTGTTTATGTTGTCTTAACTCAAATTTCACTCTTAGTTTATTTATCAGATGAAATACACTACCTGAACTGTTTCTGGACTTTTGGGATGAAGACCACATGGACCCTAAAAGATACAAAAATATTATTGTTTATATATTTTATGGACAAAATATTTTATGACACATTTCTCTATAGGGTCATTATTACTGTTATATCTTGCTCTTATAATTACATCACAAACACTAATATGACTGAATACCAGATACCTCTTCGTTTGCACAGAATGACAGAGCACAGAGCACCGATGAACAGAAACAGGACCAACAGGACCAGAGTCACAATGAAGGCTTCTTTGGAGACTCCTGCACAGAGACCCAACATGGATAAAATGCCTCTAAAGCTCTCAAGACATGACATCATCAGAACACCATCACAGTGAAATTAATTAGCAAAAGCAATCTGTAGACACCTCTTCAACCTGTTCATCCTCCTCCTCTAAAGTAATGTATGTGTGGGATGGGGAGAGAGGGATCTGATTGTGGGTAGGCTGTTTGTGTAGGAGACTAACTCACCAGGTACAGCTGTAGGAGCTGTGTATATATGTGGCAGAATTCTGCCCTCTCTCTTCGCCTCCTCAGACAAAGAGACTGTACAGGAGAGCCAATTGGAGTATGAGGGAGCATACAGCAGCCAACTACTGACACTCACCAAGCCCTGAGGATCTGATACAGAAAGATGGGGGGGAATCTAAATATTCACATTGACTTACACAAAGTAGTCAACTGAAAGTACACCACAACCCAGGTCACATTTTTTACCCAAAACACAGGTACTAGAACATTTGTGTCAGCAGAACAGAGACAGTGTGAGGAAGTACCAAAATGTAATTACCAGAAGTGTTGAGTACTTCTTGTCCATTTCTGATCTCTGTCCCATCTTTGTTTCTCCAGGTGAGTTTAGGTTGTGGTGACCAGCCCACTGATGAACAGGTAACGTTCACCTGACCTCCTCCTCCTCGTCCTTCAGCTACAGAGAGAACTGGTTCACTACCTGTCACTGATGGACAGAGAAGGGGGGACAAGCAACAACTATTAAGACACAGATAGAATGACAGAATAAATTGGAAGAATAAAATATATATATTTTACAATTTAGTGTTAGATGGTTCCTCACTCTGAAAGTAGTCTATGGGCCAGAAGAAACTATTGTTACCGGAGTTGTAACTCCAGTTCTATGAGTGGAGCGGAGCCCCATAGGGGAGCTCTGCTCCTATTGGTTTACCCCGCTGCCTAGGCAGCGAACAGTCTGAGACAAAATTATGCACACACCTGCAGCCAATAGGAGTACAGGTGTCCCTATAAGAGGGGACGCTTCCCCTCAATAAGCATCCAGAGAAATTATCTTCAGACTGGAGGGTCGGAAGGGCCTTAAGTCCTATGGGGCTCCGCTCGACTCATAGAACTGGAATTACAACTCCGGTAACTATCGTTCTATATCGTGGAGCTCTGCTCCTATTGGTTTAAGGCGGAGCGCAACGCTCCAAAATGTACTCCCTGCCGAGCCCAACACTTCCCACTTGAAAAGGTCGGGCCTAGCAATGGCTGCGACCAAGTCCCACAGTACTGTGACACACTGTGTCACAAAATACTGTGTCCTCTGTACAAATCCGCCCCACCTAGTCCAATGGCATTGCCAATGTCTAGTGGGCAGATAACCAGAATATGAGCCATACTAATCTGAACCAGCAGATAGATGGTACCTCAATATCCTGTTAAAACAAAACCGACCACTAATGGAATGACACAAAGTGTCACTCTACACTGTGTATTCGGTAATCCGCCACACTCAATCTATGGAAACCCAAAGATTAGTGGGTAGACTCCAGAACATGAGTCATACTAATCTGAACAAGCAGATAGATGACGTCACAATTCCGTCAATATATATGACCGGTCTAATAGTAATGTAAACAAAGTTACAAACACTATTTCCCTCATCATTCCGCCCCAACCCAGTTATGCACTGGTGAGCAGGTCACAATACATTACCTCTACTGTACTGATAACCTCAGTCAGGAGTCATGGCTCTCTCATAGAAAAAAAGCCGACCTAATGGGAACCCTGCCCCCTGGTCCTGCATCTTTTTTCTCTTAGTTCAAGTCCTTCCATCAGCTACACTGAGTACAGACTGAACCAGAGAGTTAGAAGACATATCTAACAGGTAGAAATAGATAAAAGGAGACGGTGACGATCAAGACACCGCTGCGCAATTATCCTCTACACCTGTTCCTCTGAAAAAGGTAATAGAAGCCTCTACTCCACGAGTGGATTGGGCTCTTCTACCCAGAGGCAATGGCCGCCCTGCAGCCTCATAAGCCGTCTCAATGCCTTACAAAGCCAATGAGACAGACGCTGTTTAGAAAGTGGTCTACTGAGTGCAGCCGCACCGTGACACACAAAACAGCTGAGGCGATGACCTAATCGCTGCGTTGCGCTCCACGTAGCGCGCCAAGACGCGCACTGGGCACAGGCGATGGAGCCGTTCCTCTCTCCTCTCAACATGGTGAAAGGGAGAGAAGGCCCACAGCTCTACGATCTGTAATCTATATGAGCTCTTAATAACCTCAGGCATAAATGCCGGGTTAAGACTTAACACCGTCCTGCTCAATCGTCATAAATGGCAAGGCACTCGGGTCTCGTCGAAAGAGCGTACAAATCACTGACACGTTAAGCAGTGGTCAAAGCGAGCAACAGTGTCATCTTCAAAGATAACATCTTAAGGGGGATTTGATTCAATGGCTCGAACGGTGGCTCGCAGAGCGCTTCGAGTACCAAAATCAAATCCCACTGAGGAAGCGTGGCTCTAGGCATTGGCCTAAGCCGCCGTGTTCCCATTAGAAAACGTTTCACAAGAGGGTGGCTGAAAACAGTGTCTCTGCCAAACCCTCATGACAAGCCTAAATCGCCGCCGCAAGCACCTACATGGTGGCGGGTGAGCGCTGCTTATCACATAGGAACTGTAGGAATGAGCGTATGCTCTCGACCTGACAGCACACGTAGTCCACATTTTCTGTGACACAACACTGTCGAAAAACATTCCATTTACTGGCATAAGTCTCAGTGGAACCACGGAATGGGCCGACGACATGAGACCCAAGAGTGACATGACCGAAAGCGCCTTTACCGTGTGATTCAGATAAAACCTTGGTAGGGCTAGCAACAGGGCAGCCCGTTGAGGATCCGAAATTCGAGCCCTCGTCGTTACAGTGTCTAGCTGTATCCCCAGATAGACAATCTGATGACTGGGCCAAGGTGCGCTCTTTTTTCCCAATTCACAGCGAACCCCAGACACGTGAGATGAATCACTGTCTGTGTCGTGTGTGTGATCACCAGCTCTGCTGACGAGGCGAGAACCAGTAAGTCGTCTAGGTAGGCTAAAACCCTTATCCCCTGACGACGTAACCGTGCTATTGCCGCCTCCACACATTTGGAAAACGTGTGAGGTGCCAGGGCGTACCCGAATGGCATCCTCATGTATTAGTACGCCGCCCCTTGAAAAGCGAAAACGCAGAAACTTCCTGTGACGCGGAGGTACCGGCACAT
Source organism: Coregonus clupeaformis (assembly GCF_020615455.1). NCBI lineage: Eukaryota > Metazoa > Chordata > Actinopteri > Salmoniformes > Salmonidae > Coregonus > Coregonus clupeaformis. Next base: position 201,002 of record NW_025533947.1, on the reverse strand, counting down.
GAACATATGCGTCCTTCAGGTCTATGCTCGTACAAAAGTCTCTCCTCTGGACACATTCCAGCAGAGGTTTTGTCGTCAGCATTCGAAAGGGGGGCGCAGCTGGCGCATAGTGGGGGATCTATGAGGCCACTCCAAGCATGCTGTGATCCTAAGCACACAAAACATAAGTTGTCATGGAGGAGCAGCGACATTGAGCTCTGAAAAGAGCTTTTGGGCGTGGAAAAACTCCTGGTGTGCTCATTTAGAGGACGACGTTGAGACTTGGAAATCGGCGACAGCTTTCTCGTCCTGAGTCTTGTCTTCTTATCGGCTTCTTCAGTCTAGTCCAGTCGCTGAAGACAATGGGAGGCTGATTGAGGGGAAGCATCCCCTCTTATAGGGACACCTGTACTCCTATTGGCTGCAGGTGTGTGCATCATTTTGTCTCAGGCTGTTCGTTGCCTAGGCAGCAGGGTAAACCAATAGGAGCAGCGCTCCCCTATGGGGCGGAGCTCCACGATATAGAACTGTATTCCATGGTTTGGTTTTCTTTTAAACGACCACGACAAACTTCAGCTAACTATAGCCACCGCTAGCTAACATTCAATAGGAGTGATAGGGGCATCCATGACATTTTCTAAATGTCATGGCCAAACAACTCAAATCAACTTTCAATTATATCGTTTGAAGTTACTTAAAGGTGGTTTGCCCATTTTGTTTACATTAAACGGATGCCTCTATCCCTTCCAGATATGTTTTATTTTTTGGGGGCGGGGCTATATAAGGCTAAAGTCAGCTGAAGTTTGTAGTTGGCTGTACCCCTAATGCAATTGTAAACTGAGAGGTGGCAAATGTAACTGCCTTTTTGTTTTTACTCTGTGGTACCAAAGACTCCATAACGTGTCTCAGTGTAGGAGTGCTTATCTAGGATCAGGTGCTTTGGGGGTGACACCACAATACACAGTTTCACCATCAATTTGAGAGATAACCCTTACCATTCACTGTGAGGAAGACACTGGCCTTTTCATACCACTGGTCACTGGTGACTTGGCATATATACTCCCCCCTGTCTTCCTGTGTGACCCTCTCCAGTCTCAGGGACACATTCCCTCTCTCCAGCCCCCCAGTTAGAGACACCCTGCCCCTATACTGGGGGTCCACAGGGGCCTCCTGGATCTTGTGATCTTTGTACAACAAGGCAGGACTGTGGAAGTTAATGGAACGGTACCAGCGCACCTCCAATGGCTCTGCATTGAAGAGAGGTGAGACTTCACAGAGTAGAGAGACCGAGGAGCCAGACAGGGTCGAGGTTGGACCATCAGGGACAGTTAAGGTGAACGTCTCCGGGGCTGGAGAAGGAGAGACAGGGGAGAAAGAGGGCGAGAGAAAGAGAGGGTGACTTATTTGTGCTTGACTCCCAGGGCCAGTTTCCTGGACACAGATTAAGCGTAGTCCTGACCTGGATCTCCATTTAAATTACTTTTTAATACCGTGTCCAGGTAACCGTTTCCTTTCAGTTACTAATGTAATTAACAGTGTAAACATTCTCACCAGGTTGAGCTGCTCTGATGGGTACTGTGAGAGCAACCAGTATCAGCACCCTCAGACACAACCCTGCATAAAAGATAAAGGATATCACAATGACATTATCACAACTTATTATTCAATGGCGCTGGAGGAGATGGCTGGCGTTTTACTGGCTCCTAACCAACTGTGCTATTGTGTGTGTTTTTTCTGCATTGTTTGTAACTTATTTTGTACATAATGTTTCTGCCACCGTCTCTTATGACTGAAAAGAGCGTCTGGATATCAGAACATTGATTACTCACATCGAACTGGACGAAGATGTTTTATTTAACAAGTCGGACGCGAAGGATTTACTGCAGACACCGGACCAGGCCCAAATCCTGTCACACCCTGGCTCTGGGACTCATTATATTGAGCCAGGGTGTGTTCATTCTATGTGTGTATTTCTATGTTGGTAATTCTGTTGTGTTTAATTCTATGTTTGCCTGAGTGACTCCCAATCAGAGGCAACGAGTGTCAGCTGTTGGCTGGTTGTCTCTGATTGGGAGCCATATTTAAACTGTCTGTTTTCCCTTTGTGTTTGTGGGTTTTTGTTCCGTGTTCGGTCATTGATACCGTGGACGTCACGAGTCATTTCTTGTTTTGTATTCATGTTTAAACTTTAACTAATTAAAGTATGTTTGTTCATCACGCTGCGCCTTGGTCTACTCCTTACCTCGATCGTGACAAATCCCTGTCATTCGCATTCGCAAATCCCTGTCATTCGCATGGTCTTTTACCAAATAGGGCTATCTTCTGTATACCCCCTACTTTGTCACAACACAACTGATTGTCTCAAACGCATTAAGAAGGAAATAAATTCCACAAATTAACTTTTAAGACGGCACACCTGTTAATTGAAATGCATTCCAGGTGACTACCTCATGAAGCTGGTTGAGAGAATGCCAAGAGTGTGCAAAGCTGTCATCAAGGCAAAGGGTGGCTATTTGAAGAATCTCAAATATAAAATATATTTTGATTTGTTTAACACTTTTTTGGTTACTACATGATTCCATATGTGTTATTTCATAGTTTTGATGTCTTCACTATTATTCTACAATGTAGAAAACAGTAAAAAATTAAGAAAAACCCTTGAATGAGTAGGTGTTCTAAATCTTTTGACCGGTAGTGTATATTGTGAATATCCTTTACTGACTCAAATAGGATTCCCTCAAGATTGCTCTGATGTCCAAAAGATTTCAAATCAAAATGTTCTGATATGAAACTTTTAAGTTGCATGTATTTGAAAATATCTACATTGGTCAGTCAAAAATGGCTTTCTAATTCTGTCATGGAAATACATTTATTTCCTAATTTATTTACGATTTCTATGCCTTTAGTTTTCCATGTATACCAATTTATCGGCGAATTCTTAAAAGCTATCCATATGGTTGTGTTTTTCGGGAGTGATATATTTTCTTCCATGTTGTTATAGTGTTCTTAACTATGAAGTTGTTAATGTTCTTAGCTTTATCCTTTGAAAATAGACATGGAAAAGATTCTGGGGATGAGCATGCTTATATTCAATATGTACCCATTGTTCCTCTAGTGCATTTAATTATATGTAAAGTAAAATCCTTGGGTGGCGAGTTGATACAATTCCAAGTCTAGAAGGTTAAAACCTCCCTTAGACTAAGGAAGATGTTAATCTTTATTTTTTATTCTATGAGCTTTATTTGCCATACAAAGTCTGTTATGACCGAGTATACTTTTTAAAGAATGTCTTCAGTGGGATAATTGATATTACCAAGAATAAATATCCAAACTTTGGGAGCCATGCCATTCTGAAGAGGTTAATTCTACCTGTAAGATTTATGGGAAGATTATTCCATTTAATTAGATCTGCTCTCATATTTTTGAGTAATAAAATAAAGTTATTTTTATATAATTGTTGTTTGTTGTCACTTATTAAGTAAGTGTTTTATATTTTTTGTGGTCCACTTAAGGGATTGCTGTAGATCATGAGTAATTTTTTTCTCCCTTTGCCATTATTCTGTTTCTTTTTTTTCACATTCATTTCATATCCTAAGATTTTAGAGTATTCTGTAAATATTTTTAGCAAGGGGGGCATTGAGTTTTCTATATTGGTCAGGTATATCAGGAGATCATCTGCAAATAAGTTTAGTTTATATTCATGTTTACCAATACTGATACCTGTTATCTTTGGGTCTGACTCATGTCTAATTGTTTCTGCAAGTGGTTCAATTGCCAGTGCAAACAGGAGGGGGGAGAGAGGACATCCCTATCTTGTGCTCCTTTTCTAAAGCAATTTCATCAGATAATGTATTACTTGTGTATATTTTTTGCTTTAGAACATTTATATAATATTTTTATTTATTATTTCAGCTGGAAAGTAATTATACTTTCCTGTGGATGTGTTGTCTCACATTTCTACTGCCAAAAGGGCCAACCGCATGGACAACCGTAATGTGGTAAAGTACGTTAAAATATATTTTTATTCTACATTCTGGCTTGTAGAGGTCATGAGAGGAAACGTTCCTGATTCAAACGCTCATTTCTGCCCTTAGTACAATTCAGTGCAACTCAACGTCGGGTTTCCAGGCAAGGTTAAAACTACAATTTTGATATCATGGATGGTCAGTCCTTGCATCCGTAGCTCTGTGTATGAATTTGAGAGTGGTTACATTTATACAGGCCCAAGCCTTAGCTTTTAACGAAAACAGAGGTGGGGTGAACACTTTGTTATTGTTTCAATTAAAGACTCTTTAATGGAACAGTACCTTCATTTGGCACTTGACTTTTACCTACTTCACCTGGAGATGTATTAGAAACAGAGTGTCATAGTAAGAAATACCATTTGAAAATAGAAAATCTATTTAATTTGAACACCACCTTACTGAGTTTAATTCTAAACGTATTTTAGTCAATTTCTAATTAAGTGACACATATTATTTAGCTAATGTACTGTAGATATACAGTATACACCATTTTTACATCAAATAATCAACAAACATAATCTTCACTACAAAACACAATAAATGCTCAGTCAAGTTACCTTAGCAATGTTAAATAGAAATATAATTAAATAATAAACAAAATGTACCTGCGACAAGAGCTGTTTCTTCTATTAAAAGAAGACGTTACAAAAAAAAGAAACCAAATATGTTAAAATCATGTTATCAAATGTGTAGAAATACACACAATAGTAAAACATATAGAAGTAATACCTGGCCTCTCAGTAGACTCTGTTTTATCTGAAATAAAATGAAACTAATATTAATATAGGTAGGTCATGCAATATTACTTTGTTAAAATGTATTATATTATATCAGGGATATTTTCAATGTTATCATCAAACCTAATATTATAAAGCGTCAAATCCTAACTTTCACTTAAGTTGAATTTTCACAAAGTCTCCAATTGACATCTATGCATGACTAAGTGAAAATTTTACTTAAGTGGAAGTTAAGATTTGCCCCTAAATGATTAGACAACACTTAATACCGTCTGCATAGACTGTTCACATTTAATTGAATATGTGTTAGCTTGTTGACATACCTGTTTTTTTGTTCCAGATGAAGAGCCCAATGACAGTAAAGACTAGCAGTAAAATAATCGGAGTTGTGATGAAGGCTCCAAGACTCCAATGACCTATAAAAGGATTTATCAAACCATTAAACATTTTACATTTAAAGAAATCTGTACTTAAAATCTGAAGTGAGTCTTATTTTCCAAGTTTATGATCTTGTCTTTTGGTAGATATAGTAACTCGAGACAACATGTTAGAGGTCTTCACCAGTCCACCTGTACCCGAAAGTTCGGGTTGGACCTAGTTGTCATGGGTCTCTGGTATTTGTAATTATAACCGATTTGCCCGTAAGGACCTGTACAGACCCGAATGCGACTGGTGACGTAGAGAGAGAGTGAAAATCTCTTGCTTTTCACGAAAGTGGTGCGTGAAGCTTGCTGTTGTTGCCAGCCAATCACAAGTCATCAAAAGCATCACTATAGTAAAAGAGCCTCCCCGTGTGGCAAGCAAGTTAGGAGATACAGGTAATTGCCAAAATAAAGGAAACACCGACAAAGTGTCTTAAAGGGGAATAATGACACATTTCGAAAATGTGTCTAAGTTCCTAAACCCCTCGAACTCGTTGTTGGACTGTCTGTCAAAGTGCAGACCTCTCTCACTCAGGGAGAGTTAGAGCGAAAGCTATGCCACAGGGTTATGCAGCCCCCCACTCACTGCAGCGCTAGATAGAACTGTGGAAAAACGGAAATCTACGAAAAAAATAAACATTCTGTCACAGTGAAAATACTAAATTGGGGAAGTCCAATCAATTGTGAGATATGACATATACATTTTATGTGATAAATTTGGGTCGCGGGTTCACAATTTGATCTTTTCTGAGATCTAACATGGTCATACCATGGAGATGGTCATACCATAGATAATTTTGCTATTTGAATTAGAATTTTAAGACCCTTTAGGTATGAAAAAAAAAACGATTTGATAAAATATTGGATTTGGCATTTACTACTATAGCCATTTGCATTTTTGTCATTTAGCAGACGCTCTTATCCAGAGCAACTTACAGGAGCAATTAGGTTTAAGTGCCTTGCTCAAGGGGACATCAACAGATTTTTCACCTTGTCGGCTCGGGATTTGAACCAGCGACCTTTCGGTTACTGGCTCAACGCTCTTAACCGCTAGGCTACCTGCTTCCATAGAACTGCATTGAATAACACATTCATAAATGGCAAAACAGACAGTCAAAAACATTTATCATAAGGAATAAGGTTTTGACATGTCTGTACTATATCTAGGATATATAAGAAAGCAACATTGTTGAATACCCGTTTCTTATTGGCTAGAAGGGCATTCCAGAATGGACATTAAAACCAGATAACGGGACAGTTGGAAAAGATATTGGGACACCTTGCAATCATGACGCAACAAGCGCATACACATGCAGACCGTACTGGCTACAAAGTTACAGAAAGCTAAACCAACAACCACACAAACTAAAATTGGATACATTGCAAACACAGGTCCAAAGAGAAAATGTTATTACTTCCATACTTTCATTCATTTTTTAAACCGCTACCGGGTTACCTTCAGATGAGTCCCGTGACACTTGTGGGGGTCGTACAAACTGAGAAGACCATTGTGTTTGTGAGAGCCTCATCTTTCCATATAGTGGTCAGATTAGTTTGTAGCCCAAACGGTTCGAACGCGACACACAGAAGTTGGCACAGATGATACTGACTTCAGACGAGTCCCGTGGAGCTTGTGGGAGTCGTAGAGCAAGACAGAGAACAACATCATGTTTGTGAGAGTCTCATCTTTCCATTGAGTATTAGTTTGCCACTTTCCATTGCATTTGCGTATGTAGTGGATTGAGACGCAGCCAATAAAAAAAACGATCTCTATCTTAAACAGACGGATTTTGATTGGTCTTTTTTTATTATGTTGCGTCAATCAACTCTTAAGGATGAATTAACTCAGGAATCACACATGTGGAAGCACCTGCTTTCAATATACTTTGTATCCCTCATTTACTGAAGTGTTCTTTATTGTGTCAGTTACCTGTTGATCATATCTAATTAATGGAATATGGAATTAAAATGACGGAATTAAAAGGTAAATGAGAAGGATAGACTACAATGACCAAGATCTATGGCAGCTAGAAGTTAGTCTAACTAGTGCGAGTCGGCTTGGTTGCTGTTTTTCTCTCTCTCTCCCTGCCTGGACCCGCATTACTCACACACACACACACACACACACACACACACACACACACACACACACACACACACACACACACACACACGCACACAGCCCCTCCCCCTGCTAGAGTGGCTCCGTTTCTCTCTCCATCACGCTTTAACAGCTCCAGTTAAGTTCTTTTGCTGCTTCCCTCAGATTGGATCAGACCGGGTCTGGTTGTCCTTGGGTCCATTCAGACCAAGTCTCTATCTTTTAAGAATTAATTTATTCAGATAGGTGTCCGTGTAGGAAAGCACAAGGTCCATTTCACAACAGGTCCAAGTTTTTTTTGTTGACTGGTTTGTGGGTATAATTAACTTATTGTGTTAAGTTGACTAAGATATTAAATGATGAGATACTGATTAAGATTTCTGAGATTCTCACTCTCCATTGGAGCTCTGGGCAGGATTCTACTCTCCTTCTTCACCTCCTCAGACAGAGAGACTGTACAGGAGAGCCAATCGGAGTCTGAGGGAGAATACAGCAGCCAACTACTCACACTCACCAAGCCCTGAGGATCTGAAACAGAGAGCAAGGGGGGGATATACACACTTATTCACAGACAGACAGACACAAACAGCCGTACATAGTTGCAGTAATGATCCAGACTAGTGTCTGCAATAACCTGGAGTGTTGAGTACTTCTTGTCCATTTCTGATCTCTGTCCCCTCTTTGTTTCTCCAGGTGAGTGTAGGTTGTGGTGACCATCCCTCTGATGAACAGGTAACGTTCACCTGACTTCCTCCTCCTCTTGCTTCAGCAACAGAGACCACTGGGGTACCACCTAGTACTAATGGCCAGATGAGGCGGGAAGTGGGGCAAATTACAACCGTGAGGACAATGATTGTGAGAATCTATTTAATTGTGTGCATTACATTTCCCCCTGGATTACTTTAAACTTGCATAACCAATTGCCACCTTCTCTCTACATTTCAAAGAGAGAGTTCACCCAAGTTACGAAATGGCATATTGGTTTCTTACCCTGTAAGCAGTGTTAGACTGCCACTTGTCCATAGACTGCTTACAGACTAAGTAAATCAATGTCATTTTGTGAACTATTACTTTAAACTAAAGTTACAATATCCGTTTCACTACATTATTGTGAATATTACAGTATATTTGCAGTGCAACTGTTCTGTCTGTCCCACACACACAGCTAAAAACAGTGCCTTCAGAAAGTATTAACACCCCTTGACTTTTTCCACATTTTGTTACAAAGTGGGATTGAAATGGATTTAATTGTGTCATTTTTCTGTCAACAATCTGCACAAAATACTGTCAAAGTGGAAAATAAAAGACTAATATATCTTGATTAGATAAGTATTCAACCCCCTGAGTCAATAGGTTAGAATCACCTTTGGCAGCAATTACAGCTGTGAGTAAGCTGGGTAAGTCTCTAAGAGCATTGCACACCTGGATTGTACAATATTTGCTCATTATTCTTTTAAATTCTTCAAGCTCTGTCAAGTTGATTGTTGATCATTGGCCTTGTGTTTTAGGTAATTGTCCCGCTGAAAGGTGGATTTATCTCCCAGTCTGTTGGAAAGCAGACTGAACCAAGTTTTGCTCTAGGATTTTGCCTGTGCTTAGCTCTATTCTGTTTATTTTTATCCCAAAAAATGACAAGCATACCCATAACATGATGCAGGCACCACCATGCTTGAAAATGGGTGGTACTAAGTGTTTTGTTGAATTTGCTCGAAACATAACGCTTTGTATTCAGGACAAAATTATAATTTATTTACCACATTTTTTGCAGTATTACTTTATTGCAAACAGGATGCATGTTTTGGAATATTTATTTTCTGTACAGGCTTCCTTCTTTTCCTTCTAGTATTGTAAAGTAAATACAATGTTGTTGATCCATCCTCAGTTTTCTCCTATCACAGCCATTAAACCATATAACTGTTTTAAAATCACCATGGTGAAATGCCTGAGCAGTTTACTTCCTCTCCAGAAACTGAGTTAGGAAGGGCGCCTGTATCTTTAGTGTGGCTGGGTGTATTGATACACCATCCAAAGTGTAATTAATAATTTCACCATGCTCAAAGGGATATTCAATGTCTGCTTTTCTTTTTTTTACCCATCTACCAATAGGTGCCCTTCTTTGCGAACCATTGGAAAACCTCCCTGGTCTTTGTGGTTGAATCTGTGCTTGAAATTCACTGCTCGACTAAGGGACCTTACAGATAATTGTATGTGTGGGGTACAGAGATGGGGTAGTTATTTAAAAAATAATGTTAAACACTATTATTGCACACAAAGTGAGTCCATGCAACTTATTATGTGACTTATTGAGCACATTTTTACTCCTGAACTATTTTAGGCTTGCCATAACAAAACGGATTGAATACTTCTTGACTCAAGACATTTTAGCTTTTCATTTTTAATTAATTTGTAAACATTTCTAAAAACATAATTCCACTTTGACATTATGGGGTATTGTGTGCAGTTCAGTGACACAACATCTCAATTTAATCCATATAAAATGCAGCCTGTAAAACAACAACATTCGGAAAAAGTCAAGGGGTGTGAATCCTTTCTGAAGGAACTGTAGCTACCCATTCCACACTGTCTACACAAGCACAGTGCAGTCTTCAGTCCCTTACCATTTACTGTGAGGAAGACACTGGCCTTTTCATACCACTGTGCGCTGCTGACATGGCACACATACTCCCCCCTGTCTTCTAGAGTGACCCTCTCCAGTGTTAGTGATACGTTCCCTCTCTCCAGCCCCCCAGTTAGAGACACCCTGCCCCTATACTGGGGGTCCACAGGGGCCTCCTGGATCTTGTGATCTTTGTACAACAAGGCAGGTTTGTTGAAGTCACCGGACCGGTACCAGCGCACCTCCAATGGCTCCGCATTGAAGAGAGGTGAGAGTTCACAAGCCAGAGAGACCGAGGAGTTCAACGCGGTCAAGATCAGACCATGAGGGACCATCAAAGTGAAAACCGCTGAGATAAGAGTGAGATGTAGAGTGCTTGTAAGAGGGTGTGAAAATGAGCAATTTATATAGGGCATTACAACACTTTGCTTCATAAGGGACTTACAGCCTGGTCTTAATCCTCTATAAATGTGGTTATAGATGTTGATGAGCAGTTATTACCACCTACTGTATATGGTGCATTGTAATGCATTATGTATAGCTCATAAGGCATACATGTGTTTATAATGCATTATGAAGAGGGTATACGTTTTAATGAAAAAAGCTAAGACAGTTATATGGAAGAAATCAATGTTTTTGCAACTATTAGACCGTTGATGTGCTCACCTGGACTTTGAGCTGCCATGCGAACTGTCAGAGCTGTCAGTGTCATCAACCTCAGCCACAGACCTGTGTTAAAGATAAAGGACATCCTATTGATGACAATATCATCATAACTGCAGTTATTATAAGACATTTAATCTATTGCGTCAATAAACACGTACAGTAGTAGGGTACAACACTGGTATGTTCAGATAAAAATATATTGAGTAGAACAGACATGCCTCTAGGTAGAGTATAATGGAATTTATTTCTGCAATGTTCAGTATGTCGCACCCTCCTGAATATGACCCTAGTCATTTGATCCAATTCCACATTGTTTCTCAAAGCTAAAACCATTAGGTCATACAGCCAATGTGCAGGAACCATTGAACAAATAGACTGTGTTATACTGAACTTTGGACCATAAGACATTGGACAAGTTAAATTACAGTGCATTCGGAAAGTATTCAGACCCCTTGACTTGTTCCACATTTTAGTCATTTAGCAGACGCTCTTATCCAGAGCGACTTACTGTTAGTGAGGGCATACATTTATTTAAAATTATTTCATACTGGCCCCCCGTGGGAATCGAACCCACAACCCTGGCATTGCAAACGCCATGCTCTACCAACTGAGCTACATCCCTGCTGGCCATTCCCTCCCCTACCCTGGACAAATTGTGCGCCGCCCCATGGGTCTCCCGGTCACGGCCAGCTACGACAGAGCCTGGATTCGAACCAGGATCTCTAGTGGCACAGCTAGCACTGCGATGCAGTGCGTTAGACCACTGCGCCACTCGGTTCCACATTGTTTCATTACAGCCTTATTCTAAAATTGATTTTAAAAAGCTACACACAATACCCCATAATGACAAAAACTGGTTTTTAGAATTTTGTGCAAATGTATAAAAATAAAAATAAACTGAAATGTCACATTTACATAAGCATTCAGACCCTTAACACAGTATTTTGTTGAAGCACTTTTGGAAGCGATTACAGCCTCAGGTCTTCTTGGGTATGACGCTACAAGCTTGGCACTCCTGTATTTTGGGAGTTTCTTCCATTCTTCTGTGCAGATCCTCTAAAGGTTTGTCAGGTTGGATGGGGAGCGTCTCTATGTATTAGGTAATAAGGGTTTTGTCAAAGGACAACACTACTGGCAAGTGGAGGTAAAGGATAATGGTTGTCTCTGAAAAACTGTCATGGTATGTTGGTGTAACAATAGTGGAATCGGCTGTTCCTCTTCAAAATAAAAGTCCCTAATTGAAAGTAGTGCAAACGGATACACATAGTGAAATCATGCCCTATTTGGACTAGATGATGCTAAATAAGGTTGGAAATCACCTCCCCAGTCAGCCTATTGTGCGTTTTGACATTCATATTCCACTGTACAGCCTTACCTATGGATTGTTGATCCATTATATAGGGTATCATATAATTCTGGACTAAGATTGAACCGTACTACACCGGCTCCAACGCTCGTCGGATGTGGCAGGGCCTACAAACTATTATAGAATACAAAGGGAAGCACAGCCGCAAGCTGCCCAGTGACACGAGCCTACCAGACGAGCTAAATTATTTATATGATCGCTTCGAGACAAGCAACACTCAGCTGTTCCGGACGACTGTGTGATCACGCTCTCCGTAACCTTTAAACAGGTCAACATTTACAAGGCCGCAGGGCCAGACAGATTACCAGGATATGTACTCCGAACATGCGCTGACCAACTGGCAAGTGTCTTCACTGACATTTTCAACCTGTCCCTGACTGAGTCTGTAATACCAACATGTTTCAAGCAGACCACCATTGTCCCTGTGCCCAAGAACACTAAGGTAACCTCCCTAAATGACTACAGACCCGTAGCTCTCATGTATGTAGCTATGAAGTGCTTTGAAAGGCTGGTCATGGCTCACATAAACACCATTATCCCAGAAACCATAGACCCACTCCAATTTGCATACCGCCCAAACTGATCCACACTGCCCTTTCCCACCTGGACAAAAGGAACACCTACGTGAGAATGCTATTCATTGACTACAGCTCAGCATTCAACACCATAGTGGCCTCAAAGCTCATCACTAAGCTAAGGACCCTGGGGCTAAACACCTCCCTCTGCAACTGGATCCTGGACTTCCTGACGGGCCGCCCCCAGGTGGTAAGGGTAGGTAACAACACATCTGCCACGCTGATACTCAACACAGGGGCCCCTCAGGGGGTGCGTGCTCAGTCCACTCCTGTACTCCCTGTTCACCCATGACTGCATGGCCAGGCACGACTCCAACACCATCATTAAGTTTGCCGACGACACAACAGTGGTAGGTCTGATCACCGACAATGATGAGACAGCCTATAGGGAGGAGGTCAGAGACCTGGCCGTGTGGTGCCAGAATAACAACCTCTCCCTCAATGTGATCAAGACAATGGATATGATTGTGGACTACAGGAAAAGGAGGACAGAGCACGCCCCCATTCTCATCGACGGGGCTGTAGTGGAGCAGGTTGAGAGCTTCAAGCTCATTGGTGTCCACATCACCAACAAACTATCATGGTCCAAACACACCAAGACAGTCGTGAAGAGGGCACGACAACGCCTATTCACCCTCAGGAGACTAAAAAAATGTGGCATGGGTCCTCAGATCCTCAAAATGTTCTACAGCTGCACCATCGAGAGCATCCTGACTGGTTGCATCCCTACCTGGTATGGCAATCGAGAGCATCCTGACTGCAAGGCACTACAGAGGGTAGTGCGTATGGCCCAGTACATCACTGCCATCCAGGACCTCTATACCAGGCGGTGTCAGAGGAAGGCCCTAAAAATGGTAAAATACTCCAGCCACCCTAGTCATAGACTGTTCTCTCTGCTACCGCACGGCAAGCGGTACCGGAGCACCAAGACTAGGTCCAAAAGGCTTCTTAACGGATTCTACCCCCAATCCATAAGACTCCTGAACAGCTAATCAAATGGCTACCCAGACTATTTGTTGGTTAAGGGCTTGGAAGTAAGCATTTCACTGTTGTATTTGGCGCATGTGACAAATACAATTTGATTTGATGTGATTTGATCAGTCTACTCAGTGACACCCACAGAACACAATTGTGAACAGTTTTTAAAAATATTAGCGTTGTAGCTCTTATTGCGGAACTTTAACTGTTGGGAAATCACCACACTATCCTACCTATTGTGCATATTGACATGTACAGCCTTTTGTTTAATTTATATAACAACATTCCAACAGTGTTTAGCCTTCTCTAGTCCAATTGTGACATGATATCACAATCTTTGTAAGTTTTAATGGGGAACTTTTATTTTGAAGCAAACCACCGATTCCACTATTGTTGCTCACGCTAATGTTGTTCACGACACACACATCGTCTGTGCCACATAATGTGCGCACCACTACGTTGGCAAGACAAAAAACTACAGGAAAGATGGTCGTTTAATGTGAGAGAATCAACGATGTTACGATTTTGAAAGTCATGTAGTGTAAACTGGGCATTAGGGAATTACTTTGTGTTAATCCATTTATTCACCTTTTTACACTAACTTAAATGTTTTCCATCCAACAGAGACAAAAAAACGAATTAAAGGTAATTAATGAACATTCATCACCATGTAATATGACATAACACTGACAATCATGCTTAATTTCTTACAGTTTGGTTTGCAATATATTTACCTAAGTATGTTTATTACAAATGTGCATTAATCTTTGAGGTAAAAAAAAAAGCTTTACATATATTTTCCACACAATTTAAATTGTAGGCTCTGTGTTTTCTATTTACTTGGTATTGGTTTTATGCAGATTGGCAGGTGAAAGAATTCAAAGGTAGGAAAAACAACCATGGCAAGATTAGTGCATGTTTATGTTATGTTTAACACAATTGTTGTATAGGCCTAGATTACATGGCTTTAGTCAGTACAGCGGGAAGGTAGAGGTGGAATACGGATAGAAGGGGCATTAGTTTTTGCAGAGTTGCCAAAAACCGGAAATTCCGGTTTTCAGGGGACATGAGAGTGCCTGTGACAGGACTTCTGCTGCTTCTCGTTCTTAAGATTTGTTTTTGCATCTTTGACTTTTGGTTTTGTACACCAGTCTCAAACATTTGAAAATACAATATTTTTGGTTACGGAAAATATTATTTATAGCGGTTTAGATGGTACAATGATTATCTACACTATAATTGCTTGTTTGTCACATAAATTGAAATTGGACAAGCTATTAGAATTTTAGCAACCAGGAAATGGCGGAGCAGGGACGGCCTGTTCAATAGGGCGATATGGGCGACGCACTGCCAAACGGGAAAAGGAAGGGATTTTTTTTCTAATCAATTATATCACGGCAACAGTAGTTATCAGTGTTCACGTCTGATCTGCCAGCCACTAAATGTCAAATCAGGCTAAAGTCGTGCTTCAAATGGCCCCGCCCGTTTTTGGGGCGATTTCAGTCAGGTTGAAAATCGCCCAGAAGTCTCTCATAGCCTGTCATGTAAAATCTATTTTTTTCAAATTTCAAAGCTTTCAATACATTCTCTATGGGTGTCTGTGTGCTTGCACTTACGCGCTTTCGTCATACGTGACGTAACCATGAACGTAACTAAGACAATAGCGGCTAGCAGCGTCTCTGTTGCGACCTGCAGTGTGGCGTTATTTTATGTTTTTAATTTGTAGACTTAGTTTACAAACATTCTGCCAACCATGGATTTCCAGTGGTTGGTTTTGGACTGATCTTGTTGATCGTGTACATACCCGCTACGAACGGACTAAATAATGAAAACGCTGCTGGCAGCGGAATCCAATACAGCTGGGAGACTTGGCTGGATGACAGAGTCCCGGACAGAGAAGTGGAGCCGGCCGGCTTCACCCTGGTCAGAGCGGACCGCGATCCTGGTAAGAGAGCGACTCTGTACCCCGACATTGAACTGCTTTCTGTGTCATTGCGACCTTACTATCTGCCCCGTGAGTTCCCCCAATTGTTTGTTACCGTTGTGTACTGTTGATAATCACAAGTTTACTGGAGAACTGAGACCAAGTAGAGACTTTGGACAGGGTGGATATGGTATAATAAAGGCAGTTTATTCAGAGGTAAAGATATCTGGAATCGCGTGCACGGACTTGTTCGTCAAACTCTTAGGGAGAAGAGAGCCCCGAAAACATTGTGTGCAGACATTTTATACAATAAATGATGTAGGTTGAATCTAGTAGTTCTGATCTTCTGATTGGTCCTGATGAGTTGGGCGAGGTCCCCTCCACTGTTGCATTGGCTCTGAGTCGGGTTCTCTGTCTTCAAATGTTCAGCCTAAAGAGAGGGGATTTTTGTGTGTGTGTGTGTGTGTGTTTAACAGTGATGATGTGTGTGTGTGTGTGTGTGTGTTATCAGTGATGATGTGTGTGTGTGTGTGTGTGTGTGTCCTCAGAGCAAGAACTCGTGAGTTGGAAGAACTGAGAGACCTATGGCGTGGGTGTTGTCCTTGGCCACCTGCTGACAAGGCTGACAAGATAGGACTCTTTTGTCCATTGTTATAGGATAGGAACAGCATTGATTGAAAACAAACGCCCAACACAAAATGGGTCATGCACAAGATTTTAGTCAGACCAAGCTATAACATTATATATTTACTACGACAGTACATTCAACCAAAAGCTAATATAACAAAGGCATCAGAGATTATTTATAATCTGTCACAGAAACTGGAATCCATCTCCCCAGATCAGTCAATAAATGCTTCTGGTATTGACTTATATGCTGCCCCTGTCTTCATGTTGTTGCTGGACATATCTTTTTTAAAATGTGTGTAGGTCACCTAAATCATCAGAAAAATTGCCCCTCCTGAGAATTTTTTCAGGAGCCGCCACTGTGGCGGAGTGATTTCTTCATAGTGCCTTTAAAACAATAAAGCAGCATGTCTTTCTAAATACAATTAAACAAGGGGAGGAGATGAGAGAAAGTGAAGGGAGATACAACATTCTTAAAAGAATGATAGTAGTTTATCTGGTGAAATTCATTTCTACCTGAATGCATGATCCCTCTCCTTCAATTTCCAGCTGTTGTAACAAAGTTATCTTCGGCTTTGGAATCCTCAGATGACACTATGGATTCATGACCAGTTGACATATCCACAGTGTATGTTAATTCTACTTTGTAAGCGAGAATGAAGATAGAACAGCTTCTCCCCTCCCCTCTCCCTCATCTTATTATATTTCCCTATTTCCGTGTAGTCATTTGACAGGGCTATGTTTTTGAAAACTGCACAGCCCAATCTCCAAATAAAACGCCAACCCTGGCGTAACTGCAGTAACATAATTACATCATGTGGTGCTTTATCTTGGCTCTTAGTTAAACTCCGCAAAAGTGAAACTAAAATGTAGGTTTAGGCATTCATTCCAAATGGTTATGTTAAGGTTTGGGAAAGGCTTAAAAAACACACACAAAAACAATTGTCTAGGACTGGGATTGAACACATGCGCCTCGGAGCTTGACTCTGTACCTTAAACACCTATCCACCATCCCCCATCGCCCTAGCGAGCCGTCAGCTGCTAGAAGGTAATAGGCGCTCACATTGCACCTAGTGGATGGTATAGCTTCTGTAACAGTGTTGCTTCCGTCCCTCTCCTCGCCTCTACCTGGGCTTTAACCAGGGACCCTCTGCACACATCGACAACAGTCACCCTCGAAGCACCGTTACCCATCGCTCCACAAAAGCCGCGGCCCTTGCAGAGCAAGGGAAACAACTACTTCAAGGTCTCAGAGCGAGTGATGTCACCGATTGAAATGCTACTAGCGCGCACCGCTAACTAGCTAGCCATTTCACACCGGTTACACTTCCACATGTCGCAAAAATAAAATAAGATCAAGCTTTATTTATACAGCACATTTCAGACATGGAATGCAATGCAATGTGCTTCACAGGAAAAAACGAATAAAAACAATGAAAATAAAAACGGAAATATTTACTACACAGATGCATGACGCATTTAGAATTCCATGAACAGAACTCTATGATCAGAATACTAAAGCTGCATGAACTGTCAAGTCTAGACACGGCCTAGAAACAGTAGATCTGTTCTATGTGCGCTATTTCTAGGCTTCCCGTTCTTAAGATTTGTTTTTGCGTCTTTTACTTTTGGTTTTGTACACCAGTCTCAGCCACTTCTCATCTATGCCCCTACTAACCTAAGGTAGCCAGGCGTAAAATAAACACCTGAAACGAGATCTCCCACATTCTGGTCTTGATGAGAGTTTAAAAAAACTGTCAGGAGAGGTTCTCTTCTGCACTGTTCAACCAATCCAGTAAATGTGAAGGAGGAGTTAAGATGGAGTGTCTCCTTGTTAAAGGGAAATATCACTCAAAAACTATATATATATATATATATATATATACTGCTCAAAAAAATAAAGGGAACAGTTAAACAACACATCCTAGATCTGAATGAATTAAATAATCTTATTAAATACTTTTTTCTTTACATAGTTGAATGTGCTGACAACAAAATCACACAAAAATGATCAATGGAAATGGTCTGGATTTGGAGTCACCCTCAAAATTAAAGTGGAAAACCACACTACAGGCTGATCCAACTTTGATGTAATGTCCTTAAAACAAGTCAAAATGAAGCTCAGTAGTGTGTGTTGTCTCCACGTGCCTGTATGACCTCCCTACAACGCCTGGGCATGCTCCTGATGAGGTGGCGGATGGTCTCCTGAGGGATCTCCTCCCAGACCTGGACTAAAGCATCCGCCAACTCCTGGACAGTCTGTGGTGCAACGTGGCGTTGGTGGATGGAGCGAGACATGATGTCCCAGATGTGCTCAATTGGATTCAGGTCTGGGGAACGGGCGGGCCAGTCCATAGCATCAATGCCTTCCTCTTGCAGGAACTGCTGACACACTCCAGCCAAATGAGGTCTAGCATTGTCTTGCATTAGGAGGAACCCAGGGCCAAGCGCACCAGCATATGGTCTCACAAGGGGTCTGAGGATCTCATCTCGGTACCTAATGGCAGTCAGGCTACCTCTGGCGAGCACATGGAGGGCTGTGCGGCCCCCCAAAGAAATGCCACCCCACACCATGACTGACCCACCGCCAAACCGGTCATGCTGGAGGATGTTGCAGGCAGCAGAACGTTCTCCACGGCGTCTCCAGACTCTGTCACGTCTGTCACGTGATCAGTGTGAACCTGCTTTCATCTGTGAAGAGCACAGGGCGCCAGTGGCGAATTTGCCAATCTTGGTGTTCTCTGGCAAATGCCAAACGTCCTGCACGGTGTTGGGCTGTAAGCACAACCCCCACCTGTGGACATCGGGCCCTCATACCACCCTCATGGAGTCTGTTTCTGACCCTTTGAGCAGACACATGCACATTTGTGGCCTGCTGGAGGTCATTTTGCAGGGCTCTGGCAGTGCTCCTCCTGCTCCTCTTTGCACAAAGGCGGAGGTAGCGGTCCTGCTGCTGGGTTGTTGCCCTCCTACGGCCTCCTCCACGTCTCCTGATGTACTGGCCTGTCTCCTGGTAGCGCCTCCATGCTCTGGACACTACGCTGACAGACACAGCAAACCTTCTTGCCACAGTTCGCATTGATGTGCCATCCTGGATGAGCTGCACTACCTGAGCCACTTGTGTGGGTTGTAGACTCCGTCTCATGCTACCACTAGAGTGAAAGCACCGCCAGCATTCAAAAGTGACCAAAACATCAGCCAGGAAGCATAGGAACTGAGAAGTGGTCTGTGGTCACCACCTGCAGAACCACTTCTTTATTGGGGGTGTCTTGCTAATTGCCTATAATTTCCACCTGTTGTCTATTCCATTTGCACAACAGCATGTGAAATGCATTGTCAATCAGTGTTGCTTCCTAAGTGGACAGTTTGATTTCACAGAAGTGTGATTGACTTGGAGTTACATTGTGTTGTTTAAGTGTTCCCTTTATTTTTTTGAGCAGTGTATATACAGTGAGGGAAAAAAGTATTTGATCCCCTGCTGATTTTGTACGTTTGCCCACTGACAAAGACATGATCAGTCTATAATTTTAATGGTAGGTTTATTTGAACAGTGAGAGACAGAATAACAACAACAAAAATACAGAAAAACGCATGTCAGAAATGTTATAAATTGATTTGCATTTGAATGAGGGAAATAAGTATTTGACCCCTCTGCAAAACATGACTTAGTACTTGTTGGCAAAACCCTTGTTGGCAATCACAGAGGTCAGACGTTTCTTGTAGTTGGCCACTAGGTTTGCACACATTTCAGGAGGGATTTTGTCCCACTCCTCTTTGCAGATCTTCTCCAAGTCATTAAGGTTTAGAGCCTGATGTTTGGCAACTCGAACCTTCAGCTCCCTCCACAGATTTTCTATGGGATTAAGGTCTGGAGACTGGCTAGGCCACTCCAGGACCTTAATGTCCTTCTTATTGAGCCACTCCTTTGTTGCCTTGGCCGTGTGTTTTGGGTCATTGTCATGCTGGAATACCCATCCACGACCCATTTTCAATGCCCTGGCTGAGGGAAGGAGGTTCTCACCCAAGATTTGACGGTACATGGCCACGTCCGTCATCCCTTTGATGCAGTGAAGTTGTCCTGTCCCCTTAGCAGAAAAACACCCCCAAAGCATAATGTTTCCACCTCCATGTTTGACGGTGGGGATGGTATTCTTGGGGTCATAGGCAGCATTTCTCCTCCTCCAAACACGGCGAGTTGAGTTGATGCCAAAGAGCTCGATTTTGGTCTCATCTGACCACAACACTTTCACCCAGTTCTCCTCTGAATCATTCAGATGTTCATTGGCAAACTTCAGACAGGCCTGTATATGTGCTTTCTTGAGCAGGGGGACCTTGCGGGCGCTGCAGGATTTCAGTCCTTCAGTGTGTTACCAATTGTTTTCTTGGTGACTATGGTCCCATTTGCCTTGAGATCATTGACAAGATCCTCCAGTGTAGTTCTGGGCTGATTCCTCACCGTTCTCATGATCATTGCAATTTCACGAGGTGAGATCCTGCATGGAGCCCCAGGCCGAGGGAGATTGACAGTTATTTTGTGTTTCTTCCATTTGCGAATAATCGCACTAACTGTTGTCACCTTCTCACTAAGCTGCTTGGCGATGGTCTTGTAGCCCATTCCTGCCTTGTGTAGGTCTACAATCTTGTCCCTGACATCCTTGGAGAGCTCTTTGGTCTTGGCCATGGTGGAGAGTTTGGAATCTGATTGATTGATTGCTTCTCTGGACAGGTGTCTTTTATACAGGTAACAAGCTGAGATTACGAGCACTCCCTTTAAGAGTGTGCTCCTAATCTCAGCTCGTTACCTGCATAAAAGACACCTGGGAGACAGAAATCTTTCTGATTGAGAGGGGGTCAAATACTTATTTCCCTCATTAATATGCAAATAAATTTATAAAATTTTTGACATGCGTTTTTCTGGATTTTGTTGTTGTTATTCTGTCTCTCACTGTTCAAATAAACCTACCATTAAAATTATAGACTGATAATTTTTTTGTCAGTGGGCGAACGTACAAAATCAGCAGGGGCTCAAATACTTTTTTCCTACACTGTATATATATATACAGTGTAGGCTTTTTTATGGTGGTTTTGGAGCAGTGTCTTCTTCCTTGCTGAGCGGCCTTTCAGGTTATGTTGATATAGGACTCGTTTTACTGTGGATATAGATACTTTTGTACCTGTTTCCTCCAGCATCTTCACAAGGTCCTTTGCTGTTGTTCTGGGATTGATTTGCACTTTTCGCACCAAAGTACGTTCATCTCTAGGAGATATATATTTAATTAGTCCACAGTTGATACAAAATGCATCATATGATGCAAAACGCATCATCATGATGATGTGGCTGGATAAACTTTTCTTCTTAAAAGTCCAATATCTTAACAACTTGACTGCTGACAGACAAAACATTTTGGGACGGTATCAACACTGGACTAATGAAATAAATACCAAAGGATCGTTTTTGAGTGAAATTCCCCTTTAACGTCCAAAAGCAGAAGTCCTGTCACAGGCTCTCTTATTTCCCCTGAAAATTAAACGTCCAGTTGTTGGCAACTCTGCAAAGGCTAATGCCCCTACTGTCCGTCTCCCATCTCTACCTTCCGGGTGTACTGACTAAAGCCATAAAAAAATATGAAAGGTGGTCGGAACCCCCTTTAGAAAATACAAAAAAACATACAGAGTCATAGCTGTAGTATTGGCCTAATTAAAATAAATATGTGTATAATGTAAAGTATGTCTAATTTGACATGTTTTCTCCTTCATCGCCTAGTACTCGTTCAATATATTCTTATTTGCTATGAGTTACGTTGTCCAGGACTGAACACAGGAAGAAAGTTTGATGCTTTCACATCAGTAAAAGTGTAGAGCTGTGACACTGTATCAACATTATAAAAATACATAGTGTGTCTGGCACAGTCTAGAAACACTCCCAATGTAAATAGCTCTTCTCTAACAATTACTGGTGTTGAAGGGTCAGTAAGGAGATGGAAACCTTGTCTTTTATCATAAGAGAGAATCCAGAAACCATACTTGGGTGTTAATGGAACAGTAGGCCTTCTCTCAGCATTTGCTTTGGTCACACCAACATTCCATGTCCGTTTTTCAGAGACAACCATTTGTTTATCCTTTACCTCCACTTGCCAGTGGTGTTGTCCTTAGACAAACCCTTATTACCTAACACATAGAGATGCATGTTAGACTTCCCAGTATCTTTTGCTTTGATGTACTGAGCCCTCCTTCCTTCAGCAGTCACTTTAATAGCAGGATGGGCAGTCTGGACATCAATAGTGATGTTCTCTAAAGGAAGAGAATATGATTTAATTTATTCACAAATATATTTTTTGGGGGGGTATTTTATTAGGATCACCATTAGCAGTTGTGAAAGTCGCAGCTACTATTCCTGGGGTCCACACAGAACATGAAACATGACACAATACAGAACATTAATAGACAAGAACAGCTCAAGGACAGAACTACAGTTGAAGTCAGAAGTTTACATACATCTTAGCCAAATACATTTAAACTCAGTTTTTCACAATTCCTGACATTTAATCCTAGTAAAAATTCCCTGTCTTAGGTCAGTTAGGATCACCACTTTATTTTATTTTAAGAATGTGAAATGTAATAATAATAAATAATAATAAATAATAATAAATAATAATAATAATAATAATAAGAGAGAATTATTTATTTCAGCTTTTTATTTATTTCATCACATTCCCAGTGGGTCAGAAGTTTACATACACTCAATTAGTATTTGGTAGCATTGCCTTTAAATTGTTTAACTTGGGTCAAACGTTTCGGGTAGCCTTCCACAAGCTTCCCACAATAAGTTGGGTGAATTTTGGCCCATTCTTCCTGACAGAGCTGGTGTAACTGAGTCAGGTTTGTAGGCCTCCTTGCTCGCACACGCTTTTTCAGTTCTGCCCACAAATTTTCTATAGGATTGAGGTCAGGGCTTTGTGATGGCCACTCCTTCCTCATGATGCCATCTATTTTGTGAAGTGCACCAGTCCCTCCTGCAGCAAAGCACTCCCACAGCATGATGCTGCCACCCCTGTGCTTCACGGTTGGGATGGTGTACTTCGGCTTGCAAGTACCCCCTTTTTCCTCCAAACATAACGATGGTCATTATGGCCAAATAGTTCTATTTTTGTTTAATCAGACCAGAGGACATTTCTCCAAAAAGTACAATCTTTGTCCCCATGTGCAGTGGCTTTTTTATGGTGGTTTTGGAGCAGTGTCTTCTTCCTTGCTGAGCGGCCTTTCAGGTTATGTTGATATAGGACTCGTTTTACTGTGGATATAGATACTTTTGTACCTGTTTCCTCCAGCATCTTCACAAGGTCCTTTGCTGTTGTTCTGGGATTGATTTGCACTTTTCGCACCAAAGTACGTTCATCTCTAGGAGACAGAACGCGTCTCCTTCCTGAGCGGTATGACGGCTGCGTGTTCCCATGGTGTTTATACTTGCGTACTATTGTTTGTACAGATGAACGTGGTACCTTCAGGCATTTGGAAATTGCTCCCAAGGATGAACCATACTTGTGTAGGTGTAAAAAAAAAATTCTGCGGTCTTGGCTGATTTCTTTTGATTTTCCCATGTTGTCAAGCAAAGAGGCACTGAGTTTGAAGGTAGGCCTTGAAATACATCCACAGGTACACCTCCAATTGACTCAAATGATGTCAATTAGCCTATCAGAAGCTTCTAAAGCCATGACATAATTTTCTGAAATATTTCAAGCTGTTTAAAGGCACAGTCAACTTAGTGTATGTAAACTTTTGACGAACTGGAATTGTGATACAGTGAATTATAAGTGAAATAATCTGCCTGTAAACTATTGTTGGAAAAATTACTTGTGTCATGCAGAAAGTAGATGTCCTAACCAACTTGCCAAAACTATAGTTTGTTAACAAGAAATGTGTGGAGTGGTTGAAAAACAAGTTTTAATGACTCCAACCTACGTGTATGTAAACTTCCGACTTCAACTGTACATACATTAAAAAAAACGGCACACATGTTGAGATTTAGATGTGCGTTTCCCCCATTAATATGTAAAGAGCATTGAGCACCTAGGTGGAAAAGTGCAATATAAATCCAATCTATTAGTAGTAGTAGTAGTAGTAGTAATTGTAGTAGTAGTTTAATATAAGTAATGTAATCTAGGCCTATACAATAATTATGTTAAACACAACATAAACATTCAATAATCTTGCCATGGATTGTTTTTCCTACCTTTGAATTCTTTCACCTGCCAATCTGCATAAAACAAATACCAAGTAAATAGAAAACACAGAGCCTACAATTTAAATTGTGTGGAAAATATATGTATTTTTTAGGGCCTTCCTCTGACACAGCCTGGTATAGAGGTCCTGGATGGCAGGAAGCTTGGCCCCAGTGATGTACTGGGCCATACGCACTACCGCAGCCCAATCCACAGCCCACCAATGAGTAACTCCCCAAACAATTCTGAATGTACATACAATTTTCACATGTTCCACCGCAGAACTGTCATAAACAAATCTCACAAGCATCAGACACTGCAAGCTCCCAGCGACTATAATCAAACCTAACACAATATCTGCCACTTAATTTCCAGCAATATTGCTCCTTGTCTGTCTATGTGGTGCGCACATTGGTCCATCACTCCTTGTGTAGCCAGTTGATGTGATACCCTTGTGGGTTCAATTAAATGTTAACTCCAAATAGGCTTAACTGGCAGAAGTATACAATGAGTAAGTGTATCATTTGTATCTATTATTTTCAATGAAATGAGCTGCAGCAGTACAGAACCATCTCTAGAACAGCACACTAGATGGCACATTCCTCACAGGCTAGACTAGATGCACAATTAAAGAGGAATTACAACAACAACAAAAAACTTTACAAAATTGTCTTCAGATGTGATTTAAGCATTGATATGGACTCAGAACATGTACTTTCAATGTTTCTCCATGAACAATTGTAATTTTGAGAGTAAAAAAATAAATAATCTAAAACTAGGAGAAATAAAACATTTGGGAAAATATAAAACAGAATTTGGATAAAAAATCTCTGATTTTATTGGGCCCCCCTTAGAGTTGTTTATTAACCATTATTTTACCAGGTATATTGACAGAAAATATAGTGCACTACTTTCTCTTGTCCACTAAGGACCTGGGGAAGAGTTGCAGGGGAGAGGAGAAGAATGTGCCTTTTTGAAAGCTAGAAAAAAAAGTAGCTCGCGACCTTTCATTTAAAAAAAAGTAGCTTTCATGCTAGAGAAGTTGGAGACCCCCTGCCATACAGAGTTGAAATATCTAGCCTTCAGAGCTGTAACATTTTGACACTTTGGCTTTGGTCGATGTCCACGCCAATCACCATAAAAATCTGTCAGTTTAAGCTAACAATATGTTTTTTTGCATTGGAATCATCTCAATCCACCGCATCTGCCTATGTTGCACTTCTGCATCTGTGTGAAAGGTGACAGAGCAGTGTTTGTCAGACCATGAGACATCCTGAAAATCGGTCTTCTCACAAAATCTTCTGTAGCGTCCAAACGGTTTGGCCTACGGTTTGACTCTCACGAACAGGATGGTGTTAAAACAACTGTTTCCTGATCTTTCTTATATCTCTCAGATATAGGACAGACACTTCAAAACAAACTTCCTTTAGATTTTTTGGGGGGAACTATCTGTTGTTACATGTAGTGAATCTGTTATTTAACGCATTTGAATGGGCTTATAGCAGTAAGGACAAAAATAATTTTTTGTCAAATAAATTTTTATTTAAAAAAATATATACTTCATGGGGTATTAAAATTCCAAATCAAATAGCAAAATGATCCTTGGTATGACTTTCTTAAAACAATTCCATATAGCTTAGTAGTACCCCCCCTTACGGGTTAAAGGCAAGTACAAACACATACTAGTTAACTAAAGTAGGCTAGTCATCACTCCTGCTCAAGAGTCTACACATTCTGTAGGACTCCAACAAGGGGTTCCGGAAGTGGATTCTCAATCCTCGTAACAAGTGGTGATATTAAATATTAGCGATAGCGTTATTACTGTGCAACGTAGACGTTCTATTGTCTGCTGAGATTGCAAAACAATTTGTATGTTGATGTAGTGCCCATCGGTTATGAATGTTTCAAACCTCTGTTGAGAAGTTGTGTTTTTACCGTCAGTTTCTGGTTTCAAAGAGCACAAAAAACAACACTTATCATGAGCCTTAGCGTTTATGTCTTCACTGAAATTGCCCCTAGGTCTATACCATCTAGTCTAATGCGACCAACAAGTTACCATGGAACTACTGCGAGCGTTTGGAGTTATATTTTGAAGCCAGAGGAGGAGTCACTCGTATTTCACTGTTAGTTTTACACAAATAATTGTACATTTTCAGTTAATAGAACTGAAGATTGTTTATTTTTTATTAAAAGTACTGATAATGTTGGGTGTACTGTTGCTTGCATATGTATACAACCTCCATTGACACCACCATACACATTCCTCCTACATATAACCATTAACTTCTGGTGTAGCAAGTATTTCAAATTACAACCCAACAACTGAAACCAGACTGTGGCCCTTCTCTTCTCCATAGGATACCTGATGTCTAGCAATAACATGTTCTGACAGAATGTAAACGTTCTGCCTTCCCCTCTCTCCCTCAGTAACATGAATAAGGATATTTCATATTTCAAGTTTAGAAGTCAGAACCCATCATCACAATGAACATTTTACATCAATTTGTATTTTATCATTGCAAGTAATGTAATTACCAGATGTGTAGAGTACGTCTTGTCCATGTCTGATCTCTGTCCCCTCTTTGTTTCTCCACGTGAGAGTAGGTTGTGGTGATCAGCCCACTGATGAACAGGTAACGTTCACCTGACCTACACCTCCTCTTGCTTCATCAACAGAGAAAACTGGGATATCACCTAATACTAATGGAGGAGAAACCACAACCATCAGGACAGCTGATCGAATGAGTTCAACAGTATATATGGCAAGTAATCAGTGGAGAAAAATGAAAAGTCAAATTCTACAAAAGGTGTGAGACCAGGTTGCTTGTTACAATGTAATTACAAAGGTTATGATCATTTACATTGCAAGTTAGGACAACTCACGACAAAGGTTAGGAGAATTTACATTGCAGGCAGGAGTGGCACCACAGTTGTTTTCCTGATTTGGTAACCTAACCAGGTAAAACGCCGGACCTTATATGCAGGGTTTTCAAAACTCGGTCCTGGGGACCCCAAGGGACCTTTTGGTTTTTGTCGTAGCCCTACGAAGCTGATTCAAATAAGCAACTTATCAAGCTTTGATTATTTGAAATCAACTGTGTAGTGCTAGGGCAAAAACCAAAATGTGCACCCCTTGGGGACCCCATGACCGAGTTTGGGAAACAATGTTATACTGTATAATGTGATTATGTTGTAAAAAGGTTTAATATGGGCTATGGTGGGACCAGAGTTTTTCTAATCAGGTCACATGGTTTAAAAAAAAACTATTGGAAAAACCCTGTCACACTGCAGAAACCTTGTACTTGTTGATATTAATTATATTTTAAAGAAGGACTAGGGGTGTTTCCTATACACAGACACAGCAACATGATTGGACAATAAAACTCACAGGGCTGAGTTTGCTTCATGCAGGTTTGCATTGTGTAGTATTGCCCTATGCAATTGTAGGTCTAATAAAACATTTACTCACAGTCTGTCATCTTGTGTTTATTGATTAATTCCAGTTAATAATTATGGTAGCCTAGTCAGCCCATGTTTGAATATATGTTTGAATATAAACCAAATGTTATCCAATTCACATTTTCTCACAAACAAATAGGTTAACACTACACAACGTTACTGCTTCGTTTACCATGGCCAGTAGGACAGGGGCATAGTAGGCTAGACTATATGCAGCTGCTGTTAGTAGCCTACAGTTGATTAGACTGAAAATGTGTCGTTTCCATGCAATACAGCAGATCAGATCGCTAATGTTGTAGGTGTGTAGGCTGCTACGTTTATGTAATGTTTTTGCTTGTGTTTGTCGAGAGTGATGTGTTATCAGACAAGCATCAGTTGTCAGAGCAGCTTACCGATCACTGCACATCTGTAATTAGCCCACCCATCTACCTCATCCCCATATTGTTATATTTTTTTGCTCATTTGCACCCCAGTATCTCTATTTGCACATCATCTTCTGCACATCTATCATTCCAGTGTTCATACTAAATTGTAATTATTTTGCACTATGGCCTATTTATTGCCTTACTTCCATAATTTACTACATTTGCACACACTGTATATATATTTTATATTGTGTTATTGACTGTACGTTGTGTTTATCCCATATGTAACACTGTGTTGTTGTTTTTATCGCACTGATTTGCTTTATCTTGGCCAGGTCGCAGTTGTAAATGAGAACTTGTTCTCAACTGGCTTACCTGGTTAAATAAACGTGAAATAAAATAAAATAAATAAAACACTTGCTAAATAAATACTGGAGGAAAGTGGAGAGCGCGCCTTGAGCTTTGTGCGTGGTTAACCCAACCTTCGATTTCCGTCAATCTGACACGCAAAGAGGATGCAGCTGCACTCTGATATGAAGGACAGAAATTGTGCACGAGTTGACAAATCATGAGGCAAATCTGAAGGGAAAAAAAACAATTTGCCCCTCTAACACACGTCGATATTTTAAATCAAAAGTGATTGAAAAGTGCTGTGGCAAATGCCTCCACGTCATACGTTTTCCGGCAGCCCTGAATGCAGGTTCAGAGAACTAACGACAATTGTTAAAATAATGTACATAGAAGGCTAGGAATAGGATTACGGGGAGGGTTAGACAGAATCAGACTTTCTTATTTATTCTCTCTAGTCAGAACGGTACAATGCCAGAATGTGGACAGCCAGAGCACGGTGGCTCAGTATATGGCTGGGAAAGCGTACCTCAATCCAGGGATGGAATATGTCACTGTACCATACCTGCCAACTTTTCAAAAAACCTTGGAGTGAGATTTTGTCCTGGGTCCGCCTGGGTCCTGCAGTCGGTGAAAAGCAATTGCACTGCCTGCGTCTCAGAACTGCGGCCGCCTTGATCTCATGAGGTTATCGTTGCCCACGTGTGCATGACGTCAGAGAAAGTCGGGATCAAGTCGGACACAAATCTAACCAGCATGCATTGGGCGGTGATCGCCGGTGATCGATTCTGCGCAGACCGGGCTCATCTCAAATGAGCCTCTTGTCTATGATCTGTCGGCATGGTTATACTGGCCTGTGGCCTTCTTGGAGGCCTTGATGATATCGGAGGGGGGCTCCCAATTGAAGCAGGGCTCCAGATTGGCCATCTTTATGGTCATTATTGAGGACAGGGTGCCATCCAATGCTAGGCTGTTTCTTCTCTTGGTTTTGTTCAGTCCCATAACTGAAAACACCCTCTCAGCATCTGCGTTTGCATGGGGCAACACCAGGACAAGCTTGGCGACGGCAGCAAGCCTCTCGAATTCTTTGGCTCCTGTCACCTATGGAAAATGCACCAAAACACAATGGAAAAACATACTTTGATTTTTGATTGATTAATACTGTAAGTATACTGTAGGTTGATCCATTAACAAAGTTCAGATAAAAACATGCATAATTTGCAACATGCATGACACAAATGCATGACACAATTTTAAGCAACAGATGTAGCCAAGCCACACCTGCCAAAAGGAAAGACAAAAAAGGAAAAATGTTTTACCTTATGCTTCCGGGTTGCCATTTCAGCCCAGAAGCTTTCCATTTCAGTTTGGTCCTGCAGGGATATCATCGGCATGGTCTGATAATTTAGAAACTCCTCACCCACAAGGTCATACTCCTCTGGCCCATGGTATGGGAGGAGATGGGGAAACCTATTTATGAAAGTAGAGTTACAAGTTGTTACGTTTTAGGTATATAGTCATCAACCAGCAGCAGTTCATACACATCTTTGAGGAGAAGCCACATAAGAATATCTCATGTGCAGTTTAGGAGTGAACACACCTCATCATAAAACACAGGGTATTTTAGCTAAGATGATAGACAATAATTAGAGAAAAAAAACTAACCTTTCAACAAAGTACAGGACATCTTCGATGTCACTTTCAGCCCTCTGCCGTACATCTACAATTTGTTCGTGCTTGATCAGTGGCTCTTCCAGTGGCAGCTTCTTAAGTGCATAGTCCACAGCACTTGTCAGGAAACACAACACAGCTTCATGGAATTAATCCACCTGCTGTGGTGTGATGTCACCCTCGTCGAGTAATCTGTTAAGTTTAGCCCTGGTTGTGAACCCAATGTTCAACTTTCTTCCTGTCACAGATACAGCATATCGGTATAAGGTCCAAGGCTAAATATCACATATCACAGTGTTTGATCATAATAATAGTCAAATACTAACCTGGTAAATGGTTTGCCTTTTCTTTAAAGGCAATTTCACAAGGCTCCTCATGGCACTGCAGAGCTGCTGGAACCATAAACTTGGAAATAGCTTGCGTTCGAATTTCACCATCTATAACAGACATTTACAAAAATAGTAGGTGAAACCTGTTTTAGAGGATCCCTGCAGATATCAGCAAGAAACACAGAATGGAAAAAAACAGCAAAATCCAATCCCACCTCATCATGTAACAAAAATATTGATGACTGCTCTCTCTGAAGCAGCAAGTTGAAAGAAGTGAAAGTTGGTACGGTGGCTTGGAGGAACAGCAGGTATACTTCTATTGCACACATTTCCTGTATTTATGTTAAATTCTTTGGAATACATTCACCACACTAAATCATGTTCACACGCACAAACAAATAATTTATTTCAAGATTTAAAGTTTGAGAGTGAGTACTCAATTGGACGACATTTCATTGTTACATACCTAGTCTCAGCTCAGCTTCTTATCAGACTTCTTGAGGTAGTGACCGTTTCTTCTCCTGTTATCTTTCGCGGCGATGGTATCTCTTCTTCTGTCGCTAACTTCGGGGTGCAGCGCATATGGTTCAGATGCGCTCATCAGCGCCATCTACCGTCGGGGAGTTTGAAAAAAGGAACGAACGAGTCTCTGCCGATTTTTTTTGCGTGAGAAATTGGATGTGTGGCGTGAGTGCGTGTGAAAACAGGCAAAAACGTGTGTCACACGGCGAAAGCATGAGAGTTGGCAGCTCTGCTGTACTCTGAATTATCCAGAAATTATGAAGGGATAGGAGATTGGAATACTACTAGTTAATTAAAACTGCAGTTTTCGTGAAATCTGAAACACTTGAAGCTGGGATGTCCCTCCTACCATTTCATTCACTCTTCCGACTGTCCATCAACTCCTGGTTGACCAATACATCACAGCCACTAATGCCATTGTAGCGCAGCAGGAGAATAGGTTTCGTAGCTGGATCACATTTCTCGCGTCGGCTCCACGGTGTCCTGATCACAGCATCCTGCCGTTAAGACCTTACAGGGAAGATGTAATTACAGCGACCTTAACGTCTGAATATTTAGCCTAGGGGAAGGATTATCTAAAATGCTACAGTCGTCCCTGATGCGACTCGTACAGGCAACCTTCGGATTGCTAGACGGTCGCGGTATACGCCCACCCATCCTCCCCGACAAACCTACCTACCTACTGTTGTTCCTGTCTTAAATAGTGTAACCAGCCCAAGCAGATTATTCATGTTCAGGTTGACACTAAATAATAATATATCCCAAAAATAAAGAAAAGGGCATGCCATACTAAACATGTATCAAACAAACGTGGGAAGACTGCCGAGTCCAAGAGGACACTTCTTACTTTGCAATCAAAGTAAGTCTGTAAATCATTACTTACTTATCAACCCTTGCTGGCGCTTCAAGCAACTCGCCCCAGACAGCTGCACCCTATGAATAGGATGTGGTAGTGTACTGTCTAGCTATGACCTGTAACACTTGCTACCTCCATTCAGTGCATTTGTAACCCACTGTAGTTTAACAAATTGATGTCAAAATAGGAATTTCCATAAATAAATATTCTATAAAGTCGAATCCTGCTATTGGTTGCTGCATCTAATGGGTCATTTTCAGCAGATTGGTGTTATTGGAAACAAATGCTGTTCTGAGGGCATGCATGATTGTGGCTAGATGTTTGAGTCGCGTCTTGGAAAATGTTAGCGTTTTAGCTAACCCTAACCTTTTTTCTAACCTTGACCTAATTCTCGTAACCTGCCATGTTAATTATCCTGACCTGCTGTGTAAGTTCTCCTAACCTGCTACGAAAAGTCACTTCTGTGGCACTCCATCTAGTTCAAACTGGTAGGCCTGCCCGCTGAATAGCGGGACTTTCCAATAACGCGATACACCTCATTCTCCCATCATGTTCGTCCATGCAGCCAATATTGTCACGCCCTGGCTCTGGGGACTCTAGTATGTTGAGCCAGGGTGTGAGTTTTCATGTGTGTTGGTTCTAGTTGTTGTATTCTATGTTGGCCAGGGTGGCTCCCAATCAGAGACGGCTGTAGCTCGTTGTCTCTGATTGGGAGTCATACTTAGGTAGCCGTTAGGCATTCATTCATTGTGGTTTCTTGTTCCGTGTTGGTTTGTGTTGTAACCAGGGACGTCACGTTTTCGTTTTGTTGTTTTGTTCGTGTGATCATCAATTAAATAAAATGTTCGCATTCAACTATGCGCATTGGTCCTCTGTTCCCGACGATCGTGACAGAAGAAACCACCAAAACTGGACCAAGCAGCGTGTCCAGGAGTCATCGCCAGGGGAGTCGCTAGCAGATCTCCGTGGCAACCTCGACTGGGTCAAGCCTAATGAGGAGCAGAGAGGGTGGACTTGGGAACAGTGGAGGAAGAGTCTCGACTGGGTCAAGCCAAAGGAGGAGCAGAATGGCTGGAGTTGGAAGCAGGAGAGCGAGAGTTGGGCGAGAACGATAGAGGCCTGGTCCACGGGGAAGAGAGACCCCCAGAAATTGTTTAGGGGGGGGGGCTCACGACGTCGGGGCAGCAGGAGGCCGCGATAGAGCGGTCCAGCGGGTTGGCAGAGGAGGCCGCCAGGTTACGGGGGCCACTGGTCGAAGAGGGGATGGAAGGTGTAGAGGCACGGCGAGAGGTACTGGGGTGTGTTACCAGTCCGGTCCGGCCCGTTCCAGATCCCGGTGTAGGGCCAGTGGTGTGTGTCCCCAGTACGGTCCGGTCGGTTCCTGCTCCCCGCACCAAGTCAGTGGTGCGCTCCCGTCAGCCCGGCTCGGCCCGTTCCTGCTCCCCGCACCAAGCAGTGGTGCGCTTCGTCAGCCCGGCTCGGCCCGTTCCTGCTCCCCGCGCCAAGTCAGTGGTGCGCTCCGTCAGCCGGCTCGGCCCGTTCCTGCTCCCCGCACCAAGTCAGTGGTGCGCTCGTCAGCCCGGCTCGGCCCGTTCCTGCTCCCCGCACCAAGTCAGTGGTGCGCTTCGTCAGCCCGGCTCGGCCCGTTCCTGCTCCCCGCACCAAGTCAGTGGTGCGCCCGTCAGCCCGGTTCGGCCCGCCCCTGCTCCCCGCACCAAGTCAGGGGTGCGTTTGCGTCAGCCCGGCTCGGGCGTTCCTGCTCCCCACACCAAGCCAGTGGTGTGCGTCGTCAGTCCGGCACAGCCCGTGCCTGTTCCACTGGTGCCTGGTTCAGCACGGGTCAGCTGCTTCACGCCGGAGCTAGAGCAATCCGCTCCACCAGTGTGCAGTCCAGCTCCGGTCAGCAGGGCCAGACCGGACCAGGGGTACTTTGGGGGGTTAGAGAGCGAGTGGGGATCATGTCCGGAGCCGGATCCGCCGCCAAGGCGGAGTGCCAACCCGGTCCCTCCCCTGTGGTATTTGGTTGGCGCGGTCGGAGTCCGCGCCTTTAGGGGGGGGGTACTGTCACGCCCTGGCTCTGGGGACTCTAGTATGTTGAGCCAGGGTGTGAGTTTTCATGTGTGTTGGTTCTAGTTGTTGTATTCTATGTTGGCCAGGGTGGCTCCCAATCAGAGACGGCTGTAGCTTGTTGTCTCTGATTGGGAGTCATACTTAGGTAGCCGTTAGGCATTCATTCATTGTGGTTTCTTGTTCCGTGTTGGTTTGTGTTGTAACCAGGGACGTCACGTTTTCGTTTTGTTGTTTTGTTCGTGTGATCATCAATTAAATAAAATGTTCGCATTCAACGCTGCGCATTGGTCCTCTGTTCCCGACGAACGTGACAAATATACAATGGGCAATTAAAGAAAGACAGCAATTAATTAAAAGTGAACGTTGGACCTACAGACAGTGAAGCAGTTTGATTACTTTAATACTAAAATATTTCCTCCAAAAAAGACAGCCACACTGACAGCCATGTAGAAAAACATAATACAATTACAATTGAAATCTGTGTTGCTGGTTTATAAATTATATGATTCATGCAGTATGAAGCAATAACTTATTTTGTAAATAATAAATAAATCACCAGTCCTTTGAACATTTCTACATATTACAAATACTATTTAAGCAAGGGGAAGAGTGGAGAGACACAGAAAAATGTTTGTATACTGGAAAGGATAGTCATCTAAAAAGCATTTGTACCTTAGTGCATTGTCTCTCTCCTTCAGTTTTTCTGCGATTGTAAACTCAAAATCCGCTTTCGGTTTGAAATCTTCGGATAATGCTATAGATTCATGACCATCGTACATATCACAGTTTACTATATTTGTATTTTACGAATAATAACAGAATAGTGAGAAGGATAACTGCGTTCTCCCTCTCGTCTACGACCTCTCTCTTTCTCATTGTCAGTAATTTCACTTTCTCCCCTCAAGTAAATGAAAAATGTTTTGGTTGTTTGTACTTTTACCCCTTTTTTGTGATATCCAATTGGTAGTTACAGTCTTGTCCCATCGCTGCAACTCCCCTACAGATTCGGGAGAGGCAAAGGTCGAGAGCCATGCGTCCTCCAAAACACGACCCTACCAAGCTGCTTCTTGACACACTGCTCGCTTAACCCGGAAGCCAGCTGCACCAATGTGTCGGAGGAAACCCCTTCCAACTGACGACCGAAGTCAGCTTGCAGGCGCCCGGCCCGCCACAAGGAGTTGCTAGAGCGCGATGGGACAAGGAAATCCCGGCCGGCCAAACCTGGCCGGCTGTGACAAAGCCTGGGATCGAAGCTGGGGCTGTAGTGACGCCTCAAGTACTGCGATGCAGTGCCTTAGACCTCATCGCCACTCGGGAGGCCTAGTAAATTACACTTCTGACTTATTCATTAACCAAACACAAACTGCATATCCTTGTTAGTTTGCTTTTACAGTACAGCACATGATGTGCACATCAACTGGAACTATTCATAGAATGTATGATTATTATCTTGCTATTGAAGTGGCTGGGGGATTCAAGCCATTGGCCCAGGAACATGAGCCAGAAGGGAATGGGGCCACCGACCATCTTCTTTTCATGTAAATGAGTCAGAAGAAGAGTCCATTACACACACACACACACACACACACACACACACAAGCCTACTGAATTTGTCATGTTTAATTTATAAAGTGAAGACTAGAAGGTGGAGATTTCTTAAACCCTGCATTCCAATAGTGGAAAAATACCAAGAGATCCAGTCTCCTATGGAAGCCTTTTCATATTGTGTGTCATCATGGTCCACACTGTACGGTGCATTAAAAGACCACTGAGTAGAGGTAGTGTACTGGAATACAAAATAGCCTGATATGACAGCTGACCTGTTTGAGTCCATGATGGTCAATATTTTATAGCCTTTTACCCTCAATGTGAATTAAGTTAGTTCTGGTTTCCATAAACTGATTACATTTATTTAATATCAGGATATATTATGTCAACATTGAATACAGAATTCAGAATATTGGGATATTTATTACAGAAGATCTCACTACAGGTAGAGAACTATAAATCATTTTCAATTTTTTTTGCTTCAAATGATTTTTTTTAAAGAAGACATTCAATATTCATGCCATTTTTTAAACTGAATAACATTTCAAGTTCAACCTACATTTCAAGTATAAAATGTATGTCTTTGTATTCTCTGAGAGTGTCTAAGAGTGTTATAATAGGCTTTTATATCAACTCTGTGCGTCTAAAACAAAATCCATTATTGTGGCATGTCTTAACCTTTCTCATCTAGAGTCATTTAACTGTTAAGGGTAATTCGTCACGTAACCCAGGGCTGAATACAGCTAAGAATGTGCTAGATGACACAACGTTTAAAAAACTGTGGAGATGTGCCTTTGATTCAGCATCATAAAAGGAAAGCATCTGTCGGTCACAATCTAAGAACATTCCAAGTGTTGTAAGAATTGCTTTTCCAGATTCTGGTAGCCTTAGAAATATGAAAGGGCTTCCATTTCCACATACTGGCATTTGAGGGTCATCAGGGACATAATAACCTTTTCCTTTTTCATATGTAAAAACCCAGAAACCGTTCTCAGGGGTTAAGGGGACAACAGCCCTTGACTGAGTGGCTTCGTATGTGGCTACACCAACATACCATGACTGTTTCTCTTTGTTAAAAATATTATCTTCCCTCACCCTCACTTCCCAGTATAACTGTCCACAGTTGAATTTGTCCTCACTAATGACATAAGGAGCTGTGGACACATCAGCTACTTTTGATTTCTTACAACGGATCTTCTTCCTATCTGGAGACACAACCAGATCCGGGACAGAAGGTTTTGGCTCCAGAGTGATGTCCACTAAGAGAAAATAAGAGGATTTAATTGTTGTCCTTAAATTCTATGTATTGCTCATGTTATGCTACATTGAGCTTACCAAACATTAGGAACACCTTTCTAATATTGAGTTACACACCCCCAGAAACGTTGCCGTTCTTGACACAAACCAGTGCACCTACTACCATACCCCGTTCAAAGGCACATAAATCTTGTGTCTTGCCCATTCACCCTCTGAATGGCACACATACAAAATCCATGTATCAATTGTCTAAAGGCTTAAAAATACTTATTTAACTGTCTCCTCCCTTTCATCCACCCTGATTGAAGTGTATTTAACAAGTGACATCAATAAGGGATCATAGCTTTCACCTGGATTCACCTGGTCAGTCTATGTCATGGAAAGAGCAGGCGTTCTCAATGTTTTGTATACTCAGTGCATATATAACTGTTGTGTAGTGATATTGTGTTTGATACGTGTTTGTGTCCTACCTTTCAATCTTTTCACTTCACCCCATGCTGCAATTGAATGGTTTGAGATTTTATTGACAGATTAAAAAATGAATTGGCATGCACAATCTTGTTTTCCTGCGAGTGTTGTTCAATATACAAATAAGCAATTCTGAATGATTGTGCATATGAGGTGAAAAAGTGCATTTTCTAAAGATAATAATATTAATATATAATATAATAATAGATAGAATCTCATTTTACCTTTTGGGACTGATTCCATATCAGTTTGTGTAGCACTTTCTAGCCAGAGTGAAACATATGATTGATTTTATTGGGATGTACAAAGTTGTTTTTCCTAGGAGTGTTCAGTTAATGCTCATAAACAATTATGAATGATTGTGCATGCATGTTGAATTAGTACATTTTCAAAAGACTAGAGAAATAAAATTGTTTGTAAAAATACATTTACCTTTTAGGACACATTCTGTCTGTGTAGCTTTTTCTGCTGCCAAGAGTGAAACATATTAATTTTTTGTTAGAACTTTTTTATTTTACATTTAAAAAATATATATATTTCCCTTTATTACTTTCCAACCCCAACAACCCTTTCCCTAATTGGAGTAAACTAGTGAACAACAATGCTTAGGCCTCTACTTCCAGCTGATACATACTATATACATTTTATGGACACAGTCAATTTTACAATGATTCTATTTTGTTTGTTTTTACTCCTGAACTTCCTCTACCCTCAACCTCTCCGATCATTTTCATGATGTCCATCCGGTTTGCTTCTATATGCCATATCTTTCTAACTGTGCTCTTTCACAAAAGCTCTCAACCTATGACCTATATACTTATTATGGACACAGTATGCTTTACATTAGTTATCTTGTTGTTATTAGTTGTTGTTAGTTGTTATTAGTCCCATCCTTCAGCTCCATTCAACACCTCCCATCTATCTCTTAACTCTTCAATTTGCCATATATTTTTCAACTGTACTGTGATGTTTCACAAAAGTTCAGAACCCTTCTATTCTCATTGTTTCTACAGATTGTAAATTGAAAAAAAAAAAATCTAAAAGTATTATTATATGATTGATCGATTGACTATGACTTTTCAGATCAACCAGTAGTGCTATTGCAGGGTTAGCCCCAGGTAAATATTGCAATCCTTCAGCCATTCCTGGACCTGTGACCAAAAACAAGCTAAAAATGGACAGTACCAAAACAAATGATCTAATGATTCTGTCTCTTCGCAGCAAAATCTGCAGAGCTGGGAAGATTGTATCCCCCATATAAATAACATTCTATTGGTAGCAAGAATTTTGTATAATCATTTAAATTGAAATATTATACGTTTTGAATCCGGCATCGTTTTGCATATCAGTTCATAAACACTATGCCATGGAATCGGTACGTCAAAAATCTCTTCTCAACTATTTTGCAATCTATGTGGGAAGGCTGACAATCCTTTCGTCCTTAAATGAAACTGGTATACTTTTTTATTTATCAAAAATGTATTTAACCAATTATGTTCTTTAATGCAGGGCTGACAGACAAGTTCCTTACTTTTTCCCCCTTCCACTTTCCTCTTCCATTTTTGTGGTAATGCTGCAATTATTTGGTTGTAATTTTGGGTAGAGCAGATATTTCCATATGTTTTTGTTAGCTGCATGTGCGACATAACACCACCAGTCCTACCTATGATATAATTTACGAAGATTATACCTTTTTTTTTGTATAATAATGTTTTTTTTATCAATTAGTATATTTGAGTTTAACCACAATATTTGTTGCATTATTTGTTCTGTCATTTCTGGAGGATTAAATTGAAATTGCAACCAACTTTCTATGGCTTGATTTAGAAATAGTGATATTTGGGAGATTATTTCCTTTTCAAATAACTTAAAGTGAGAGGTTGTAATCTGAATAAAGGGAAAAGGCCATTCTTGAACATGGGGTGAGACAATGTTACTAATTTGCTAGAGAACCAGTTTGGATTTAAGTATAACTTTTGTATGACTGAAGCTTTTACTGATAGGTCTAATGCTTTAATATTTAATAATTGATGTCCTCCGAATTCATATTCATTATATAAATAGGGCCGTTAAATTTTGTCTGGCTTGCCGTTCCAAATAAAATGGAATATTATTTTCTCATATAATTAAAAAAAACTGTTCTCTAGGCTTAGGCAAGACCATAAGCAAATAGGTCAACTGGGATAATACTAAAGAGTTAATCAGGGTGATTTTTCCACAAATAGACAGATATTTACCTTTCCATGGTAGCAAGATCTTATCTATTTTTACTTTCTATTAAAATTTATTGGAGTGAGATCATTTATTTAATTTGGGATATGTATTCCGAGTATATCCACATCACCATCAGACCATTTTATTGGTAAACTACATGGTAATGTAAATTTTTTATTTTTTAGTGATCCAATACGTAATACAGTATGTAATACCTTGCTAAAACCAAGTATAGAGTTTATTTGTTATAATTCATTGGTATTAGATTTAAAAGGTGATCGAATAGCTCCTGATTTGTAATGTCATTAATGCATTTCTTTTGAAGCAATGTTTAAAAAAAATGTACAAGTGAATAGGTTGGTTTATTTTTAAGTTTAAATTTCCCACGTATCTCGTTAAAGTTTTGACCAATGAGGTAACTTGTTAAGTTGTGGCCAATGGGAGAGTGGACTGGTTGCTGGGAAAAGAAAAGGAGGGAAAAGTTGAAAGGAGAAGGAGGAGAGACGTTAGTTGGGTTGGTGAAGGAAAAAACGACCAAAGGAAACGATAAAGAGAAAACAAAACCATACCTACAGAGTTTTATAAAGGGAAATCCTGATTTTATTTCTATAAGTGTTTATTAGTTCGTTAAGAAAGACCTAGTAGAGACTGAAGCTGCCGTCACATTGTGGAGACATTCGACATCCTAGAGGTTAGCCTAGCATCGTGCAAGACTTGGAGAGAATTGCTGGTGACGATCAGTTCGGGTTTCCAACGGATGTCTGTTGCTGCTACGGATTACTGGCTGCATTGATAGCTGTGTTCGCTGTGGCTCTTGTGAGGACACCTGCACGGAACTACTATATTTTGCTGAGGCATTATCTACAAGTAGTGAGTAACTACAAATGTGTGGTGGACTTCGGGACTTTATGTATGTCGTCATTTTTTTTATGAGCTCCAACGCGCGCCCAGGGTTTAAGCAAGCTTGCAAATAATTTGGACATGGGTTGTGGAAAAATCATTGGGGTTTATAATTTTTATTTCTTTTGATGTGATACATTGAACATTTGATTAATATAGATCTTGAACCTTATGTCTGTTGTATTGGTGGAGTCATTGACTGTTTCAGTTTATTTAATGCATGGGAAAGCATATCCTTATAACAATAACCAAGTCTATAATCATTCTATCTGAAGTTAATACCCTATTTGTCATTCACCCTAGCAAGTTTACAATAGGGATTCTTATTGGAGATGTCCTTCTCACCTAATATCCCATGCTGTTCAGATATTCTAAATAAGGTAATATCTTGAGAGTCAAATTTGAGCCTGGTGAGAGGGTTACAAGTACATTTATCATTATTTGGTTGTAATCCAGAGGTTAGAAAATGTATCTAGATCCTCTATGAGGCTGTGGAGGGATTCAAGTTGTGGATTTAAAATAAAACATGAACCATCAGTGTACAATGACACATATGATTATTAATATCATTGATTATATAAAAAACATTTAAATAATTGATTATTAAAGGGTTACCTTTGCAAGGTTTAATAGAAATTAGTTTCAACACTATTTACCTTCAAGAAGAGCTGCTTCTTCTATTTAATGAAGTTGGTCAAAGAAACCAAAATTAGACATAATTACAAGTCAATATGATGTGTAAAAATACAACAAATAGACTTGCGGGAAAAATGTAATTCTTACCTGCTGGCCTTTCAATAGGCTCTGTTTTATCTGAAATGCAATGACACTAATATCAAGATGTGAAAATGTGAAAACATGTACAGTATACTATTAGTGGAATGGTCATCCTGAGTGATCTCAGGAAGCAGCAGGTACTTCTGGGTAATGGCAGTTACTCTGCTCTGTACTCATAGCTTGGCTATGATAAGGGAAATGAGCGAGGAGCGAGGAGCACCCCGAAGAGCAGAGCCTATATGCGAAGAGCAAACATACAACAAATAAAATGTCACCCAAGTATCTGAGTTCTCATGTCACACATTTGTATCATGGCTGGAGTTCATTTACACAAATTTGAGATGTGCACACCTCTAAATCTTGGGAGTACAAAATGTTTCCTCACATGCGTAGACTGATGTAAAGTATTGGGACAATGACACTTTTTGGGGTGTTTTGGCTCTGACATCATAAAACAAAAGATACAAATAACATACCCTACAAGACATGCATTTTATGGGGGTATGATATTTGTGCGTCTGTAACTTTCTCACTCATTATTATTGATGATTAATTCAGGATTATCCGTAATCATGGTATTATCCACATGATTGTATACGTGTTTAGAAACATATGATATTCTTATTTACAATAAAAGTGACTCCAAAATGACACAAACATTATTTACCATTTATTTCAATTGTGCACAAAATAATCTGAAACACAACCAAAACAAACAGCAAATGCATCCAGCAAATGTGTAAAGTCACAAGCTTGATGTAGTCATTGTGTTCAATGAAAATGGGACCAAATACTTACATTTTTACTACTTTAATACACAGACAGTTTAAGTGAATTTGTCCCAATTCTGCTTGTCCACTAAAAGGGGGGGACTATGTACAAGAAGTGCTGTAACTTCTAAATGGTTTACCCGATGTGGATGAAAATACCCTCAAATCAAAGCTGACAGTCTGCACTTTAATCACATATTAATTGTATAATTTCAAATTCAAAGTACTGGAGTACAGATTTGATTTTAGATTTTAACGACAGATATGTACCATCTTGTTTTCCTGCGAGTGGTGTTCAATATACTAATAAGCAATTCTGAATGATTGTGCATATGAGGTGAAAAAGTG
Organism: Coregonus clupeaformis; assembly: GCF_020615455.1. Lineage (NCBI taxonomy): Eukaryota > Metazoa > Chordata > Actinopteri > Salmoniformes > Salmonidae > Coregonus > Coregonus clupeaformis. The sequence goes on along the minus strand of NW_025533947.1, from coordinate 158,864 downwards.
CATTTTCTAAAGATAATAATATTCATATATAATATAATAATAGATAATTGATAGAATTTCATTTTACCTCTTGGGACTGATTCCATATCAGTTTGCATAGCACTTTCTAGGCAGATTAAAGCTGACAGTCTGCACTTTAAACTCATGGTCTTTGTATAATTTCAAATCCAAAGTGCTGGAGTACAGAGCCAAAACACAAACAAAAATGTCACTGTCCCAATACCTTTGGAGCTCACTGTATTTGATAATAGTGTTGGTTAAAGAGATAGTTCACCCAAATTACAACATTACATATTGTTTCATATGAACAAGGACAGAGTGAAATCCATGCTTTGATTTTTCCACTTTCACTGCTTACTGACACATTCTCCAAATAAAACCAATGTAGGTCAATGTACCCAACATTAACATGTTTTCAATTTCATGCCCAAATCATCCAAGTAATCAGTCTGACTTGATTTGAAGTTGGTTTGTGATGACTTGGCCATGGAATTTAATAATATAATCTTGTTAATATACCTGTTTTTTTGTTCCAGAAGAAGAGCCCAATTAGGGTAGAGATGACTAAAATATTGATGACCAGTAATGTGATGAAGCCCCCAAGACTCCAATGTCCTGTAGAAGGAAGAAAAACCACTTAAGCTTTAATAGAACATTACTCTGTAGTTGAGAGTAGCAGCCATTTACCATTGATTATCAGTTCATGAATTGCCATGATATTTAGTAAACTATATTTTTTTAACCAATAAGGCACTCAAATCCTGATAAATTGAGTCCTTAGTTAGTGCCTAATTCATAGTAATAATAAGAGGGATTTCTGATGCTGAAAACTTGGGATAACATCATATTAACCTGTCACCTCCTACATTTTTGGTGCCCCATATATATTTTTTGCCACTAAATAGAATAATACGTGCCCTGTACTCTCTCAAGTCAAACAACAGATGTACCACACATATGACAAATTGAATGTGTGATACTGTACCTTGCTTTTCATTTTAGGCAGGGGTGAAAGTAGATGTCATTTCTTGCCGGAACAGGACCACCAACATCTTTTATGGGCCTAATTGGTAAAGATTTTTCTTTTTTCTTTTTAAATGTATTACATACCGGACCGGCTTATTTTCTCTGATTATAGGTCCCTTGTCTATCGTACCCTTCATCAATTAAAATACAGTATTTAGATATGTCATACCAATGGGTTTTGATTTGTATACTGCTATGGGTATAAGTAAACTTGAACTTGAATTTACATCATGTGTAACTGAGTGAACTGACTGAAATAGTTCAATATTGAGATATTAAATGTTAAAGGTATTGATAACCATTTCTGAAATGCTCACCCTCCATTGGAGCTCTGGGTATTATTCTTCCCTCCCTCTTCTCTTCCTCAGACAGAGAGACTGTACAGGAGAGCCAATCGGAGTCTGAGGGAGAATACAGCAGCCAACTACTGACACTCACTAAGCCCTGAGGATCTGTTACAGAATGAAATACACATTCATAGATACATGTGCACAAACACAAACATACAGTCGTAGATAGCCTTCTTCAGATGGATTTTGCCTCTGTAGTGATTCTACAAGTAATTACCCGAGATGTCGTGTACTTCTTGTCCATTTCTGATCTCTGTCCCCGCTTTGTTTCTCCAGGTGAGTGTAGGTTGTGGTGACCAGCCCTCTGATGAACAGGTAACGTTCACCTGACTTCCTCCTCCTCTTGCTTCAGCTACAGAGAGAACTGGGATATCACCTAATACTAGTGAAAATATAAAGGGTGAGTGTGAGGGCATGTTACAACCATGAAAATATTATACAAGGCATATGTTCTGTGAACCTGTCCCCAGCCACTGGGTCACTACCTAATACTAATGGAAATAGAAAATGGGAGAGGGTGGGGGCAGGCTATGACTATGTAGACAAAAATTTGAAGAAATCACATTTTCCCGTGGATTATCATACGGACATCATAAAACAAGAGATACAAGAGTATTTCTGCTACAATATTGTGAGTATTACGCAGGGTTGGGGTCAATTTCATTAAAATTTCTGTCAATTCAGGAAGTACACTGAACTTCCAATTCTCTTCAATTAGGAACATTTGGAATTGGAATTTGGTTTACTATCTGAATTTACTGGAATTGAAACGGAACTGACCCAAACCCTGGTATTATGGTATTTTTGGGGAAGTTGTAGTTTTGTGGACCTAAAATGTCATCCCATGTTGAAGGGATAGATCACCAGCTGGCTACAACAAAACGGACGCTGTGGTCTGGCTAATCAACCTGAGCTAGGCCCATCGCCCATCTCCCGGCTATCTACCTCTCTATCAACCGGACGGGACCACATAGTATTGACACGGAGCCCCGCCGATCCTACACGACTGGTCTGCCGACGAAATCGTCTGATGTGGTTACGACGTAACCACGAAGATTCCATCCATCTGCTAGCCCTGGCCCGTTAGCACACGCTTACTCACTAAACTGAACTAGCTACTGGACTAGCTACTTGCTATTAGCCACAGGTAGCAGTGTTTCACGCAGAACATTTGATTTTTTTTTCCGCGGGATTAATTTTAATCACTGGACTTTGATCACCGGATATTCGGCCAGTAGCCTCTTACTCACTAGCACTTCACCACCGGACCTTATGATAACTCAGCTATACAGCTGATATCTGCTGGACTGTTCCTTTTTACGGTACTACATCCTGTTTATGTTTAGCCTCAGCCCAAACATGGTTAGTTTATTGTTGTTTCGGTTATTTCTAATTGTACTATATCACTGTAGACCCCCCAGCCTAGCTAAACCTGCCTTAGTTAGCTCTTTTGTCCCTCCACCCATACACTCAGAAACCGACTCAATTGATGCCTCTAGAGATACTATCTCTTTCAGTGTTACCCAACGCTTAGGTTTACCTCCACTTTACTCATATCCTTCCATATCCTTGTCTGTACATAATGCCCTGAATCTTTTCTATAACACCCGGAAATCTGCCCCCTTTATTCTATGTACCCAACGCACTAGAAGACCAGTTCTTAAAGCCTTTAGCCGTATCCTTATTCTAGTCCTCCTCTGTTCCTCTGGTGATGTAGAGGCTAACCCAGGCCCTGTAGTCCCCAGTATCACTCCTACTCCCCAGGAGCTATCATTTGTTGACTTCTGTAATCGCAAAAGTCTTGGTTTCTTGCACATAAATATCAGAAGTCTACTTCCTAAGTTTGAGTTATTCACTGCGTTAGCACACTCTGCCAACCCTGATGTTCTAGCAGTGTCTGAATCCTGGCTCAGGAAGGCCACCAAAAATTCTGAAATTTCCATCCCCAACTATAACATTTTCCGTCTAGATAGAACTGCCAAAGGGGGTGGAGTTGCAATCTACTGTAGAGATAGCCTACAGAGCTCTATCATACTATCCAGGTCTGTGCCCAAACAGTTTGAGCTTCTACTTCTAAAAATCCACCTTTCCAGAAATAAGTCTCTCACTGTTGCCGCTTGCTACAGACCCCCCCTCAGCCCCCAGCTGTGCCCTGGACACCATATGTGAATTGATTGCCCCCATTTATCCTCTGAGTTTGTACTGCTTGGTGACCTAAATTGGGATATGCTTAATACCCCAGCCATCCTACAATCCAAGCTAGATGCCCTCAACCTCACGCAAATTATCAACGAACCTACCAGGTACAACCCTAAATCCTTAAACATAGGTACCCTCATAGATATCATCCTGACTAACATACCCTCTAAATACACCTCAGCTGTCTTCAACCAGGATCTCAGCGATCACTGCCTTATTGCCTGCGTCCGTAACGGGTCCGCGGTCAAACAACCACCCCTCATCACTGTCAAACGCTCCCTAAAACACTTTAGCGAGGAGGCCTTCCTAATTGACCTGGCCCAGGTATCCTGGATGGATATAGATCTCATTCCGTCAGTAGAGGATGCCTGGTTGTTCCTTAAAAGTAATTTCCTCTCAATCTTAAATAAACATGCCCCATTCAAAAATACAGAACTAAGAACCGATATAGCCCCTGGTTCTCCTCAGACTTGACTGCCCTTGACCAGCACAAAAACATCCTGTGGCGTACAGCATTAGCATCAAATAGCCCCCGCGATATGCAACTTTTCAGGGAAGTTAGGAACCAATATACACAAGCAGTCAGGAAAGCAAAGGCTAACTTTTTTCAAACAGAAATTTGCATCCTGTAGCACTAACTCCAAAAAGTTTTGGGACACTGTAAAGTCCATGGAGAATAAGAGCACTTCCTCCCAGCTGCCCACTGCACTGAGGCTAGGAAACACTATCACCACCGATAAATCTACAATAATCGAGAATTTCAACAAGCATTTTGCTACAGCTGGCCATGCTTTCCATCTGGCTACCACTAACCCGGCCACCAACTCTGCACCCTCTGCTGCAACTTGCCCATGCCCCCCGCTTCTCCTTCACACAAATTCAGACAGCTGATGTTTTGAAAGCGCTGCAAAATCTGGACCCCTACAAATCAGCTGGGCTAGACAATCTGGACCCTTTCTTCCTAAAACTAGCCGCCGAAATTGTCGCAACCCCTATTACTAGTCTGTTCAACCTCTCTTTCATAACGTCTGAGATCCCCAGAGATTGGAAAGCTGCCGCGGTCATCCCCCTCTTCAAAGGGGGTGACACTCTAGATCCAAACTGCTACAGACCTATATCCATCCTGCCCTGCCTTTCGAAAGTATTCGAAAGCCAAGTTAATAAACAGATCATCGACCATTTCGAATACCACCGTACCTTCTCCGCTATGCAATCTGGTTTCCGAGCTGGTCACGGGTGCACTTCAGCCACGCTCAAGGTCCTAAACGATATTATAACCGCGATTGATAATAGACAGTACTGTGCAGCCGTCTTCATCGACCTGGCCAAGGCTTTCGACTCTGTCAACCACCGCATTCTTATTGGCAGACTAAATAGCCTTGGTTTCTCAAATGACTGCCTCGCCTGGTTCACCAACTACTTCTCAGATAGAGTTCAGTGTGTCAAATCGGAGGGCCTGTTGTCTGGACCTATGGCAGTCTCTATGGGGGTGCCACAGGGTTCAATTCTTGGGCCGACACTTTTCTCCGTGTATATCAATGATGTCGCTCTTGCTGCTGGTGACTCTCAGATCCACCTCTACGCAGACGACACCATTTTGTATACATCTGGCCCTTCATTGGACACTGTGTTAACAAACCTCCAAACGAGCTTCAATGCCATACAACAATCCTTCAGTAGCCTTCAACTGCTCTTAAACACTAGTAAAACTAAATGCATGCTTTTCAATCGAACGCTGCTAGCACCCGCCCACCCGACTAGAATCACCACTCTCGACGGGTCTGACCTAGAGTATGTGGACAACTACAAATATCTAGGTGTCTGGTTAGACTGTAAACTCAACTTCCAGACTCACATAAAGAATCTCCAATCCAAAGTTAAATCTAGAATCGGCTTCCTATTTCGCAACAAAGCCTCCTTCACTCATGCTGCCAAACATGCCCTCGTAAAACTGACTATCCTACCGATCCTTGACTTCGGCGATGTCATTTATAAAATAGCCTCCAACACTCTACTCAGCAAATTGGATGTAGTCTATCACAGTGCCATCCGTTTTGTCTCCAAAGCCCCATACACTACCCACCACTGTGACCTGTACGCTCTTGTTGGCTGGTCCTCACTACATGTTCGTCGTCAAACCCACTGGCTCCAGGCCATCTATAAATCACTGCTAGGCAAATCCCCGCCTTATCTTAGCTCATTGGTCACCATAGCAGCACCCACCCGTAGTCTGCGCTCCAGCAGGTATATCTCACTGGTCATTCCCAAAGCCAACACCTCCTTTGGCCGCCATTCCTTCCAGTTCTCTGCTGCCAATGACTGGAACGAATTGCAAAAATCTCTGAAGCTGGAGACTCTTATCTCCCTCAATAACTTTAAGCATCAGTTGTCAGAGCACCTTACCGATCACTGCACCTGTACACAGCCCATCTGAAATTAGCCCACCCAACTACCTCATCCCTATATTGTTATTTAATTTGCTCTTTTGCAGTCCAGTATCTCTATTTGCACATAATCTCTTGCACATCTAGCATTCCAGTGTTAATACTATTGTAATTATTCTGCACTATAGCCTATTTATTGCCTTACCTCCATAACTTGCTACATTTGCACACACTGTATATATATTTTCTGTTGTATCTCTGACTTTATGTTTTTTTTACCCCATATGTAACTCTGTGTTGTTTTTGTTGCACTACTTTGCTTTGTCTTGGCCAGGTCGCAGTTGTAAATGAGAACCTGTTCTCAACTGGCTTACCTGGTTAAATAAAGGTGAAATAAAAAAATAAAAAAATAAAACCCAAATTACAAAATTACACATTGGTTTCCTTACCCTGAAATCTGTCTATTGACAAGTTAAGACAGCAATCCATGCTTCGGTTTTGTTTACCTGGCCACTGTCACCAAATGCAAACTCTTTAGCAAGTATGGCCTATTAACCAATGCAAGTGAAGGAAACCAATCTGTAATTTTGTAATTTGGGTGAACTATCTATTGAGTAAGCACTGTCCCCAGTCCCTTACCATTCACTGTGAGGAGTACAATGGCCTTGTCGTACCACTGTTCACTGCTAACATAGCACACATACTCCCCCCTGTCTTCTAGAGTGACCCTCTCCAGTCTCAGGGACACATTCCCTCTCTCCAGCCCCCCAGTTAGAGACACCCTGCCCCTGTACCGGGGGTCCACAGACGTATCCTGGATCTTGTGATCTTTGTACAACAAGGCAGGTTTGTTGAAATCACCGGACCGGTACCAGCGCACCTCCAATGGCTCCGCATTGAAGAGAGGTGAAAGTTCACAAGGTAAAGAAACTGAGGAGTTCAACCAGGTCAAGATTGGACCATGTGGGACCGACAAGATGAAGACCGCTGGGGGAGAGCGAGAGAGAGAGAGAGAGAGAGAGAGAGAGAGAGAGAGAGACTAATACATGTTTTCTTACACAAAGAAATTGAAGGATAATATTATATATTTATACATTTGAGACAGTTATGTAGAGAAAATATGATTTTTTGCAGATAACTAATAGCATATGCTCACCAGGACTTTGGGCTGTGATGTGAACGGTGAGAGCTGCCAGTATCATCACCATCAGAGACACACCTGTGTTGAGATCAGTGTGATGACATTATCATCATAACAGGGTATGCTGAAGTAAGGAGTGGAGTAAGGAATCATGTCATCTCTATTTATGGAATTTCTATCTGCAATGTTTAGTATGTTGCACCCTGAAAGCTAAAACTGTTGGTTCAGCCAAACAATCATATTCATCCAGCCATTGTGCAGCAAAGACACCAATTAACATACAGTATAGATCATGTGATGCTGAACTTTGGACCTTCAGTTCAGAACTTGTGACAGTGTCAATAAATTGTACTACTGCTACTGTATCTTGTAAAGGGAAATTACAAAAATATATACACAATGGAATATATTGTAGAGAAATAAATAGAGCCTTGACTGATTCTGCTTGGATGAATGATCGAGTAAATGCTGATTAACCCTCCTTAAGAATTATTCTAATACTACAGTAGGAAGTTGAGCCTTTTTTTGTAAAAAAATAAATAAGTCAAGCAATAGAATATCAAAACGTGTCTTTGTAAATAAGATTAAACCAAGGGGAGGAGAGGAGGAAAGGGATAATGAAGTATAGAGATACATGCTTCAGAGAAAGGTAGTCGTGGTGAAATTCATTTCTACCTGAATGCATCCTTCTTCTTCAATTTCAAGTTGTTGTAACATACATTTCCAGGTGTTGCAACATCAAACCTCTGCGGCTTTGGTATTCTCTGATACTCCTATAGATTCATGACCAGCTGACATAGCACACTGTATTTGAATTCTACTTTGTAGGAGATAATGAAGATAGAACAGTTTATCCACTCCCATCTGTCCACTCCCTCTCTTTATTGTATTGTCTTAACATAGAGTCATGTGACAGGGCTATGACTTTGAATTGATCATAGAAACACTATGTTGTTTTTAAAAACAAAAAGTAACACCTACTTCTTAGGTTGTTCTTCAAGTGTACTTATATGATGAATAGTGAACTACACTCTTAGAAAAAAAGGTGCCATCTAGAACCTACAAGGGTTCTTCCGCTGTGCCCATAGGAGAACACTTTGAATAACCTGTTTTGCTCCCAAGTAGAACCCTTTTGGTTCCAGGTAGAACCCTTTACACAGATGGTTTTACATGGAACCCAAAATAGTTCTACCTGGAACCAAAAAGGGGTCTACCTGGAACCAGAAAGGATTATCCTATGGGGACAGCTGAAGAACCCTTTTGGAACCCTTTTTTCTAAGAGTGTACCTGAGGAATTCCACATGGAAGAGCTCACTCATTGATACCCAATCACAAATGTAACCCAAGCACCTGTACAGTCTATTAACTTGCGGAGCGCTCACCTACCAGAGAGCAAGGGGGACCTAGAAACCGCTCAAATCTCCAAGAGTACATAGGGATAGGGGCTAGCCTAGGGGTTGATTTGGAATTGGGCAAATTGTGACGGCCCTGAATTTGTATGAACCGTCTCAGTGCTTCTCCTGCCGACGTTGCGCTTCCCATTTAATTCCCTATTACATAGCCAGCATCAGCTGAGCAAAAGAGGGTTGCGACAACATCGACCGATGAGCGCCTAGGGTTGAGCGACTTTGATCAATGGAAAGTGCAAACAAGCTGTATCTTTGTTTTTTGGCGGATTTGGCACAACTGCACTGTGACTAGGGTCGGCATGGCGGATAGTTCAGATGGTAGCATTAGGGCAATTGATATTGATATTGATAATGATGATAAAAAGAGTGATGATCAGCTATTTACACCTGTTGCAAATAGGAGGAACAGGAGTAAGAGAAATCGCAAAGAGGGTGATGGAGGGATGAATACTGCTGGAGAAACAATGTGTAGTGTTGAGAGTAGACCTGTAAAGTGCAGGACCTCTAGACAAAGAGGTTGGAGTAGAAAGTTCTAAAGTTATGTTAGTGTTTCCAGAACCAGCAAGTAAGTACTTCCATCCTTTGCGTTTGACAAAAGCAATTAGGGAAGAGATTGGCGTGATTAAAGATGCCAAACCGATGGGTTATGGGAAGGTCCTGATCTTTGCAAATAGTACAATTCAGCAGGAAAAAGTATTGAAATTGAACTCACTAAATGGGGGTCGGGTGAAATGTCACATTCCCGGTGCTATGTCTAAACTGAGAGGAGTAATTGCTGGGATGCCATTGGAAATTACAATGGAAGAAGTGAAGGCTTCCCTTAAAGGAGGAAAAGTTATTGACTCGAAAAGGATGAAAAGCAAGAAGAGTGACAGTGGAGTGGACACTACAACTGTATTGTTACACTACAACTGTATTGTTACGATTTGAGGGGAATCTGCCCAATAGGGTGCAACTAGGATCACTCAGTTATCCGGTTAGAGAGTATGTGCCGCCTCCACATCGGTGCTTTAATTGCCAGCGGATGGGGCATGTTGCTATGTAAAATGAGATGTGCAAAGTGTGGTGGGGATCACGAGTATGGGAAATGTGGGCCTGATGCTAAAGTTAATTTGTTTTTATTTATTTTATGTCATTTAGCAGACGCTCTTATCCAGAGCGACTTACATGTTGTAACTGTGACGGAGAACATAGTGCAGCATATGGAGGATGTGAAGTACAACAGAAAGCCATGGAAGCGGAGAGGTACAAAACTACAAACAATGTATCCTATTGCTGAGGCTGTTCAGAAAGTGAATAACAAACCTAGTGTTCAAAATACTCATGATACAACATATTGGCAGATAGTGGCCGCTTCGAGGATGCCAGCGGAACCTCAGCCCATTGTTAATGTGATATGCGAGCATAAATGCTCGATTACAGAGAAAACCATGGTAGTAGGTCGTGTAGACTTCTTGGGCTTCATGTGTAGGGCAATCAATATGATTGCTCCACATAAGAGCAGGACTGCACAAATAAAATAAGTAGTGAAGGCAGCCAAAGACATTCTAGGGATTTCTGAAGTTACGGTAGAAATTATACATTGAATGCTGAACCAAAATTCTAATGATGATCAGGATAACAAATAGTATTATGGTGTTCCTTATTGTTCAATGGAATGCTAGGAGTTTGATAGCCAATGGGCAAGAATTTAAGAAGTTTATACATGATTTAGATGTTTTACCAGACGTGGTGTGTATACAAGAAACATGGCTTGAACCTCAATTGGATTATATTATTCCTGGTTTTATCTCTGTGAGAAGTGATAGAATAGAGGGTTCGGGTGGTGTGTGTGCTACATTTATCAAAGAAGGTGTAGCACATAGAGCGATTAATGGTTTCAAAGAACATGAATGTGTGGCAGTGGAGATTTGTAGAGAAGGGGGTAATATCACATTGGTTAATTACTATAATCCTTGTAAACCCATCTCAGTATCTGAATTAGATATAGTTGCGAAATCCAGTAAAGGTGATAAGAAGATACGGTGTGGAGATTTCAATGTGCATAACAGCTTGTGGGGCAGCAATACCACAGATGTCAATGGTTTAGTTGTTGAAGATTTTATGGAGTGGAGGGGACTAGTTTGTATAAATGATGGTCAGAGTAAATGTGACTAGAGGTACATTGTCATGTTCAGATCTTACATTGGTGTCTTCCTCCATTGCTGGTATACATTATGTGAGTGGGATGTGAAGATAGAATCCACAATAGGTAGTGATCATTTCCCATTCAAGTGCAACATACAGTGCATTCGGGAAGCATTCAGGCCGCTTCCCTTTTTCCACATTTTGTTATGTTACAGCCTTATTCTAAAATGGATTCAATAATATTTGTTCCTCATCAATCTACACACAATACCCCATAAAGACGAAGCGAAAACAGGTTTTTAGACATTTTTGCAAATGGAAAACAGAAATACCTTATTTACTTAAGTATTCAGACCCTTTGCTATGAGACTTGAAAATGAGCTCAGGTGCATCCTGTTTCCATTGATCATCTTTTCGATGTTTCTTCAACTTGATTGTTTTTTTTTGTTGTTTTTTTTACATTGTAGAACAATAGTGAAGACATCAAAACTATGAAATAACACAGTGGTTTCTTTGCAGCAATTTGACCGTGAAGGCCTGATTCACACAGTCTCCTCTGAACAGTTGATGTTGAGATGTGTCTGTTACTTGAACTCTGTGAAGCATTTATTTGGGCTGCAATTTCTGAGGCTGGTAACTCTAATGAACTTATCCTCTGCAGCAGAGGTAACTCTGGGTCTTCCATTCCTGTGGCGGTCCTCATGAGAGCCAGTTCCATCATAGCGCTTGATGGTTTTTGCGACTGCATTTGAAGAAACTTTCAAAGTTCTTGAAATGTTCCTTATTGACTGACCTTCATGTCTTCAAGTAATGATTGACTGTTGTTTCTCTTTGCTTATTTGAGCTTGCCATAATATTGACTTGGTATTTTACCAAATAGGGCTGTCTTCTGTATACCCCCACTACCTTGTCACAACACAACTGATTGGCTCAAACGCATGCAGAAGGAAAGAATTTCCACAAATTAACTTTTAACAAGGCAAACCTTTTAATTTATATGCATTCCAGGTGACAATCTCATGAAGTTGGTTGAGAGAATGCCAAAAGTGTGCAAAGCTGTCATCAAGGCAAAGGGTGCCTATTTGAAGAATCTTAAATATAAAATATATTTTGATTTGTTTAACACTTTTTTGGATACTACATGATTCCATATGTGTTATTTCATAGTGTTGATGCCTTCACTATTATTGTACAATGTAAAAATTAGTGCAAATAAAGAAAAACCCTTGAATGAGTAGGTGTGTCCAAACGTTTGACTGGTAGTGTATGTGTGTGTGTGTGTGTGTGTGTGTGTGTGTGTGTGTGTGTGTGTGTTGAACTGAGCATCCCTGAATAACATTTAAGTCAAAATGATACCCCATTTAGGCCTAAATCTTGGTTTCATCAGACCAGAGAATCTTGTTTCTCATGGTCTGAGAGTCTTTAGGTGCCTTTTGGCAAACTCCAAGCGGGCTGTCATGTGCCATTTAATGAGGAGTGGCTTCCATCTGGCCACTCTGCCATAAAGGCCTGATTGGTGAAGTGCTGCAGAGATGGTTGTCCTTCTGGAAGGTTCTCCAATCTCCACAGAGGAACTCTAGAGCTCTGTCAGAGTGACCATTGGGTTCTTGGTCACCTCCCTGACCAAGGCCCTTCTCCCCCGATTGCTCGGTTTTAACGGGGGGACCAGCTCTAGGAAGTGTCTAGGTGGTTCCAAACTTCTTCCATTTAAGAATGATGGAGACCACTGTGTTCTTGGGGACCTTCAATGCTGCAGAAATGTTTTAGTACCCTTCCCCTGATCTGTGCCTCAACACAATCCTGACTCGGCGCTCTACATACAATTCCTTCGACCTTATTGCTTTGTTTATGCTCTGACATGCACTGTCAACTGTGGGACCTTATATATACAGGTGTGTGCCTTTTCTAAATCATGTCCACTAACTGTAAGTCGCTCTGGATAAGAGCGTCTGCTAAATGACGTAAATGAAATTAAATGAATGTCCAATCAATTGAATTTACCATAGGTGGACTCCAATCAAGTTGTAGAAACATCTCAAGGATGATCAATGGAAACAGGATACAGCTGAGCTCAATTTCGAATCTCATAGCAAGTGGTCTGATTACTTATGTAAATAAGGTATTTCTGTTTTTAGTTTTTAATACATTTGCAAACATTTCTAAAAACCTGTTTTCGCTTTGTCATTATGGTGTATTGTGTGTAGATTGCTGAGGATTTTTTTTTTTTTAATCCATTTTAGAATAAGGCTGTAAAGTAACAAAATGTGGAAAAAGTCAAGGGGTCTGAATACTTTCCGAAGTCACTGTATGTATGTATGTGTGTGTGTGTGTTGAACTGTGCATCCCTGAATAACATTTCAGTCAAAATGATACCCTAGCCATGTGTTCCTACAGCTGCCTCATATTAAACATACCGTAGTTGTAGTGTTGGCCTAATTTAAAATACATTGTCTACAGTATGCCTCATTTGTCGTGTTTTAACCTTCATGTCTTAGTATTTATTCAACATATTATCATAACATGTTTATCACTTTTTCCAGGGCTGAACACAGGGAGAAAGCAGTTTGATACCACATCACTAAACGTGTAGTGATGTGACTTTGTCTCAACATTATAAAAAGACAAAGTTTGTCTGTCACTGTCTAGAAACACTCCTACTATAGAAAGATATTCTGCCACAGTTATTTGTTTTGGCGGGTTAGTTGTTTTTACATGTTAACCTCTTCCTTTTTCATAAAATAAAATCCAGAAACCCATACTGGGGAGTTAAAGGAATGGTAGATTTTCTCTGAGCATTTTCTCTGGCCACACCGATATACCATGACAGCTTTTCTGTACAATTATCCCCCATCTTCACTTCCCAGTAGTGCTGTCCAGAGATTAAACGCTCTTTACCCAACACATGGGGATGCTTGTTTGAGGAATTGTTAGCTTCTGCTGTGCTGTACTGAGCCTTTTTTCCTTCATCACTCACATTAAAAGCAAGGTGAGCAGTCTGGGCATCCATAGTGACGTTCTCTGAGGGAAGAGAATATGATTTCATTAATTCAGACACAATGTTGACATGGATAAGTCTTACAATTTAGGCCCATACAATAATAGTTATCATCTAATAAACATCTAGTAATTTTGTCCACAAAGAATATCCTACTTTTGAATCCTTTCACCTGGAGCCAATCTGCAGAAAAGCAAATATGAAGTCAATGGAAAACACTGAGATTATATAATTTAGATTCACATTACTATGAATATTAGACTCAAATTAAATGTACTAAACTTTAGGTTATTAACTTTACCTTTTAGATTAATTCCTTCTTCAACAGCTTGTTTCTCATGAATGTGTCCTGCCTCTACGAGCACAAATACCATAAACATAAAATACCATAAAATAATTTTATTGAAATGTATACAAATATTAGTGACTCTTACAGCAGAGTATGTGGGATGGGAAGTAAGTGGGATCTGAATGGGTGAATGCTGTTTGTAGGACACTCACTCACCAGGCTGGCATATCTGTGGCAGGATTCTGCTCTCGCTCTTCTTCTCCTCAGACAGAGAGACTGTACAGGAGAGCCAATCTGAGTCTGAGAGAGAATACAGCAGCCAACTACTTACACTCACCAAGCCCTGAGAATCTGATTCAGCAAAGAGAGACAGAAAGAGAGAGAGAGATAGACAGAGAAAGAGAGAGAGAGAGACAGAGATAGATAGAAAGAGAGAGAGAGGATGGTTTTGATTTTCACTGTTAGGTTCTAAATAAACAGAGTGAAACTCACTGACGACTAGTAAAGCTCAAACCAAGTGTATTCACCCACAGGGTCACACAGCTGCATCAGACAAAGACATATTTACACAATCACAGGTATTTAAACCTTCCTCCTATGCTGAGTATCCTCCTTACACATCTGGACAGCCAATACATCTCTGTTGCTACACAGGAAGTTAAGTGATATGGGTAATAAACTGTTCCTTCTCCTTTCATGTGACCTGACCTCGGCCCCCATTCCTCACTAATCCACAGCTATCCACCCTTATCAGTGACCGCAACCATGTGATTGCCTTTTCCCTTACTTAGTAACATTCCAAGCCCCTGGCTCATATCCAACCTCCATTGACACCACCATACACATTCCTCCTACATATAACCATTAACTTCTGGTGTAGCAAGTATTTCAAATTACAACCCAACAACTGAAACCAGACTGTGGCCCTTCTCTTCTCCATAGGATCCCTGATGTCTAGCAATAACATGTTCTGACAGAATGTAAACGTTCTGCCTTCCCCTCTCTCCCTCAGTAACATGAATAAGGATATTTCATATTTCAAGTTTAGAAGTCAGAACCCATCATCACAATGAACATTTTACATACATTTGTATGTTATCATTGCAAGTAATGTTTTTACCAGATGTGTAGAGAACATCTTGTCCATTTCTGATCTCTTTCCCCTCTTTGTTTCTCCAGGTGACTGTAGGTTGTGGTGACCAGCCCACTGATCAACAGGTAACGTTCACCTGACCTTCACTTCCTCTTGCTTCAGCAATAGAGACAACTGGGATACCACCTAGTACTATTGGAAATATAGAGAGTTCAACCCCAAAAATAGATAGCACTGTTAGAAAAGTTTGTTCTATTTTCAAGAATTGTTCATAAATTCAACAAAATGAGTAATACTAGTTAGATTCGGAACTAGATTCAACCCAAAAGCACAGTATCTCTCCCTAAACAAGTTTACATCACATGTTATGTTTGTTTACAGGTTCATCAATTGAATAAACATAGTCCTCTGCTCCTTACCAATCAGTGAGGGACACTTTGGCCTTTTCATACCAATGTTCGCTGCTGACATGGGACACATACTCTCCCCTGTCTTCCAGAGTGACCCTCTCTAGTCTCAGGGACACGTTCCTCCTCTCCACCCCCCCCAGTTAGAGACACCCTGCCCCAATTTGTACCCGAGTGCATGGTTCCTCTCCCTTGATTTCCTGCTATTGTGAAACCAAAACGCCTGTGATTTTCTTGTAATCCGGTAGATTCATGGCCATCTGAATATCACATTGTATTTGAATGATACTTTGAGTTCCACTTTGTAAATGAGAGAATAGACCAGTAAGCATAATACTAAGGTTTTGCCTCTACAGCCTGTCCACTTGTATGACATTATCTGTGCCTTCACTTTCACCACCAAGGGTTACTGATTCACAAGTTAGCTGCCCACAGTTTCTGCTGATCATGAAGGGGGACCAATTGTAGAGAACTAGACCTTGTCTTGACTGATCCTGCTTGTTTGATACCTTCCATATATAACAAACAGTATAATGCTTATTTTGTGAATAAATAAAACATAAATTACCTGCTCTATAACTTGATCAACACCCCATCTGTAATAAGGAGACAATCCAGAAAAATATGCATTTCACATTCTCTATGGTGCACTATAACACTACGCCTATGTCTCCCGAGTGGCGCAGTGGTCTAAAGCACTGCATCACAGTGCTAGCTGTGCCACTAGAGATCCTGGTTCGAATCCAGGCTCTGTCGTAGCCAGCCGCGACTGGGAAACCCATGGGGCAGCGCACAATCGTCCAAACGTTGTCCAGGGTAGGGGAGGGAATGGCCGGCAGGGATGTAGCTCAGTTGGAGAGACCTGAAATAATGTATGCACTCACTAACTGTAAGTCGCTCTGGATAAGAGTGTCTACTAAAATTTCTAAAAAGTAAAAAAAAACAGACACAGGAGGAGGAGAGAGAAGATGTAAAAAGTGAGAATCCCATTCTTTGTAGAGGGCAGTTGTTAATCATAGAGTGAAGTTTATTTGTGCATGGTCCCTCTCCTTTGCTTTTCCAGCTGTCGTAACATCAAAACCTTCTGTGGGTAATTGGACTTATGACCATCTGACATATCACAGTGTATTAAAGTTCTGCTTTGGAGCCCAAAATGGTAATAGAAGAGATAAAAAACAAGTTATCCCTCTCCTGTCTGTCCACTCCCTGCCTTTAAGGTGTTCTCTTTACTTTCACATTCTCCATGGTGCACTATAACACTACGCCCAACACCTATCATTTTATATTGTATGTTCAGCAGTTTCATTATTGATGAGGGCTGCGAATAGTGTAGCTTGTCCCTGAGCTGGTCAACAAATGGTTGCCTCTCTACCTACTTGAGGTACTGCAAGTTAGTTCCAACCTTAAAAGTAACAAAGAAAGCTATGAAAAAAGTGTTTATGAACTGACACGCAAAACGACACCGGATTCAAAAATTTGAATCTTTCAATTTAAATTATTATATAAAATTCTTGCTACCAATAGAATGTTATTTATATGGGGGATACAATCTTCCCAGCTCTGCAGATTTTGCTGTGAAGAGAAAGAATCATTAGATCATTTGTTTTGGTTCTGTCCATTTGTAGCTTGTTTTTGGACACAGGTCCAGGAATGGCTAAAGGATTGCAATATTTACCTGGAACTAACCTTGCAGATAGCATTACTGGGTGATCTGAAAAGTCATAGTCAATCAATCAATCAATAATATAATAATACTTTTAGCAAAAATGTTTATTTTTAATTCACAATCTGTAGAAGCAATGAGAATAGAAAGGTTCAGAACTTTTGTAAAACATCACAGTACAGTTGAAATATATATGGCAAATAGAAATCCTATATGGATGGTGTTAAGAGATAGATGGGAGGTATTGAATAGAGTTGAAGGATGGGACTAATAACAAATAACAACAAATAATAACAAAGATAGCTAATAATGTAAGCATACTGTGTCCATAATAAGTATATGGGTTGTATGTTGGGAGCTTTTGGGAAAGAGCACAGTTAGAAAGATATGGCATATAGAAGCAAACCGGATGGACATCATGAAAATGATCGGAGAGGTTGAGAGTAGAAGAAGTTCAGGAGCAAAAAAATAAAAAAATATATAATAGAATTATTGTAAAATTAACTCTGTCCATAAGGTGTAGATAGTAAGTATAGACTGGAAGTAGAGGCCTGGGCATTGTTGTTCACTAATTTACTCCAAGTAGGGAAAGGATGGTGGGGTTGAAAAGTAATAAAGGGGAGTATATATATATATTTTAAAAAAAACATTGGGGATTGGAAGTGATGCAGACAATTACATTGATAGAAGATACAATCTATCTGCAATATTAAGCTGATCCATCCCCCCCCCCCCAAAAAAAAAAAAAGCTAGCAGGTCAGTTAGGAAATGCCTTTGTCACACCATCTGGGTAAGGGCATTCCTGTGCTGCACCAGAAATACTCTAAATGGAGAGATGGGAAACTCCTTTCGATTCGTGTTATTATATTCCTCTTTCATTTACAAATCTGATGACATGACTGAGACCGGGCTGTATCAAGGGGGATTTTTATTTAGTTGAGCCTGATATCTAGCTACATTTCGTATTTGTATAGTTAGCTACAGTGCCTTCGGAAAGTATTCAAACCCCTTGACTTTTTCCACATTTTGTTACGTTACAGACTTATTCTAAAATCAATTAAATAAATACAAATCCTCAGCAATTTACACACAATACCCCATAATGACAAAGCAAAAACAGGTTTTTAGAAATGTTTGCAAATGTATTAAAAATGGAAAACAGAAATAACTTATTTACAGTATTCAGTATTCAGACGCGTTGCTATGAGACTCGAAAATGAGCTCCACCTGTGGTAAATTCAATTGATTGGACATGATTTGGAAAGGCACACACCTGTCTATATAAGGTCCCACAGTTGACAGTGAATGTCAGAGCAAAAACCAAGCCATGAGGTCGAAGGAATTATCCATAGCGCTCCGAGACAGGATTGTGTTGAGGCAGAGATCTGGGGAAGGGTACCAAAACATTTCTGTAGCATTGAAGGTCCCCATGAACACAGTGGCCTGCATCATTCTTAAATGGAAGAAGTTTGGAACTACCAAGACTCTTCCTAGAGCTGGCCGACCGGCCAAACTGAGCAATCGGGGGAGAAGGGCCTTGGTCAGGGAGGTGACCAAGAACCCAATGGTTCCAGAAGGACAACCATCTCTGCAGCACACCACCAATCAGGCCTTTATGGTAGAGTGGCCAGATGGAAGCCTCAGTAAAAGGCACATGACAGCCTGCTTGGAGTTTGCCAAAAGGCACCTGAAGGACTCTCAGGCCATGAGAAACAAGATTCTCTGGTCTGATGAAACCAAGATTGAACTATTTGGCCTGAATGCCAAGTGTCACGTCTGGAGGCAACCTGGCGCCATCCCTATGGTGAAGCATGGTTGTGGCAGCATCATGCTGTGGGGATGTTTTTCAGCGGCAGGGACTGGGAGACTGGTCAGGATTGAGGGAAAGATGAACGGAGCAAAGTACAGAGAGATCCTTGATGAAATCCTGCTCCAGAGCGCTCAGGACCTCAGACTGGGGCGAGGGAGTGGCTTCGGGACAAGTCTCTGAATGTCCTTGAGTGGACCAGCCACAGCCCGGACCTGAACCCGATCTAACATCTCTGGAGAGACCTGAAAATAGTTGTGCAGCGACGCTCCCCATCCAACCTGACAGCGCTTGAGAGGATCTGTAGAGAAGAATGGGAGAAACTCCCAAAATACAGGTGTGCCAAGCTTGTAGAGTCATACCCAAGAAGACTCGATGCTGTAATCGCTACCAAAGGTGCTTCAACAAAGTACTGAGTAAAGGTTCTGAATACTTATGTAAATGTGATATTTCCTGGTTCTTTTATTATACATTTGCAAAAAATTCAAAAAACCTGTTTTTGCTTTGTCCTTATGGGGTATTGTGTGTAGATTGATGAGGGGGAAAAACGATTTAAGCCATTTTAGAATAAGGCTGTAACGTAACAAAATGTGGAAAAAGTCAAGGGGACGGAATATTTTTCAAATGCACTGTATATGTCATTTAGTAGACACTTTTATCCAAAGCGACATGGAAGAACTGGGACATTTTCAGCTTCCAGGAATTGTGTACAGATCCTAGCGACGTGGGGCTGTGCATTATCATGCTGAAACATGAGGTGATGGCGGCGGATGAATGGCACGACAATGCGCCTCAGGATCTTCTCCCAGTTCTTCCATGGCCTACATACTCAGACATGTCACCCATTGAGCATGTTTGGGATGCTCTGGATTGATTTGTACAACAGCGTTCCAGTTCCCGCCAATATCCAGCAACTTCGCACTGCCATTGTGCCATTGAAGAGGAGTGGGACAACATTCCACAGGCCACAAACAACAGCCTGATCAACTCTATGCGAAGGAGATGTGTCGCGCTGCATAAGGCAAATGGTGGTCACCCCAGATACTGACTGGTTTTCTGATCCACGCCCCTACCTTTTCTTTAAGGTATCTGTGACCAACAGATGCATATCTGTATTCCCTGTCATGTAAAATACCTAGATTAGGGCCTAATGAATGTATTTCAATTGACTGATTTCCTCATATGAACTGTAACTCAGTAAAATCTTTGAAATTGTTGCATGTTGCTTTTAGATTTTTGTTCAGTATATTGAAACATTCAACAACACAAGTGAAACCTTATCAACAGATTACAGTAATTTATGAATTGGGACAACATTTTAACAGAATTCAAGAATGCAAAGGATATTGCTAATTTGTACTACAGTAGCTTCACAGTATACATTCATAATCTAGCTACAGGTAGAAAAAAAAGTTAAAGATTTGTGGTTGATTTTATAGAACTCGCCAGCTTGTAGTCCTAAAGTTAGTTCTGGTTCGTTCAGCCATTCTTTTGGGGAAATAATTGGGTTTTGGGATGAACGCAGAAAATAGCATCTGAGGTTAACACAGGCTTAGGAGATTTTGATCTGAGATAATATCAGTCAGTTAATATGAACGTTATGAATTAAGCCTTTATGTGCTTTTCCTGATTACATAAAAAGTGACGTTAGCTGATAAAGATGATCTCCTAAGACTGCGTTTACCACAGACCTTATTTTCTATATTTTTCCAAAAACCCTACAAAAACTATAGGGTTTGTTCAATGAACCATGGCGGGTTACTGCCAACAAAAAGACGGCATTAATATTGCTCTCTTTTTCTTGTGGCGTCTGAAAACTTTTCGGGAAAAAGACACACACATTTACAACTGGGCATCACTGAATAACACAAAATGTGTATAACGCATGTCTCATTTGACATGAATTTCACCTGCATCTCGGACCCATGTCACACTATAGTGCAAACCCAACCGATACTGTGATGGCTCTGATATTGTCCTTTCCAGCACGGTTCCAGCAACTACAGTGGATGCTTAACCCGGCCAACGCAGTACAGCTTAAGGGTTTTGGTAGTCATTCCAATATTCTCAATGGGGTTTTGTCACATTGTCCTGGGCTGAACACAGGAAAGTAGTTTGATGTCTTCACATCAGTAAATGTGTAGAGAAGTGACTCTGTATCAACATTATAAAAAGACAGAGTGTGTCTGTCACAGTCTAGAAACACTCCCACTATAGTGATCTCTGCCACAGTTATCGGTGTTTGAGGGTCAGTATTGACATGGAAACCCTTTTCTTTATCATAAGAAAGAATCCAAAATCCATTCTGTGGAGTTAAAGGAACATTAGATCTTCTCTTAACATTTTCTCTGGCCACACCAACATACCATGACAGTTTGTCTTTTTGATCCTTTACCTTCACTTCCCAATAGTGTTGTCCTGAACTGAAACTCTCTACACAAAATACATGGAGATGCATTCTCATAGAGGGGTTTTCTGTATCTTTTTCTTTTACGTAAGTAGCCCGCTTTCCTCTATTGACTCTAATAGCAGGGTGCACAGTCTTTATATCCAGAATGATGTTCTCTGATGGAACTGGAAAGACAAGATTTATTTCATTTACACAATAAGTTGGGATGGATTGGTAAGGATTTCAGATAATGTGGACCTACAGGTAACTGCCAAAATAAAGGAAACACTCGAGTAAATGAAGTTTCTGGCGGCTCTGTTATGGTGTGGGGTGCTTTTCCTAGCATGGTTTAAGTCCACTCAACCCCTTAGATGGCAAGGTAAACGCCAATAAATACACAGCCATTCTGAGTGATCACCTTCAACCTATGATCAATCATTTCTATTCTGATGGGAGTGGTCTCTTACAGAATGATAATGCCCCCATAGGGTACGAGTGGTCACAATGGTTTGATGATCATGAAAACAATGTAAATTATATGCCATGGACATCTCAGTCACCAGATCTCAACTCAATTTAACACGTATGGGTGATTCTGGAGCGGCGCCTTAGACAGCATTTTCCACCACCATCAACCAAAGAGCTCCAGACACTTGTAGAATCTATGCCAATGCTGTCCTGGCAGCTCTTGGTGGCCAAATGCCCTATTAAGACACTTTGTTGGTTTCCTTAATTTTGGCTGTTAACTGTATATCATATTAATTTAATGAACATACAATTTTCCTGTCCTATTGTGAATTTGTTTTACCTTTGAATCCTTTCACCTGGTGCCAATCTGCATTGAAAAAAGTAAATTGTGAGTGTCTTGTATTTCAATTGCTCCAAAAGTTGTATAAATGTATAAATTATAAATGGTTAAATGCACTCCAACACGTCAGCAGAATTAGTTTTATAAACAATGCATTCACTGTAAATTATACAATTCAGAGGGTAACGCATTTTTTCCACCTATATAATTTGACCTTTCAGATTAACTTCTTTACCAGATGCTATGTGTTTGGTAGGAGTGTTCACTGTGTTTTCTGCCCCTAACAGAGCAAATTTTGGTAATTATATTGCAATTCATTATCATAAATATTTTATTGATAAAAAAACTAGGCTAATACATAATTATCAAAGTTATAATATTACACAATATACTGTATATCATGATAGTGAACATTACCTTCAATGGAGTTGTGGAACTGGGACAGTCAAATCCGATTGAGATTATTTCAAATTACCATCCAATTATACAATTAAAAGGGTAATATATTTTTTTTATCCTATTACTTTACCTGCCAGATTAACTTCTTTTCCAGCGGCTATCTGTTCGGTAGGTTTCGGCACTGTGTTTTCTGCCCCTAACGGAGAACATTTAGGTCATATTGAAATTCATCAGGTTACTACTGTTAGGCCTACTGCTGCTAGGTAGCTCTCTCTCTGCTCTCTCCCTCCCCTCTGTCTGTCCTTGATTGCAGGAGTGAAGTCTGGTGTGCGGGAGTCAGGGTTCCAGCTGCAGCTCATTCACCATAATCACCTCAGCCTTTAAGACCCGGTCAAACTTACCACTCATCGTCAGATCATAGTCAAGACGACCATGTTAGTCTCGCTGCCGACTCAACCTGTTTATTTTTGCTCTTTGTGTTTTGGCCTGTTCTATTTACTTTTTCTCCTGTGCCACAGATATTTGGAACCTGACTCCTGCCTCCGCTTCACTCCTGCCACCACCATCCTGCTCTCCACTACCGGACCTCTCTTTTGGACTCACCACGGACACTAGGACATTACGGTACCACACCTGCCCTGACCTGGATCTGTTACCCTCCCTGTAACCTGGACTTGCTCTTCCCCTATTATTGGAAACCTGGACTATTGAACATTTTAAATAAACCTGTTAAACCTTCTCTGGCTTGGTGTACTTGTCTGCATTTGGGTTCTAATACTGGTAAATCATAACAGTATGATCTGACCATCATGAACCCAGCAGACAGTAGCTTGGATACCACCCCAGAGTGCACTCAAATTTGGACTGCCATAGCCAATCAGGGCATTTTACTTGGCCAACATGATACCCTGTTTAAGACGATTGCTGAGGACAGTCAGGTGCTGCTTAATCAGGTTCAATTACTCACCAATCAAGTGTCTGCCCTTACTACCCCTTCAGCCCAGATCAGAGAGCCTTTTGTTCCTGCTCCAGAGCGCTATGACGGGAACATGGGAACCTGTGGCGATTTTTTTGACTCAATGCTCGTTAGTGTTTGAACAACAGCCCCTCACCTACGCCTCAGAAAGAGCCCGTATTGCCTACCTTATCAACTCTACTAGCGGTTCCGCTCGTGCCTGGGGATCCGCGGTCTGGGAGAGTCAGTCGGACATTTGCAACGCTTACGTTGCCTTCACCACTGAGATGAGGAAGGTTTTTGACCACCCCGTACGAGGCAAGGAGGCTGCGAAACGGTTGTTTTCTCTTCGGCAGGGGGCTCGCAGTGTGGCGGAGATGGCAGTGGAGTTTCGGACTTTAGCAGCAGTGAGTGGTTGGAATGACGAGGCATTACAAGGAGTGTTCATCAATGCTTTGTCTGAGACTTTAAAAGATGAATTGGTGTCATATGATGAATCGCCTACGCTGGATAATCTTATTTCACTCACCATCAGGTTGGATAATCGGATTCGGGAGCGCCGCCGGGAGAGGAGTGTTAGTTCCAAGCAACCTGTCTGTCATCAACAAACTCCTCCCCGCATCTTCCCTACGGAGAAAGCCGTGTCTTCCCGAGTCGATACGAGGAGCACTGAACCCGAAGCCATGGAGGTGGGTCGGTACGGTTGTCCTCAGAGGAGCGTGCACGTCGCATTCAGGCTCGGGTCTGCCTGTATTGTGGAGAAGCTGGTCATTTCGTTCCTTCCTGCCCAGTTCGTCCGGGGAAAAGGGCCGGCTCATCATTAATGGGAGAAGTTTTGGTGAGCCGAGCAGCGGATTCTTCCTCTTCTCCCCGCATTCTGCTCCAGGCATCCCTCCAGTGGCAGTTCCAGAATCTCTCTGTTAGTGCGCTGATTGACTCTGGTGCAGACGAAAGCTTTTGGATAGAGAGTGGGCTCAACAAATGGATTTGGAGACTGTTCCTATGGACTGTCCGCTGCAGGCTAAGGGTCTGAATGGACAATTGTTGACCCATATTACCCATCAGACTGTTCCTGTTTGTCTTAGAGTGTCGGGAAATCATCAGGAGAACATTCAATTCCATATTATCGACTGCCCACAGACCCCTCTGGTCCTTGGTATCCCCTGGCTCATAAGACACAATCCACACATTGATTGGGTGACAGGTAGAATTGTTTCATGGAGCACATTTTGTCATGTGAATTGTTTGTGTTCTGCTCTGACTCCTGCCAGTACTGTGCCTCGACCTCCACTGGAGTCCATGGATCTTTCTAATGTTCCTGACGTGTATCATGACCTGGCATCCGTTTTCTGCAAACACAGAGCTACTTCTCTTCCTCCTCACCGGCCTTACGACTGTGCCATTGACCTCCAGCCAGGAGCTCCGCTCCCCAGCAGTCGCCTGTACAATCTCTCCCGGCCGGAGACGGAGGCTATGGAGAACTACATTCGGGACTCCTTGGCGGCAGGTATTATGCGTCCTTCCTCGTCACCTGTAGGAGCGGGATTCTTTTTTGTTGCTAAGAAGGATAAGACCCTCAGACCCTGTATTGATTACCGTGGACTTAACAACATCACCATTAAGAACAAGTATTCTCTGCCTTTGATTAATTCTGCTTTTCCCCTCCTTCATGGTGCTACCATCTTTACGAAACTGGATCTACGAAATGCGTATCACCTGGTGCGCATTCGTAAAGGTGATGAATGGAAGACTGCCTTCAACACACCCTTGGGACATTTTGAGTATCTGGTTATGCCTTTTGGGTTGTCTAATGCCCCTGCTGTTTTTCAGGCACTAGTCAATGATGTCCTTCGGGACATGTTGAATCGGTTTGTTTTTGTCTATCTGGATGATATCTTGATTTTCTCAGAGTCCTCCCAGGAACATGAACTGCATGTGCGCCAGGTGTTGCAAAGGTTGTTGGAGAACAAACTGTTTGTGAAGATGGAGAAATGTGAATTTCATGTGTCTGAGACCTCTTTTTTGGGTTACATCATCGCTCAGGGGGAGTTGCGGATGGACCCAGCTAAGATCTCTGCTGTCACGGACTGGCCAGCCCCCTCTACCCGCAAACAACTTCAACGATTTCTGGGGTTTGCGAACTTCTATAGGAGGTTCATCAAGGACTACAGCCGCATTGCGGCGCCACTCACCGCTCTCACCTCCATCTCACGACCGTTCGCTTGGAATGAAGGGGGCCGAATCAGCGTTCGAAGAACTGAAACATCGCTTCGCCTCGGCTCCCATTCTGATGCAGCCGGACCCCGACCGCCAGTTTGTCGTGGAGGTGGATGCATCCGACACTGGGGTAGGTGCGGTGTTGTCACAGCGTTCTCCTGAAGATAACAAACTGCATCCCTGTGCTTTTCTCTCAAGGAAACTTTCTCAGGCAGAGAGGAATTATGATGTTGGCAATCGTGAACTGCTCGCCGTTAAGCTGGCTCTCGAGGAGTGGCGACATTGGTTGGAGGGGCGGAACAACCCTTCATCGTTTGGACGGATCATAAGAATCTGGCTTACCTCCAGTCAGCGAAGCAGCTCAACCCCCGTCAAGCCAGGTGGGCACTATTTTTTGGGAGATTCAATTTTTCTCTGTCTTACCGTCCTGGGTCACGCAACGTCAAGCCTGACGCCCTGTCTCGTGTTCATTCGGCTGTTGATACTGGTAGTAACCCTGAACCCATTTTGCCTCCTACCTGCAGTATTGCGGTCGTCACATGTGACATCGAGGGGATTGTTAGACAGGCTCAACATCATCAAGCTGACCCTGGGAGGGGTCCTCCTAACCGGATGTTTGTCCCTGAGTCTGCTCGCTCCCAGGTACTTCAGTGGGCTCACTCGTCTCCCCTTACCTGTCACCCTGGAGTTTCGCGGACCCTTGACTTTGTGCGACGGAAGTTCTGGTGGGCCACGATGGAGGCGGACACTCGAGCCTTCATTGCTGCTTGTACGGTATGTGCACGAAGTAAGAACTCCACCCAGGCCAGCGCTGGTCATCTACGACCTCTACCTATACCCAGCCGGCCCTGGTCGCATATCGCTATGGATTTTGTCACTGGACTTCCCCCCTCGTCTGGAAAGACTGTAATTCTTACGGTGATTGATCGTTTTTCTAAGTTCGCTCATTTTTTGGCCCTACCTAAACTGCCCACTGCCAGAGAGACGGCTGATATTTTGGTTGAACATGTGTTCCGCTCTCATGGTCTACCCACGGATATTGTCTCTGACAGGGGTCCCCAGTTTGTCTCCCAGGTGTGGAAAGCTTTCTGTAAAGCTTTGGGCATTACATCCAGCCTGTCCTCTGGATATCACCCCCAGACCAACGGGCAAGCCGAGAGAGCGAACCAGGAGATGGAGACCGCTCTTCGCTGTGTCACAGGGTCTAACCCTGGGTCATGGAGCTCCATGCTCCCCTGGGTGGAATATGCTCATAACACCTTGACTAACGCTTCCTCTGGTTTGTCTCCTTTTCTGTGTGCTCTGGGTTATCAACCTCCCCTGTTCCCTTCTCAAGAGAGGGAACTGGCGGTACCCTCGGTGCAGTCCCACATGCGCCGCTGCTTCAAGGTCTGGAGGAAGGCCAGGGTAGCTCTGTCCCGAGCTTCGGCGTACATGCAGAGGCAAGCCAACCGTCACCGGTCCCAGGCTCCCGGTTACTCTCCTGGTCAAGAGGTATGGCTGAAGTCACGGGACCTTCCATTGAAGGTGGAGTCTAAGAAGATGGCGCCTCGTTTTATAGGACCGTTCAAGATACTGTCTATTGTTAACCCCTGCGCGGTTAAGCTACAGCTTCCTGCCTCCCTACGGGTTCATTCCACCTTTCATGTTTCCCAGATTAAGCCTGTGTCGGTTAGCCCTCTGTGCCCGCCCTCTCGTCCCCCTCCTCCGCCCAGGATCGTGGGTGGGGGTCCGGTCTACACTGTCCGGCGACTTCTGGATGTTCGCCGCCGGGGTCGTGGTTTCCAGTACCTGGTGGATTGGGAGGGTTATGGTCCTGAGGAACGTTCCTGGGTGCCCAGGAGCTTCATTGTGGATCCTGCTCTGGTCCGAGAGTTTCATAGGTTACATCCCGATAAACCCCGTCGGCCGCCAGGTGGCGTCCGTAGAGGGGGGGTACTGTTAGGCCTACTGCTGCTAGGTAGCTCTCTCTCTGCTCTCTCCCTCCCCTCTGTCTGTCCTTGATTGCAGGAGTGAAGTCTGGTGTGCGGGAGTCAGGGTTCCAGCTGCAGCTCATTCACCATAATCACCTCAGCCTTTAAGACCCGGTCAAACTTACCACTCATCGTCAGATCATAGTCAAGACGACCATGTTAGTCTCGCTGCCGACTCAACCTGTTTATTTTTGCTCTTTGTGTTTTGGCCTGTTCTATTTACTTTTTCTCCTGTGCCACAGATATTTGGAACCTGACTCCTGCCTCCGCTTCACTCCTGCCACCACCATCCTGCTCTCCACTACCGGACCTCTCTTTTGGACTCACCACGGACACTAGGACATTACGGTACCACACCTGCCCTGACCTGGATCTGTTACCCTCCCTGTAACCTGGACTTGCTCTTCCCCTATTATTGGAAACCTGGACTATTGAACATTTTAAATAAACCTGTTAAACCTTCTCTGGCTTGGTGTACTTGTCTGCATTTGGGTTCTAATACTGGTAAATCATAACAACTACATTATCAAAGTTATATTATATCATATACAGCATATCATGAGTGAAAATTACTTTCAATTTGGTTTTTTGTCTCTGTTGAATGGAAAATGTTAAAGATATTGTTAAAAGGTGAATGTGGAACTGGGAAAGTCAAATCCTATTGAGATTGTCAAATTATCATCCAATTATACAATTAAAAGGGTAATATATTTTTAATCCTATTACTTTACCTGCCA
This sequence comes from Coregonus clupeaformis, assembly GCF_020615455.1. Lineage (NCBI taxonomy): Eukaryota > Metazoa > Chordata > Actinopteri > Salmoniformes > Salmonidae > Coregonus > Coregonus clupeaformis. The sequence goes on along the minus strand of NW_025533947.1, from coordinate 130,496 downwards.
GATTAACTTCTTTTCCAGCGGCCATCTGTTCGGTAGGTTTCGGCACTGAGTTTTCTGCCCCTAAAGGAGAACATTTAGGTCACATTGAAATTCATCAGGTTACTACATTATCAAAGTTATATTATATCATATACAGCATATCATGAGTGAACATTAACTTCAACTAGGTTTTTTGTCTCTGCTGAATGGAAAATGTTAAAGATATTGTTAAAAGGTGAATGTGGAACTGGGAAAGTCAAATCCTATTGAGATTATGTCAAATTATCATCAAATTAAACAATTAAAAGGGTAATATATTTTTAATCCTATTACTTTACCTGCCAGATTAACATCTTTTCCAGTGACCATCGGTTCGGTAGGTTTCGGCACTGTGTTTACTGCCCCTAACGGAGAACATGTAGGTCATATTGAAATTCATCAGGTTACTACATTATCAAAGTTATATTATATCATATACAGAATATCATGAGTGAACATTACTTTCAATTAGGTTTTTTGTCTCTGTTGAATGGAAAATGTTAAAGATATTGTTAAAATGTGAATGTGAAACTGGGAAAGTCAAATCCTATTGAGATTATGTCAAATTATCATCCAATTATACAATTAAAAGGGTAATATATTTTTAATCCTATTACTTTACCTGCCAGATTAACATCTTTTCCAGTGACCATCGGTTCGGTAGGTTTCGGCACTGTGTTTTCTGCCCCTAATGGAGAACATTTAGGTCATATTGAAATTCATCAGGTTACTACATTATCAAAGTTATATTATATCATATACAGTATATCATGAGTGAACATTACTTTCAATTAGGTTTTTTGTCTCTGTTGAATGGAAAATGTTAAAGATATTGTTAAAAGGTGAATGTGGAACTGGGAAAGTCAAATCCTATTGAGATTATGTCAAATTATCATCAAATTATACAATTAAAAGGGTAATATATTTTTTATCCTATTACTTTACCTGCCAGATTAACATATTTTCCAGTGACCATCGGTTCGGTAGGTTTCGGCACTGTGTTTTCTGCCCCTAACGGAGAACATGTAGGTCATATTGAAATTCATCAGGTTACTACATTATCAAAGTTATATTATATCATATACAGTATATCATGAGTGAACATTACTTTCAATTAGGTTTTTTGTCTCTGTTGAATGGAAAATGTTAAAGATATTGTTAAAAGGTGAATGTGAAACTGGGAAAGTCAAATCCTATTGAGATTATGTCAAATTATCATCCAATTATACAATTAAAAGGGTAATATATTTTTAATCCTATTACTTTACCTGCCAGATTAACTTCTTTTCCAGCGGCCATCTGTTCGGTAGGTTTCGGCACTGAGTTTTCTGCCCCTAAAGGAGAACATTTAGGTCACATTGAAATTCATCAGGTTACTACATTATCAAAGTTATATTATATCATATACAGCATATCATGAGTGAACATTAACTTCAACTAGGTTTTTTGTCTCTGTTGAATGGAAAATGTTAAAGATATTGTTAAAAGGTGAATGTGGAACTGGGAAAGTCAAATCCTATTGAGATTATGTCAAATTATCATCCAATTATACAATTAAAAGGGTAATATATTTTTAATCCTATTACTTTACCTGCCAGATTAACTTCATTTCCAGTGACCATCTGTTCGGTAGGTTTCGGCACTGTGTTTTCTGCCCCTAACGGAGAACATGTAGGTCATATTGAAATTCATCAGGTTACTACATTATCAAAGTTATATTATATCATATACAGTATATCATGAGTGAACATTACTTTCAATTAGGTTTTTTGTCTCTGTTGAATGGAAAAGGTGAAAGTAATTTTTTAAAGATGAATGTGGTACTGGGAATGTCAAACCCTATTGAGATTATGTCAAATTATCATCCATTATACAATTAAAAGGGTAATACATTTTTTATCCTACTACTTTACCTGCCAGATTAACTTCTTTTCCAGCGGCCATCTGTTCGGTAGGTTTCGGCACTGAGTTTTCTGCCCCTAAAGGAGAACATTTAGGTAATATTGAAATTCATCAGGTTACTACATTATCAAAGTTATATTATATCATATACAGCATATCATGAGTGAACATTAACATCAACTAGGTTTTTTGTCTCTGCTGAATGGAAAATGTTAAAGATATTGTTAAAAGGTGAATGTGGAACTGGGAAAGTCAAATCCTATTGAGATTATGTCAAATTATCATCCAATTATACAATTAAAAGGGTAATATATTTTTAATCCTATTACTTTACCTGCCAGATTAACTTCTTTTCCAGTGACCATCGGTTCGGTAGGTTTTGGCACTGAGTTTTCTGCCCCTAAAAGAGAACATTTAGGTCACATTGAAATTCATCAGGTTACTACATTATCACAGTTATATTATATCATATACACCATATCATGAGTGAACATTAACTTCAACTAGGTTTTTTGTCTCTGCTGAATGGAAAATGTTAAAGATATTGTTAAAAGGTGAATGTGGAACTGGGAAAGTCAAATCCTATTGAGATTATGTCAAATTATCATCCAATTATACAATTAAAAGGGTAATATATTTTTAATCCTATTACTTTACCTGCCAGATTAACATCTTTTCCAGTGACCATCGGTTCGGTAGGTTTCGGCACTGTGTTTTCTGCCCCTAATGGAGAACATTTAGGTCATATTGAAATTCATCAGGTTACTACATTATCAAAGTTATATTATATCATATACAGTATATCATGAGTGAACATTACTTTCAATTAGGTTTTTTGTCTCTGTTGAATGGAAAATGTTAAAGATATTGTTAAAAGGTGAATGTGGAACTGGGAAAGTCAAATCCTATTGAGATTATGTCAAATTATCATCCAATTATACAATTAAAAGGGTAATATATTTTTAATCCTATTACTTTACCTGCCAGATTAACATCTTTTCCAGTGACCATCGGTTCGGTAGGTTTCGGCACTGTGTTTTCAGCCCCTAATGGAGAACATTTAGGTCATATTGAAATTCATCAGGTTACTACATTATCAAAGTTATATTATATCATATACAGCATATCATGAGTGAACATTACTTTCAATTAGGTTTTTTGTCTAAGTTGAATGGAAAATGTTAAAGATATTGTTAAAAGGTGAATGTGGAACTGGGAAAGTCAAATCCTATTGAGATTATGTCAAATTATCATCAAATTATACAATTAAAAGGTTAATATATTTTTTATCCTATTACTTTACCTGCCAGATTAACATCTTTTCCAGTGACCATCGGTTCGGTAGGTTTCGGCACTGTGTTTTCTGCCCCTAACGGAGAACATTAAGGTCACATTGAAATTCATCAGGTTACTACATTATCAAAGTTATATTATATCATATACAGTATATCATGAGTGAACATTACTTTCAATTAGGTTTTTTGTCTCTGTTGAATGGAAAATGTTAAAGATATTGTTAAAAGGTGAATGTGGAACTGGGAAAGTCAAATCCTATTGAGATTATGTCAAATTATCATCCAATTATACAATTAAAAGGGTAATATATTTTTAATCCTATTACTTTACCTGCCAGATTAACTTCTTTTCCAGCGGCCATCTGTTCGGTAGGTTTCGGCACTGAGTTTTCTGCCCCTAAAGGAGAACATTTAGGTCACATTGAAATTCATCAGGTTACTACATTATCAAAGTTATATTATATCATACACAGCATATCATGAGTGAACATTACCTTCAACTAGGTTTTTTGTCTCTGCTGAATGGAAAATGTTAAAGATATTGTTAAAAGGTGAATGTGGAACTGGGAAAGTCAAATCCTATTGAGATTATGTCAAATTATCATCCAATTATACAATTAAAAGGGTAATATATTTTTAATCCTATTACTTTACCTGCCAGATTAACATCTTTTCCAGTGACCATCGGTTCGGTAGGTTTCGGCACTGTGTTTTCTGCCCCTAACGGAGAACATGTAGGTCATATTGAAATTCATCAGGTTACTACATTATCAAAGTTATATTATATCATATACAGTATATCATGAGTGAACATTACTTTCAATTAGGTTTTTTGTCTCTGTTGAATGGAAAATGTTAAAGATATTGTTAAAAGGTGAATGTGGAACTGGTACAGTCAAATCCTATTGAGATTGTGTCAAATTATCATCCAATTATACAATTAAAAGGGTAATATATTTTTAATCCTATTACTTTACCTGCCAGATTAACATATTTTCCAGTGACCATCGGTTCGGTAGGTTTCGGCACTGTGTTTTCTGCCCCTAACGGAGAACATTTAGGTCACATTGAAATTCATCAGGTTACTACATTATCAAAGTTATATTATATCATACACAGTATATCATGAGTGAACATTACTTTCAATTAGGTTTTTTGTCTCTGTTGAATGGAAAATGTTAAAGATATTGTTAAAAGGTGAATGTGGAACTGGGAAAGTCAAATCCTATTGAGATTATGTCAAATTATCATCCAATTATACAATTAAAAGGGTAATATATTTTTAATCCTATTACTTTACCTGCCAGATTAACTTCTTTTCCAGCGGCCATCTGTTCGGTAGGTTTCGGCACTGAGTTTTCTGCCCCTAAAGGAGAACATTTAGGTCACATTGAAATTCATCAGGTTACTACATTATCAAAGTTATATTATATCATACACAGCATATCATGAGTGAACATTACCTTCAACTAGGTTTTTTGTCTCTGCTGAATGGAAAATGTTAAAGATATTGTTAAAAGGTGAATGTGGAACTGGGAAAGTCAAATCCTATTGAGATTATGTCAAATTATCATCCAATTATACAATTAAAAGGGTAATATATTTTTAATCCTATTACTTTACCTGCCAGATTAACATCTTTTCCAGTGACCATCGGTTCGGTAGGTTTCGGCACTGTGTTTTCTGCCCCTAATGGAGAACATTTAGGTCATATTGAAATTCATCAGGTTACTACATTATCAAAGTTATATTATATCATATACAGTATATCATGAGTGAACATTACTTTCATTTAGGTTTTTTGTCTCTGTTGAATGGAAAATGTTAAATATATTGTTAAAAGGTGAATGTGGAACTGGGAAAGTCAAATCCTATTGAGATTATGTCAAATTATCATCCAATTATACAATTAAAAGGGTAATATAATTTTAATCCTATTACTTTACCTGCCAGATTAACATCTTTTCCAGTGACCATCGGTTCGGTAGTTTTCGGCACTGTGTTTTCTGCCCCTAATGGAGAACATTTAGGTCACATTGAAATTCATCAGGTTACTACATTATCAAAGTTATATTATATCATATACAGCATATCATGAGTGAACATTAACTTCAACTAGGTTTTTTGTCTCTGCTGAATGGAAAATGTTAAAGATATTGTTAAAAGGTGAATGTGGAACTGGGAAAGTCAAATCCTATTGAGATTATGTCAAATTATCATCCAATTATACAATTAAAAGGGTAATATATTTTTAATCCTATTACTTTACCTGCCAGATTAACATATTTTCCAGTGACCATCGGTTCGGTAGGTTTCGGCACTGTGTTTTCTGCCCCTAATGGAGAACATTTAGGTCATATTGAAATTCATCAGGTTACTACATTATCAAAGTTATATTATATCATATACAGTATATCATGAGTGAACATTACTTTCAATTAGGTTTTTTGTCTCTGTTGAATGGAAAATGTTAAAGATATTGTTAAAAGGTGAATGTGGAACTGGGAAAGTCAAATCCTATTGAGATTATGTCAAATTATCATCCAATTATACAATTAAAAGGGTAATATATTTTTAATCCTATTACTTTACCTGCCAGATTAACATCTTTTCCAGTGACCATCGGTTCGGTAGGTTTCGGCACTGTGTTTTCTGCCCCTAATGGAGAACATTTAGGTCATATTGAAATTCATCAGGTTACTACATTATCAAAGTTATATTATATCATATACAGCATATCATGAGTGAACATTACTTTCAATTAGGTTTTTTGTCTCTGTTGAATGGAAAATGTTAAAGATATTGATAAAAGGTGAATGTGGAACTGGGAAAGTCAAATCCTATTGAGATTATGTCAAATTATCATCCAATTATACAATTAAAAGGGTAACATATTTTTAATCCTATTACTTTACCTGCCAGATTAACTTCTTTTCCAGCGGCCATCTGTTCGGTAGGTTTCGGCACTGAGTTTTCTGCCCCTAAAGGAGAACATTTAGGTCACATTGAAATTCATCAGGTTACTACATTATCAAAGTTATATTATATCATATACAGCATATCATGAGTGAACATTAACTTCAACTAGGTTTTTTGTCTCTGCTGAATGGAAAATGTTAAAGATATTGTTAAAAGGTGAATGTGGAACTGGGAAAGTCAAATCCTATTGAGATTATGTCAAATTATCATCAAATTATACAATTAAAAGGGTAATATATTTTTAATCCTATTACTTTACCTGCCAGATTAACATCTTTTCCAGTGACCATCGGTTCGGTAGGTTTCGGCACTGTGTTTACTGCCCCTAACGGAGAACATGTAGGTCATATTGAAATTCATCAGGTTACTACATTATCAAAGTTATATTATATCATATACAGTATATCATGAGTGAACATTACTTTCAATTAGGTTTTTTGTCTCTGTTGAATGGAAAATGTTAAAGATATTGTTAAAAGGTGAATGTGGAACTGGGAAAGTCAAATCCTATTGAGATTATGTCAAATTATCATCCAATTATACAATTAAAAGGGAAATAATTTTTTATCCTATTACTTTACCTGCCAGATTAACTTCTTTTCCAGCGGCCATCTGTTCGGTAGGTTTCGGCACTGAGTTTTCTGCCCCTAAAGGAGAACATTTAGGTCACATTGAAATTCATCAGGTTACTACATTATCAAAGTTATATTATATCATATACAGCATATCATGAGTGAACATTAACTTCAACTAGGTTTTTTGTCTCTGCTGAATGGAAAATGTTAAAGATATTGTTAAAAGGTGAATGTGGAACTGGGAAAGTCAAATCCTATTGAGATTATGTCAAATTATCATCAAATTATACAATTAAAAGGGTAATATATTTTTAATCCTATTACTTTACCTGCCAGATTAACATCTTTTCCAGTGACCATCGGTTCGGTAGGTTTCGGCACTGTGTTTTCTGCCCCTAACGGAGAACATTTAGGTCATATTGAAATTCATCAGGTTACTACATTATCAAAGTTATATTATATCATATACAGCATATCATGAGTGAACATTAACTTCAACTATGTTTTTTGTCTCTGTTGAATGGAAAAGGTGAAAGTTATTTTTTAAAGATGAATGTGGTACTGGGAATGTCAAACCCTATTGAGATTATGTCAAATTATCATCCATTATACAATTAAAAGGGTAATATATTTTTTATCCTATTACTCTACCTGCCAGATGAACTTCTTTTCCAGTGACCATCTGTTCGGTAGGTTTCGGCACTGTGTTTTCTGCCCCTAACGGAGAACATTTAGGTCATATTGAAATTAATCAGGTTACTACATTATCAAAGTTATATTATATCATATACAGTATATCATGAGTGAACATTACCTTCAATTAGGTTTTTTGTCTCTGTTGAATGGAAAAGGTTAAAGTTATTGTAAAAAGGTGAATGTGGAACTGGTACAGTCAAATCCTATTGAGATATGTGCTTGGTGTCAATGGAATGTTTCTTCAAAAATAAGTTAATGAATTAGCATGTATTAGCATTTCACCCAGAGATCAGAATGAAACAGTTACCTGCCGGCCCCTGTGCTAGCTCAGTTTGATTCGAAATATAGACACAATCATGTCAACATAAAATCAATCATGGTTTATGTTGTCATAACTCATCTCACACTTAGTTTATTTATCACACAGATCAGATGAGATACTGTTTCTGCACTTTTGGCATGACACATTTTAGAGGGTAAAGAAACGTATTCCCCCTATTACTTAATACCTTCCAGATTAATTTCTATACCAGCTGCTATCTCTTCAGTAGTTGGTATCTGTTCTGTGATTTCTGCCCCTAGCAGAGCACATTTAGGTCATTACCCGCAATTCATTACCTTACATATTTAAATTTATACTAAACTAGACATCGAAATGATGATCAAAGTTATAATATTATTTCATCATGATAGTTAACAACCTTCAATTGTTTTTTTGGGCTCTGTTGAACGGAGTAGGTAAAAGTTATTGTAAAAAGGTAAATTGTGGAACAAGGAGAGTCAAATCCTATTGAGATATGTGCATATCATGCTTCGTGTCAATGGAATGTTTTCTAGAAAATAAGTTAGTTGCATGCATCTTATGATAGCCTTTCACTCAGTTTGATCTGAAATATAGAGACACAATTGTCAAAATAAAATCAATCATTGTTTATGTTGTCTTAACTCAAATTTCACTCTTAGTTTATTTATCAGATGAAATACACTACCTGAACTGTTTCTGGACTTTTGGGATGAAGACCACATGGACCCTAAAAGATACAAAAATATTATTGTTTATATATTTTATGGACAAAATATTTTATGACACATTTCTCTATAGGGTCATTATTACTGTTATATCTTGCTCTTATAATTACATCACAAACCCTAATATGACTGAATACCAGATACCTCTTCGTTTGCACAGAATGACAGAGCACAGAGCACCGATGACCAGAAACAGGACCAACAGGACCAGAGTCACAATGAAGGCTTCTTTGGAGACTCCTGCACAGAGACCCAACATGGATAAAATGCCTCTAAAGCTCTCAAGACATGACATCATCAGAACACCATCACAGTGAAATTAATTAGCAAAAGCAATCTGTAGACACCTCTTCAACCTGTTCATCCTCCTCCTCTAAAGTAATGTATGTGTGGGATGGGGAGAGAGGGATCTGATTGTGGGTAGGCTGTTTGTGTAGGAGACTAACTCACCAGGTACAGCTGTAGGAGCTGTGTATATATGTGGCAGAATTCTGCCCTCTCTCTTCGCCTCCTCAGACAAAGAGACTGTACAGGAGAGCCAATCGGAGACTGAGGGAGAATACAGCAGCCAACTACTGACATTCACCAAGCCCTGAGAATCTGATACAGAAAGATGGGGAGGGGAAATCAAAATATTCACATTGACTTACACAAAGTAGTCAACTGAAAGTACACCACAACCCAGGTCAAATTTTTTACCCAAAACACAGGTACTAGAACATTTGTGTCAGCAGAACAGAGACAGTGTGAGGAAGTACCAAAATGTAATTACCAGAAGTGTTGAGTACTTCTTGTCCATTTCTGATCTCTGTCCCATCTTTGTTTCTCCAGGTGAGTTTAGGTTGTGGTGACCAGCCCACTGATGAACAGGTAACGTTCACCTGACCTCCTCCTCCTCGTCCTTCAGCTACAGAGAGAACTGGTTCACTACCTGTCACTGATGGACAGATAAGGGGGGACAAGCAACAACTATTAAGACACAGATAGAATGACAGAAAAAATTGGAAGAATACAAGATATGTATTTTACAATTTAGTGTTAGATGGTTCCTCACTCTGAAAGTAGTCTATGGGCCAGAAGAAACTATAGTTACCGGAGTTGTAACTCCAGTTCTATGAGTGGAGCGGAGCCCCATAGGGGAGCTCTGCTCCTATTGGTTTACCCCGCTGCCTAGGCAGCGAACAGCCTGAGACAAAATTATGCACACACCTGCAGCCAATAGGAGTACAGGTGTCCCTATAAGAGGGGACGCTTCCCCTCAATAAGCCTCCCGAGAAATTATCTTCAGACTGGAGGGTCGGAAGGGCCTTAAGTCCTATGCTCCACTCCACTCATAGAACTGGAATTACAACTCCGGTAACTATCGTTCTATATCGTGGAGCTCCGCACCATAGGGGAGCTCTGCTCCTATTGGTTTAAGGCGGAGCGCAATGCTCCAAAATGTACTCCCTGCCGAGCCCAACACTTCCCACTTGAAAAGGTCGGGCCTAGCAATGGCTGCGACCAAGTCCCACAGTACTGTGACACACTGTCACAAAATACTGTGTCCTCTGTACAAATCCGCCCCACCTAGTCCAATGGCATTGCCAATGTCTAGTGGGCAGATAACCAGAATATGAGCCATACTAATCTGAACCAGCAGATAGATGGTACCTCAATATCCTGTTAAAACAAAACCGACCACTAATGGAATGACACAAAGTGTCACTCTACACGGTGTATTCGGTAATCCGCCACACTCAATCTATGGATCCCCAAAGATTGGTGGGTAGAATCCAGAACATGAGCCATACTAATCTGAACTAGCAGATAGATGGCGTCTCAATATCCTGTCAAAACAAAACCGATCACTAATGGAATGACACAAAGTGTCACTCTACACTGTGTATTCGGTAATCCGCCACACTCAATCTATGGAAACCCAAAGATTAGTGGGTAGACTAATCTTAGTGGGCTGTAATATCTTATGTTTCACGGAGTCGTGGCTGAACGACAACAATGATAACATTCAGCTAGCAGGCTATACGCTACATCAACAGGACAGAACTGCAGACTCTGGTAAGACAAGGGGTGGCGGTATATTTGTAAACAACAGCTGGTGCACAAAATCAAATACCAAGGAAGTCTCGAGGTTTTGCTCGCCTGAGGTAGAGTATCTTATGATAAGCTGTAGACCACACTATTTACCAAGAGAGTTTTCATCTATATTTTTCATAGCTATTTTCTAGTCTATTTACCACCACAAACCAATGCTGGCATTAAGATTGCACTGAATGAGTTGTACAAGGCCATTAATCAACAGGAAAACGCTCATCCAGATGCAGCGCTCCTAGTAGCCGGGGACTTTAATGCAGGGAAACTTAAATCCGTTCTACCTAATTTCTACCAGCATGTTAAATGTGCAACCAGAGGGAAAAAAACTCTAGACCACCTTTACTCCACACACAGAGACGCATACAAAGCTCTCCCTCGCCCTCCATTTGGCAAATCTGACCATAACTCTATCCTCCTGATTCCTGCTTATAAGCAAAAACTGAAGCAGGCAGCACCAGTGACTCGGTTAATAAAAAAGTGGTCAGATGACGCAGATGCTAAGCTACAGGACTGTTTTGCTAGCACAGACTGGAACATGTTCCGGGATTCTTCAGACAGCATTGAGGAGTACACCACATCAGTCACTGGCTTCATCAATAAGTGCATCGATGATGTCGTCCCCCACAGTGACCGTACGTACATACCCCAACCAGAAGCCATGGATTACAGGAAACATCCGCACTGAGCTAAAGGGTAGAGCTGCCGCTTTCAAGGAACGGGACTCTAACCCGGACGCTTATAAGAAATCCCGCTATGACCTCCGACGAACCATCAAACAGGCAAAGAGTCAATACAGGTCTAAGATTGAATCATACTACACTGGCTCTGACGCTCGTCGGATGTGGCAGGGCTTGAAAACTATTACAGACTACAAAGGGAAGCACAGCCGCGAGCTGCCCAGTGACACAAGCCTACCAGACGAGGCTAAACCACTTCTATGCTCGCCGAGGCAAGCAACACTGAAGCATGCATGAGAGCACCAGCTGTTCCGGACGACTATGTGATCACGCTCTCCGTAGCCGATGTGAGTAAGACTTTTAAGCAGGTCAACATTCACAAGGCCGCAGGGCCAGACGGATTACCAGGACGTGTACTCCGAGCATGTGCTGACCAACTGGCAAGTGTCTTCACTGACATTTTCAACATGTCCCTGACTGAGTCTGTAATACCAACATGTTTCAAGCAGACCACCATAGTCCCCGTGCCCAAGAACTCTAAGATAACCTGCCTAAATGACTACCGACCCGTAGCACTGACGTCTGTAGCCATGAAGTGCTTTGAAAGACTGGTCATGGCTCACATCAACAGCATAATCCCAGAAACCCTAGACCCACTCCAATTTGCATACCGCCCCAACAGATCCACAGATGATGCAATCTCTATTGCACTCCACACTGCCCTTTCCCACCTGGACAAGAGGAACACCTACGTGAGAATGCTATTCATTGACTACAGCTCAGCATTCAACACCATAGTGCCCTCTAAGCTCATCACTAAGCTAAGGATCCTGGGACTAAACACCTCCCTCTGCAACTGGATCCTGGACTTCCTGACGGGCCGCCCCCAGGTGGTAAGGGTAGGTAACAACACATCTGCCACACTGATCCTCAACACGGGGGCCCCTCAGGGGTGCGTGCTCAGTCCCCCTCCTGTACTCTCTGTTCACCCATGACTGCATGGCCAGGCACGACTCCAACACCATCATTAAGTTTGCCGACGACACAACAGTGGTAGGCCTGATCACCGACAACGATGAGACAGCCTATAGGGAGGAGGTCAGAGATCTGGCCGTGTGGTGCCAGGACAACAACCTCTCCCTCAACGTGACCAAGACAAAGGAGATGATTGTGGACTACAGGAAAAAAAAGAGGACTGAGCACGCCCCCATTCTCATCGACGGGGCTGTAGTGGAACAGGTTGAGAGCTTCAAGTTCCTTGGTGTCCACATCACCAACGAACTATCATGGTCCAAACACACCAAGACAGTCGTGAAGAGGGCACGACAAAGCCTATTCCCCCTCAGGAGACTAAAAAGATTTGGCATGGGTCCTCAGATCCTCAAAAAATTCTACAGCTGCACCATCGAGAGCATCCTGACTGGTTGCATCACCGCCTGGTATGGCAACTGCTTGGCCTCTGACCGCAAGGCACTACAGAGGGTAGTGCGTACGGCCCAGTACATCACTGGGGCAAAGCTCCCTGCCATCCAGGACCTCTATACCAGGCGGTGTCAGAGGAAGGCCCTCAAAATTGTCAAAGACTCCAGCCACCCTAGTCATAGACTGTTCTCTCTGCTACCGCACGGCAAGCGGTACCGGAGTGCCAAGTCTAGGTCCAAAAGACTTCTCAACAGCTTCTACCCCCAAGCCATAAGACTCCTGAACAGCTAATCATGGCTACCCGGACTATTTGCACTGCCCCCCCACCCCATCCTTTTTACGCTGCTGCTACTCTGTTAAGTATTTATGCATAGTCACTTTAACTCTACCCACATGTACATATTACCTCAACTACCTCAACTAGCCGGTGCCCCCGCACATTGACTCTGCAACGGTACCCCCCTGTATATATAGCCTCCCTACTGTCACTTTATTTTACTGTATATATAGCCTCCCTACTGTCACTTTATTTTACTTCTGCTCTTTTTTTCTCAACACTTTTTTGTTGTTGTTGTTTTATTCTTACTTTTTTTGTTTAAAATAAATGCACTGTTGGTTAAGGGCTGTAAGTAAGCATTTCACTGCAATGTCTGCACCTGTTGTATTCGGCGCATGTGACCAATAAAATTTGATTTGATTTGATTTAGACTCCAGAACATGAGTCATACTAATCTGAACAAGCAGATAGATGACGTCACAATTCCGTCAATACATATGACCGGTCTAATAGTAATGTAAACAAAGTTACAAACACTATCTCCCTCATCATTCCGCCCCAACCCAGTTATGCACTGGTGAGCAGGTCACAATACATTACCTCTACTGTACTGATAACCTCAGTCAGGAGTCATGGCTCTCTCATAGAAAAAAAGCCGACCTAATGGGAACCCTGCCCCCTGGTCCTGCATCTTTTTTCTCTTAGTTCAAGTCCTTCCATCAGCTACACTGAGTACAGACTGAACTAGAGAGTTAGAAGACATATCTAACAGGTAGAAATAGATAAAAGGAGACGGTGACGATCAAGACACCGCTGCGCAATTATCCTCTACACCTGTTCCTCTGAAAAAGGTAATAGAAGCCGCTACTCCACGAGTGGATTGGGCTCTTCTACCCAGAGGCAATGGCCGCCCTGCAGCCTCATAAGCCGTCTCAATGCCTTACAAAGCCAATGAGACAGACGCTGTTTAGAAAGTGGTCTACCGAGTGCAGCCGCACCGTGACACACAAAACAGCTGAGGCGATGACCTAATCGCCGCATTGCACTCCACGTAGCGCGCCAAGGCGCGCACTGGGCACAGGCGATGGAGCCGTTCCTCTCTCCTCTCAACATGGTGAAAGGGAGCTCTACGATCTGTAATCTATATGAGCTCTTAATAACCTCAGGCATAAATGCCGGGTTAAGACTTAACACCGTCCTGCTCAATCGTCATAAATGGCAAGGCAGTCGGGTCTCGTCGAAAGAGCGTACAAATCACTGACACGTTAAGCAGTGGTCAAAGCGAGCAACAGTGTCATCTTCAAAGATAACATCTTAAGGGGGATTTGATTCAATGGCTCGAACGGTGGCTCGCAGAGCGCTTCGAGCACCAAAATCAAATCCCACTGAGGAAGCGTGGCTCTAGGCATTGGCCTAAGCCGCCGCGTTCCCAATAGAAAACGTTTCACAAGAGGGTGGCTGAAAACAGTGTCTCTGCCAAACCCTCATGACAAGCCTAAATCGCCGCCGCAAGCACCTACATGGTGGCGGGTGAGCGCTGCTTATCACATAGGAACTGTAGGAATGAGCGTATGCTCTCGACCTGACAGCACACGTAGTCCACATTTTCTGTGACACAACACTGTGAAAAAACATTCCATTTACTGGCATAAGTCTCAGCGGAACCACGGAATGGGCTGACGACATGAGACCCAAGAGTGACATGACCGAAAGCGCCTTTACCGTGTGATTCAGATAAAACCTTGGTAGGGCTAGCAACAGGGCAGCCCGTCGAGGATCCGAAATTCGAGCCCTCATCGTTACAGTGTCTAGCTGTATCCCCAGATAGACAATCTGATGACTGGGCCAGGGCGCGCTCTTTTTCCCAATTCACAGCGAACCCCAGACACGTGAGATGAATCACTGTCTGTGTCGTGTGTGTGATCGCCAGCTCTGCTGACATGGCGAGAACCAGTAAGTCGTCTAGGTAGGCTAAAACCCTTATCCCCTGACGACGTAACCGTGCTATTGCCGCCTCCACACATTTGGAAAACGTGTGAGGTGCCAGGGCGTACCCGAATGGCATCCTCATGTATTAGTACGCCGCCCCTTGAAAAGCGAAAACGCAGAAACTTCCTGTGACGCAGATGTACCGGCACATGAAAATATGCATCCTTCAGGTCTATGCTCGTACAAAAGTCTCTCCTCTGGACACATTCCAGCAGACGTTTTGTCGTCAGCATACGAAAGGGCCGTTTGGCTACGCTCTCGTTGAGAACGCGTAGATCCAATATTGGCCTCATTCCCCCCATCTTTTTGGGCACCAGGAAATAGGGCGAATATAGCCCCCTGTTCCTTTGCTCCCGAGGAACTACTGTGACTGCCTCCTTCGCCAAAAGTTCCGTAATCTCTGTAACGAGAGCGTGACCTTTCCCGGCGTTTTCATCACCATCTCCACCACCCTCCTGAATGGGGAGGGATCGGGTGAAATTGGATGGCATAACCCTTCTCCAGCGTCCGGTCTTGCCAGTGGGAGAGGGTACAGCTTCGCTGCCACTCCCAATAATGCTGAGAAAGCGGAAGAGCGCGAAGCTGTGGTGCATTCAGTAGGAAGAACCTGTATTCCTCTACGGCCGTCGCCGCCGCTGTTCCCCGACAGTGAAGTGGTGGAACAGCCCAAGGCGGGCCTCTCATGAAAGGGAGAGGAAACATGAGCGGGTTCTGAGAGAAACGGGGGCGCTGACACGTTGGTTATACTCGTAACCTCGTTGTCCCAGCCCTCCATGAACGCTGCACGGGTCTGAACTGCACTGATTGCGTCATCATTCCAGTAACTGGCTGTGTACGCAGGCTACTATGTGAATCCTGTACCACAACACTCCTAAGAGTCTATGTGTGTAAGGTTTTTATGAGGTATAACAAGGCGGCTCATCAAAGATGTCTGCCTTGTTCCCTTATTCACACGTGCCTCATGTGTATGCTCAACTACGCACCCGTAGTGGGCTGTGCTACACTCAGAGTGGTGAGGAGGAGAGAGAGAGAGAGAGTAAAGGCACCTGAACGGTTTCGGGTGTATCATGGAAAAGGGGCTGTCTTGTGACAAAGTCAATTGGAGCCAACTCTTTATTAGACACACAACACGCAGTTTCCTCCAGTAGGGGGGGACAGTGGGCACAGTCACACAAGGCGCTGCGCCGTCTTCCGTTCTCTCCCCCTCGCCATGTCATAAACGGCGTCTCTTCTGGCCGCCCTTCGAGTGATGCCAGGATGACGCTTTAATGACCTCTCTCGCCGGCGGAATGGTCGGCACCTCTTGCGCTGCAGGAGGGGCGGGGCCCACTCCCTTGCTGCTGGAGACCGCCGTCTGATGCCGGGTACGACGCGGAGCAGTAGCGAGAGTAAGGGCCGCCCTCCATCATGTCCACTTCCGGGTTGGAGGGAATGGGGGGCAGCTTAATCTCCAGCCGCTTAGCAGCCATCTCAATGAGCCCTGGAAAATCAGAGCGCAGAGAGGCTGTGGCGTAGGACGGGCCTGCTGAAAATTCAGAGCCTGTGTCGTCATCACCCAGGGATGTAAATGACCTCACACTTTCCTGAGGGAAAAAGGGGTGTTAAACGTCTGGGTCAGAGTAATGGATAGTTCCAATAGAATACCCATTTCCTCCCCAATATTCCTGTCATCTCCTGAGTCAGCGCCCTCAGATGATGCCTCAGAAGCTGAGGCTAGCACCGATAACACGTCCTCTAGAGGGATATCCTCCCGAAAAAATGACCATCGCTGCTTCCTCTCCTTTAAAGAAAGGAGGGCGCAGCTGGCGCATAGTGGGGGATCTATGAGGCCACTCCAAGCATGCTGTGATCCTAAGCACACAAAACATAAGTTGTCATGGAGGAGCAGCGACATTGAGCTCTGAAAAGAGCTTTTGGGCGTGGAAAAACTCCTGGTGTGCTCATTTAGAGGACGACGTCGAGACTTGGAAATCGGCGACGGCTTTCTCGTCCTGAGTCTTGTCTTCTTATCGGCTTCTTCAGTCTAGTCCAGTCGCTGAAGATAAAGGGAGGCTGATTGAGGGGAAGCATCCCCTCTTATAGGGACACCTGTACTCCTATTGGCTGCAGGTGTGTGCATCATTTTGTCTCAGGCTGTTCGTTGCCTAGGCAGCAGGGTAAACCAATAGGAGCAGAGCTCCCCTATGGGGCGGAGCTCCACGATATAGAACTGTATTCCATGGTTTGGTTTTCTTTTAAACGACCACGACAAACTTCAGCTAACTATAGCCACCGCTAGCTAACATTCAATAGGAGTGATAGGGGCATCCATGACATTTTCTAAATGTCATGGCCAAACAACTCAAATCAACTTTCAATTATTTCGTTTGAAGTTACTTAAAGGTGGTTTGCCCATTTTGTTTACATTAAACGGATGCCTCTATCCCTTCCAGAGATGTTTTATTTTTTGGGGGCGGGGCTATATAAGGCTAAAGTCAGCTGAAGTTTGTAGTTGGCTGTACCCCTAATGCAATTGTAAACTGAGAGGTGGCAAATGTAACTGCCTTTTTTTTTTTACTCTGTGGTACCAAAGACTCCATAACGTGTCTCAGAGTAGGAGTGCTGATCTAGGATTAGGTGCTTTGGGGGTGACACCACAATACACAGTTTCACCATCAATTTGAGAGATAACCCTTACCATTCACTGTGAGGAAGACACTGGCCTTTTCATACCACTGGTCACTGGTGACTTGGCATATATACTCCCCCCTGTCTTCCTGTGTGACCCTCTCCAGTCTCAGGGACACATTCCCTCTCTCCAGCCCCCCAGTTAGAGACACCCTGCCCCTATACTGGGGGTCCACAGGGACCTCCTGGATCTTGTGATCTTTGTACAACAAGGCAGGACTCTGGAAGTTACTGGAACGGTACCAGCGCACCTCCAATGGCTCTGCATTGAAGAGAGGTGAGACTTCACAGAGTAGAGAGACCGAGGAGCCAGACAGGGTCGAGGTTGGACCATCAGGGACAGTTAAGGTGAATGTCTCCGGGGCTGGAGAAGGAGAGACAGGGGAGAAAGAGGGCGAGAGAAAGAGAGGGTGACTTATTTGTGCTCGACTCCCAGGGCCAGTTTCCTGGACACAGATTAAATGACTTTTTAATACCGTGTCCAGGGAACCGTTTCCTTTTAGTTACTAATGTAATTAACAGTGTAAACATTCTCACCAGGTTGAGCTGCTCTGATGGGTACTGTGAGAGCAACCAGTATCAGCACCCTCAGACACAACCCTGCATAAAAGATAAAGGACATCACAATGACATTATCACAACTTATTATTCAATGGCGCTGGAGGAGATGGCTGGCGTTTTACTGGCTCCTAACCAACTGTGCTATTGTGTGTGTTTTTTCTGCATTATTTGTAACTTATTTTGTACATAATGTTTCTGCCACCGTCTCTTATGACTGAAAAGAGCGTCTGGATATCAGAACATTGATTACTCACATCGAACTGGACGAAGATGTTTTATTTAACAAGTCGGACGCGAAGGATTTACTGCAGACACCGGACCAGGCCCAAATCCCTGTCATTCGCATGAAGAGAAGACGCCGATACAGGGGACGCAGATCCGGGTGCCTTGTGAGAATTGGTCGGCGAGTGGGTAACCCGCCTCTAACCAGCCGTCCTATTGGCCAACGTGCAATCATTGGAGAATAAACTGGATGAGCTCCGTTCAAGACTATCCTACCAACGGGACATTAAAAACTGTAATATCTTATGTTTCACCGAGTCGTGGCTGAACGATGACATGGATAACATACAGCAGGCTGGGTTTTCCGTACATCGGCAAGACAGAACAGCTGCCTCTGGTAAGACAAGGGTTGGCGGTCTGTGTCTATTTGTCCATAACAGCTGGTGCACGAAATCTAATATTAAGGGAGTCTCAAGGTTTTGCTCGCCTGAGGTAGAGTATCTCATGATAAGCTGTAGACCACACTATTTACCAAGAGAGTTTATCTGTATTTTTCGTAGCCATCTATTTACCACCACAAACCGATGCTGGCACTAAGACCGCACTCAACGAGCTGTATAAGGCCATAAGCAAACAAGAAAATGCTCATTCAGAGGCAGCGCTCCTAGTGGCCGGGGACTTTAATGCAGGGAAATGTCATCACGAGTTTTAATGACTCCAACCTAAGTGTACTAAACGACTTCAACTGTACATACAGTATCAAAGTATCAAAATATTTTACCAATACAATTAAAACAATTGTCATAATGATTATGCCCATGTTGACTCCAATGCTTCCCACAGACTGTATGTCCTTTGGGTGGTGGACCATTCTTGATACACACAGGAAACTGTTGAGCATGAAAAACCCAGCAGCGTTGCAGTTCTTGACACACTCAAACCGGTGCACTTGGCACATACTACCATACCCCGTTCAAAGGCACTTAAATCTTTTGTCTTGCCCATTCACCCACTGAATGGCACACATAAACAATCCATGTCTCAATTGTCTCAAGGTGTAAAAATCATTATTTAACCCATCTCCTCCGCTTCATCTACACTGATTCAAGTGGATTTAACAAGTGCCATCAATAAAGGATCATAGCTTTCACCTGGATTCACCTGGTCAGTCTATTTCAAGGATCATAGCTTTTCACCTGGATTCACCTGGTCAGTCTATGTCATGGAAAGAGCAGGTGTTCCTAATGTTTTGTACACTCAGTGCATATTGCATGGTCAAATCAGATCCCGCCTTTTGTCTCATATGTGTAGCTATTGGGTTAATTAGCAACCAGAGGAAGATGAATGAACAGACAGAGCCTGTGATTCTGAACTTTGAACTTTCAGACATTGGTTTTATATTTGTACTACTGCTACAGTATATTCATTAACTAGCCACACTAGCAGCCATTTTAGAAAAGTAGAAGGGGGTAGAAGAAGCATAACCTTTTTCAATGACGAGGTAACTGATAACTGAAAACCTTTCATTAAAATGTTAACTCATGTTTCACTGGCATGATGGTAGTCATAAGTCATATCAAATGCATTTGTACCTGAGTTCATGGTGCCTCTCGTTCGATTTCCATCAAATGTATCCTCAATGTAGGGATCCTCCGATGATCCTTGTCTACTCCCTCCCTTAATATTTAATTGTAGTTTCACTTTCCCTTCTCTTGCAGAGCCTACATTGGTTACTGATTGACAAAAGGTGACGTTCCAGGGCGTCACTACGCATCTCAGAAGACTGCTATATCATATTGATGTGTTTCCGGAGATTTTAAACACTTCTCCAGGCGTTGTGAGATCTGATAATATGTGCAGCGTGACCGTGAAAAAGACGACCTGGAAAGCCATCAAATCTGTAATGTTCCTACCAAAAATACAACTTTGTCACTGTTCTTTGTTCTCTTCTATCTTTTGTCCAATGTTACTGATGCAGCGTGGCCACTTGCAAGTCAACCATGTAGCAAATCAGCTGGTGTGGCCTTGGACAGTGATAGCCTGAAAACTCTATAATTTTTTACAACTAAACTGACAGACCTAGTATCACTCTCTCACAGATCACTCTCACACGAACGCGAACACACACACACCTTTTAAATGTAGTTGGATTACATTTATTTGTTAGGTCATGATGGACAATTTCTGAATTTTTATTTGGCAAACATGTGGAAGAGGGACCTTGATGTGGCATAATAGAACAAACATTTGGTTTATTGTGTGATTGACGTTTCGGTTCAGGCAGTAGATGATCTACATGATGATTGACATGTCCACACATGTAACCACAGGGGAAATGAATCAATGGTGGGTGCCCCATCAAATAATCCCTATACCTGATTTTTTTCCTTACACTCAAACTCTGAACACCAAAGAGGTTATGAAAAAAAATACATACCAGTGCAGAACCCTATAAATCAAAATAAATAGAAGGGAAGGCTCTGATAAATAGACAGTTCTGTGCTCACCTGCTATAGATTTTTTCAGCCTCATTCAGCCAATGACAACGCGCCAACTTCTGAATATTCAGTGAAATCTTTGCATCGACAACCACGCCCCTTTCAGCAGGAGAAAGGAAGCTGCTTTATCGACCTGAAAATCTTCCCCTAGAAAGGTACATTTCGAAAGCATTCCACTTGATTTTTGTTTTCTATTACATGTTTTTAATGGCCGCTAAGATACTAAAACCTATGGAACGCAAATTCATTCTGCAACTACTTGCTGCAATCTAACGTTATAGCTACTATGCACCTTGGTGTTCGCCATCTAGATAACGTTAGCTAGCTAGCAAACCAGTCAGCAAACGGCTAGCTAATGTAGCTAGCTAGTTCGCTTCCTTGCTAAGAAGATATTAACTGGCTATGAAATGCGCAGTGATCAACGAATTCGTTGCAATTACAATTTAGGTCACCAGCTAACTAGCTTTGTTTCCATTCATTTTACTTTGTCTGAAGCAAGATATCATTTCGTCGACCTTTGGTTCGGAAACTAGTTAGCGAGCTACAGTTAACCCACGTTAGCTTAGCTACCTAGCCAACTAGCTAGCTAGTACAGTGTTTTAAAGATAGGTTACGACCAGATGAGGTACTGACTTATTGTGCAAAGCTCCCCGCTAAGCTGATGTAGGTAGAGAAAACAGGCACTGTTGTGACAAATGTTTGAAACCAGCTGGGGTTGTTGGCTTACTAGCTAGCTAGGTAACCTAAGGTCTGGGTCATTAAGTAAGATGTTTACAAACGTCAGTGATCCACTGACAACGTCATGACAGCCTGGTCCAAATCTGTATGAGTTAAACAACAATCCTCTATCATTGTCATGCCAAACCCAATTGGCCATACAGAACATCCAACAAGACTTGCATAGCACGCAGTCTATTCTGGACCAGGCTAGACTGACAGTGTAGTTGAGGAATGTCATACATGATGAACATAAGACCATGACTTTCTCTTCCTAGCTCTCGGGCCCAGCCCACCAGTAAAGCTGTATAAGCACAGGGTCGACGGGACGGACGGAAGCGGCGCATCGTCGTACGGGGAGGTCCGCAGTGACATTACGATGAGCTACAAACCCATCGCCCCTGCCCCTTCCGGCTCCAACCACACCCCGCCAGGTTTCTGCCGAATGTCAATCGGTTATTTTGAGTCCACTATTCTTGCTATCAAGGGTGCACCAATAGAAACATAATTTCTATGGATGCACCCTCTACACTACCCATCTTTGGTTTGGTCTTCACCCATCTTACTGAACTCTCTACCCTACCACAGTGGATTCCATTCAATAGATAAGACTAGCGGTCCTATCCCTGCGACCTGCCCAGAGACTAGCCCAGGGAACACACTACACGTCAACGGCCAACCTGAGTGTCATATACTACCAACCATAATGTAACAATCCCTCTCACCTGAGAATGAATGCGCCACCGAAGCCACGCAGCCTTTATGCCCCTGCCTCCCATTTTAAAGATGATGTTAACTAGTCATAGGTGATGTTAACTAGCCATAGGGCGCTTCAGTGCGTCTGAATTTTCTCTTTCCTCTGCCTAGGCTCCAGTGTGCCCTCCCCCTCACTCCCCTCCTCCTCCAACTTCAGACCGGCGTTCAGTGATTTCGGCCCGCCGTCGATGGGCTTCGTTCAGGTAGGACAGAACAGCCTGACTCATCTCCAACTGCTTTAACTAATGCCTATGATACTTTAGAAAGTCATGTTAAATATGATGTGATGTCATTCAGGGTATTATATCAATAGGGTCCAGGTATCACTAACACGTACAAAACAGATTTGATTTGTTGGCGAATATGTTTATTTGCATAACTCGTCATGGCAATTATCCCTCTATCTCTACCCTTCTGTACGATATAAAGGGACTATATCTTGCTCAGGATCAATAGGGAGTTGTAGTTGCTTTTACTCTTTTCCAACATATACCTTTGTCTCTTATCCCCCTCTCTCTCACACACAGCCAGTGAAAGTGTCTCAGGGCTCAACCTACAGCGAGCTGCTGTCAGTCATTGAGGAGATGAGTCGCGAGATCCGCCCCACCTACGCCGGGAGTAAGAGCGCCATGGAGAGGCTAAAGAGAGGTACTGCAGCCTGGCCGGTTAAACGCCTAGGCTACAAATATCCTCAAAGCTTGGAGCAAAGGTTGTGGTTGTATTGACATAGGGTGTTTATCAGTACTCCATAACTTACTTTCCTTTTCCCTAACCACAGTGCACATACCCAGCAAGCAGACAGTAAGCATATTAATATTATATGCGTAAACACAGCAATAATAAATTAATATAAGGCAGTGGGTGAAAGCAATGATCAACATTGCATGGCAGCATCAGAGCAGCAGCAGCAAACATAAATCTTAGAAATAAGCCAAATAGTATGTTACAAGGCTTTCTGCATTCAATAAAACTGTCAACAAGCTCAGTCATCCAGTCAATCAATCATCAAAATTTAAATCCACCAAATTCAATTAGCAAAATGACAGCCTGTCCAATCCGACATTAATTGTTCTTTAAATTCATAGATGCCGAAATTAGTTTCAGTTCAATCCATGAAACGTAAATGTTATGCACAAAATGAGAAATGGGCAATTCCATGGTAACGGAATTACGCAGAGACTCAGATTTCACTTTAAAATGCATACCAAACAAAAACCATAGTTTTATGGTTTGTTAAACTTTGAAATCAGTGGTTTTTGTTTGGCATACATTTTAAAGTGAACAAATCGGAGTCAAGTCGTAATTCCATTATCGTGGAATTGCCCAAATGCAGGACACATCAAAAATAATGAATTAACCAGTACTTGGTGATGAAAGGTTGTCCTAGTTCTTCAGTATGTGAGATGGTCAGTCCAGAAATCCCTATTCCAAGGCTAGTAATCCCAAGGAAAATGTTTCTCTTATGAATAATTACTGATGTAAATACTTTTCAATGAACCAAACAAACATTTCACCCATGCTTCTCACACCACGGCCATTTTGCTCTTTACTCACATTATTTTATTTTTGGTCATTTAGCAGACGCTCTTATCCAGAGCGACTTACAGGAGCAATTAGGGTTAAGTGCCTTGCTCAAGGGCACATCGACAGATTTTTCACCTAGTCGGCTCAGGGATTAGAACCAGCGACCTTTCGGTTACTGGCACAACGCTCTTACCCACTAAGCTACCTGCCGCCCATTATCTGGGATCCTTGGGACGTCCCTACCCTAAACCCTAACCGTAACACATTTGAACTTCAATTGGGTGACATCAGAGTTCGAGTCCCAAGGATCCCATTTAGACTTTTCCCTATTCACATGGCACCAATACTTAGTGACAGGTTTTTACCAATCAACGGAATGCCCCCCCAAAAAAAAAATGACTAACGCTAAAAGGTCAGAAATTATGGCATATCTTACACAGGTAGGCCTACTTATTCCATATGAGTTTACCTGGAAATACATGGATTTCAATTCACATTAAGGTTCAATGTGGAGACAGTATTATTCTCCACACATGAAGTAAAAGTTATAAATCCCAACTTGTGATGTTTTTCATCTGTCTTCTAGGTATCATTCACGCGAGGGCGCTGGTGAGGGAGTGTCTGGCAGAGACAGAGAGGAGCGCTCGCACATAACCCTTTGCAGAATCCCTTGTCTCTGTATAGGCCTCATCTATGTGTCCCATCTTTGTAATCCTGACCTTTGTCTGTATCGCTCCACTGAACTTGTGACCTTCCCTTGTTCCATTCCCTCTTCCATATAGTCTCTCACATCGCTATGGGGTGTGTTCAGAATGTATAACACATTTTGCAGTTGTAGGACAATTCGCTCTCAGAACATTTTGTAACTTATTTCAGTTTCAGAGGCACCACGAGGTCTTGGTAAATATAGTCTCATCCTGGTAGTCCAGTTCAGTGGGGGCGAAGTGATAGTGTTGTAAAATATTTCTGATAGATTATTGAAAACTATGCCCTAATGAAATGTCTATGTAATGAGGTTGATACTCTGAATCTTTCTCTTAGCTGCTATACTGACACCACTCTACAACCAAAGGTTCAATTCAACATTGTTTTACAGTAAAGCTGCAAGCAACACTTAAGCCTTGTTCACACTGCAGGCCTTAATGCTCAAATCAGTTTTGTTTTTCAAATCCGTTTTGGAATACTGAGTGTCCAAACAGCAAGTTAAAAGTGACAATCGGATGTGTGTTTGTTCAGACAGCAGTCATTTGCTGACATGACTATGCTAGTTGTCATGGTATTGACGGGTGTGTGCACGGTGGTGTAGGCTGATTGGTGGTGGTGCTTGTGCTTCCTATCACTCAGAGGTTATGTAGCAAGCTAAGGTGACAATGCCTGGAATGGACATTTCCCAGTTAATAATATAATAATAATATGCCATTTAGCAGACGCTTTTATCCAAAGCGACTTAGTCATGCGTGCATACATTTTTGTGTATGGGTGGTCCCGGGATCGAACCCACTACCTTGGAGTTACAAGCGCCGTGCTCTACCAGCTGAGCTACAGAGGACCACAGTTGCTTTGAATGTTCAAAATCATAGTGTAAGAACACTTTTAAAGCCTAAAAGGATAAAATAATCAAACTTTCAAAACAAGTATTGTTTGGCTAGCCACAGCAGTCAACTAACTAGGTAGCTGTTTATCTTTCTAGCACATTCACTAATTTGTTTGTAAACAATTAACAAGCTAGTTAGTTACCACATTCTTGTCAAACTGTCAACAGAGTAGCTAGCAAGCAACAATATATGCCAAATAAGTCAAAACACTTCAGGGCAAATAAATCAGATTTGACCATTCAGACAAGTCGCATGGCCAGGAATCAGAATTGTATCTGACTTCAAACCACCTACGAAGGTGGGTTGAAATATCCTATTCAATGTGCTATTTGGCTGTTCAGACTACAGGAAAAATAACAGATTCAGGAAAAATAAGATTCGAATCGGATATGCAAAAAAAAAATGGATTTGATGTGAACAAGGCTTTACAGCATCTTGAATATACCCCGTTCTCTGTTCCACATGCTACCACCCTACACACATTTTCTGCTGTCATAGCACACTATTTGCCACATACAGTCAAGCTTTCCTTGCCCTTCATCTACCACCAATTAACTATTACCTACTCCCTACACACCTGAAATCAGTTTTGTTAGTATGGCAATTTTATAGACCCAATTTTTGCAGTTCTGTACTTAAAAATGGAATAAAATGGTGATAGAAAAGTTTTCCAATTAAAAGAAGTGAGCGTTTGTTTCATTTGTATGTAGTGCACAGGAGGTTGGTAGCACCTTAACTGGGGAGGTCATGTCTGGAGCACAAAGAGTGGAATGGTATCTTTCCATGTGTTCAATGCCATTTCGTTTGCTCTGTTCCAGCCATTATTATGAGCCGTCCTCCCCTCAGCAGCTCCCTGTGATGTAGTGCATATAGAAAGTCTACACGTCCTTGAACTTTTCACATTTTGTTGTCAGTTTCTCAGTTTCATGCATTTAAATAAGAATTTTCTTCCACTTATCTACACACCTTCCTCCACACTTTAGGGGAATTTTGGTGTGAAGAAAAATATAAAAAAATACCATAATTGGACAAGTCTCCACCCAAGTTAATACTTGGTGGAAGCAACTTTGGCAGCAATTACAGCTGTGAGTCTGTTGGTATAGATCTCTCCCAACTTTGCACACCTAGATTTGGCAATATCTTACCATTTTTTACAAAACTGTTCTAGTTCCTCGGGGAGCGTTGGACAGAAATCTTGCCACAAATTTTCGATTGGATTTAGGTCGGGGCTCTGACTGGGCCACTCAAGGACTTAACCTTTTTATTCCTTAGCCACTTCACTAGCTTTGGCTGTGGGCTTCTGCCCCAGTTTCAGCTTTTTTGCAGAGGGCAGCAGGTTTTCCTCAAGGACTTACTGTACATTGCTCCATTCATTTTCTGTTCTATCGTGATAAGTCCTTGACGATGAGAAACACCCCCATAACATGATACTGCCACCACCATGTATGTGCCTTCCGGAGACACTTGAAACCCCACCTCTTTAAGGAATACCTGGGATAGGATAAAGTAATCCTTACCCCCCCCCCCAAAAAAAATAAACATATTGTAAAGTGGTTATCCCACTGGCTATAAGGTGAATGCACCAATTTGTAAGTCGCTCTGGATAAGAGCGTCTGCTAAATGATGTAAATGTAAATGTGTTGGGTTTGCGCCAAATGTAACGCTTTGCATTTAGGCCAAAAAGATCAATTTTAGTTTAGTCAGACCACAAAACCTTTTGCCACATAGCCACAGAATCTCCAGTGTTTTTTGCATACTTCAAAACTGATTTGAGGTGGGCTTCCTTGAGTAATGGCTTCTCTCTTGCCACCATACCATACATTACATATTTGTGGAGTGCTTGGGATATTGTCTCATGCACACTGACCAGTCTTGGCCATAAAAGCCTGTTGCTCTTTCAAAGTTGCCATCGGACTCTTGGTATTCTCTCGGATCAGTCTCCTACTTGCTCAGTCATCCAGATTGGAGGGCAGCCTGATCTAGGCAGGGTCTTGGTGGTGCTATACACCTTTCACTTATTAATAATCGTCTTGACCGTGCTCCAAGGGATATTCAAGGCCGGTTTTACACCCATCCCCTGATTTGTCCCAGAGTTCTTTTGAAAGCTCATGGTTGAGTGTTTGCTTTGCAATTCACTACCCACCAGAGGGAGCCTACAGGAACTGCTAAATGTATCCTGAAATCATGTGAATCACTAGAATTTAACACAGGTGGAGGCCAATTAACTTGGTGTATGATTTTGAAGGTGATTGGTTACACCGGAGGTAATTTAGGATTGCTATTACAAGTGAGGTGGACACTTATCCAATCAAGCTATTTTAGTTCACAATTTTATTTATTTTCACATGTAAGTTGTGGGGTAGGATGCAAAGATCAATGGATTTTTTAAAATGCATTTTAATTCCAGGCTATAAGGCAGCAAAAGGTGAAGGTGGTATAGACCTTCTATAGGCACTATGTGAGTGTGTGGAGATCTTGGTGAAGGCCTTACACACCACTTTGCACAATGAGGCCTAAGTAAGTGTGGGTGAGTACCACTACGAACACACCAGTAAGAGTTGCACCTCTTTATTTGGCTTCTCAGTCACAACATAACAGCAAAAGATGGCTGCAAAAAGCGTTCCTCGCTGTCCTGCCGTAGACATTTTATAGAAAGCATGATAAGTAGCCTGGTTGAACACTGCTCACCAAGGAAACAATGTTGAGTGTAGCGTTTACTCTGCTTTAACCAGGCTAGATAAGAACACCCATTTCATTCAACTGACACACGAGTCAAGTCATGGTGACCCTTAGATACAATTTTAAGGGACAAATGAGTTAAATGCTGGTATGACGAGCTGTGTCAGCCGTTTGATGTGCAAATCTATGAAAATGGGCCCTACAGAAGAGGCTCTCTTGACCTTTTTACTTGATGCTTGCCAGTCAGTCAACGCCCCGGTTCTATTACCATCTCTAGCCCTTCGGTGACTAGGCCTCCAATAGAATAAGTGGAGCCTCCGCCATATTGCCTTCCCCTATCCAGTCCTTTCAGTTCATTGAACACAGACCGGGAAGGAGCTAGGGGCCAAAATGATGGCCACTATCCCAACTACACTCACTGATGCCAATGACTTGGCAAATCATTAGCTCGGTTCGACTGACCAAAAGGCAAGTGGGGTTGGGATGGTGGTTGAGTTGAGGGCAAAACAGTCCATTACAAATGTCCTAACTAAAAATATACAGGATTACAAAGACACAGATTAGCAAATGAAATGTAATATAGTAATAATAACATAACAATAATAGATACAAGTGAAGATAAGAGTAAATAATTTGGATAGAGTCATATGTAGAACATTAATAGGGGTAAATAAGAAAGGGGTAAATAAGAAAGGGGGTGAACAAGAGGGAAATGGTGGGGACTGCTCTAGTGTCCCATACATATCATCATCCATCTTATGATTGTCTCCGAGTTGATGTCCCAGTCATACTGCCAGAAGTGGAGGATCTCCTGCGTATTCCTGTGCTTTTGCAGCGTGTGTGTGATGCAACTGGCTGTTTGCGGTAGGGGGAAAGCTGAACTTTGAAAGTCTGTTGGTGTTGAGGGTACATTTGTGTGGGTGTGTAATGTCGTTTCTATAAAAGATCAAAGTGAATCTAGAAAGAGAATGTGTGTCATGCAAGTGGCGTGTGGGTTTTGTGAGGGAAAAGTGTGTGCACTGCGAAAGTGATGTTTCATGGGGACACTGAATATGGCTTTGGTGTGTGGATAAAACTAAACGTGTCAGCAATGTGTCCACAACTGCTCCTCCTCTCTTCTTTATAACAAAAATAAACCTCTTCTTAATTCAACCCTAAAAGAGTGCATAACACAGTTTTAGACATTCAAAGTACAACAACATTACCTAATTAGTAATTAAACACTAATAAGGGATGAAATAGTGCCAATTAAAAAATACATAAATTAGTGTAAAGACAGATGGATCATTAATTTCACTAGTATATAAAAAAAAGGGTAGACATTTTCTTCACACCGGGTAATATGATCCTAGATCTGGGAAAAGCACTCAAATAGCATTAGAGTATGAGTGCTGGTATAGATTAGTTTGGCCTAGATTATAATGAATTAGATTATAGGGAAGGGGGGGGGACCTGATCCTAGATAAGCACTCCTACTCTGAGATGCTGTTTTAATATGGGCCCAGATCCTAACATCTACTTCTAGAGGTCCTCGGCTACTCACCGTGGAAGCGGTGGCCGGGGCGTTGCTGTCGTAGCTGAACAGGCTCTTATAGCGGCCCTTCTCCTCCTTCTCCTTGGAGCGGATCCTCTCCTCCATGGCCCTCAGCTCCTTGGCCACCGAGGGCCCCAGCGACGGGTCCAGCTCCACCACCTTGGCAAAGTCGGCCCGCGCCTCCGTCTCGTTCCACACCGCCGCGTGGGCCTTGGCCCGCTTGAAGTAGGCCTTCACGTTGTCTGTGGGGGTGGGAGGTAAGAGTGTGTCAATGGGAAAGAGGCCGGTGTGTTCAAATGGTGTTACGTTTACACACATTTAAGTTGAGCAGCTGGTAGTAAGCAATAAAAGCTCAAGATAACTTGTCATTCGCTAGCAACAGGCCTGCTGTAGACAGACAAAACAGAACAGCAAAAGTAACAAATGTTTATTTTTAAAGGGATTGTCTTAAGTAATGATGGTGCGGCAACAAATTACACATTCGCTTTCAGAGCATAGCCTATTGTTATGTGAATTCAGCATATTCACTTGATCCTAGGGCAGGGCTACACCTGAATGTATTCAGAAGTTTGTGACTCACCCTCGTATTTGGAGATGATGGAGGAGCAGTGGTCCAGCACCTCGTAGTACTGACCCTGGATCAGCTGACACTGGCAGTAGTTCAGCATCAGGGGTGTGATCATGAGGTCCAGCTTGATCCAGCCCTCGTCGCCCGGACGCTCCTGATTGGAGGAGGGGCCAAGGATGGGGAGGAGTTAGAAGACTAGCCACTTATTTAGTGGGGTCAAGACGTTCTATAGACAGGGAATGCATAGATCTCATTTGACATGACATGCAGAATGGCTAGTTATCTCAACTAAATGAAAAGCATGTGTCTGCAGTGCTCTAAATGTTACCCTATTAAATAGAAATGCCCAAAAAAGCAAGTCCCCAGGTTTGAAGTCATTCATGTTTACCTTCATCTGCAGGTTCTTTAGACAGGCGATGGCATTGTAGTACTTCTCGGCAGCCTCCTTCACGTCGCCCCTCTTGTACAGGGCGTTACCCTCCACGTGGATCTGAGGCACCACCTCCAGCTTCTCCTCGTCCGTCATCGCCCAGATGTCCAGTCTGAACGAGCCGGGCGTCAAAACCTGGGAGAGAGGCGTCAATCATATTATTCAATCAAAATGTATTTATGCAGTGAAATGACAGAGGCATGAGTGCTGCTTTGGTGATAAAAGGGTTAGAAAACATTTTGATGTAGTGCTTTTAACAAACACAGTTTTACAGTAACCAGGCCTAAAGCCCCAAAGAGCAAACAGGAGCACAGTGGCAAAGGAAAAACTATGTTGAGGACATAAACTTTGAAAGGAAGGGTGCCATCCTCCTCTTGATGTCCTGGTAGAACTTCAGAGTTCATATAACCATCTAGGCGAGACAGATGTCCATTTACTTAGAGCAAAGCACCTTCAGTGCATGGGACGCTAAGAAATAAGCAGTAGCACAGTGGCAAGGAAAATTCCCTGGATGGAAGAAACCTTGAGAGGAGCCAGACTCAGCACAGGGTGCTTGGACCCCTAATGGAGAAGAGATAAGACCCCCCCCCCCCTCACCGCCATGAGCTCCAGGGTGAAGACTAGGGGCTGAGGGTTGGCCTGGAGCTGGTCCAAGTCACAGTGGCCCAGGGAGTGGTGTGAGTGGATCTGAGCGATGCCACAGCAGTGTCTCTGGCCCTCCAGGGGGTCCTTCCCTGCACTGATGTTCCTCAGGGACTGGGACACCAGCGGGTACAGGGCTGTGTGCTGTGGGGAGAGAGGGAGAAGGAAAGAGGATGGTTACATTACATTCACTGGGACAAATTGAGGGACTGGTGGGTTTGAAAGTATAATTAAGGCAGTTCTCTGAAGGGAAACAATTAACAAAACACATTGACAAACCCTGTCAAATTCCATAACGATCAATGTTTTTGCCACCAATTGTACGCGTGTGTGTGTACAGATGTAACGGTCTCTAATCCATCCAAGTCAACCTTGTTAAATTGGGCGACCCACCTTGACGTCACATGTGAAATCTGCCACCTCTCCCTCCCTCATGGTGGCGATGACTCGCTCCCACACGGCCAGCTTGAACTTCTTCCCCAGGATGAGTTCCATGGGCTTGCTCCGGCCCCCCATGGTCCTGGAGTCATCTAGCACTGTGCCATCACACAGGCTGGAGCGGTAGTGGAATATCACCTGTTGGAAAATTGGGGGGGATAGAATGGAGAACTGGTATTACACAAGTGGATAAATCATGTAATACACTGAACAAAAATATAAAACGCAACATGTAAAGTGTTGGTCCCATGTTTCATGAGCTGATATAAAAGATCCCAGAAATTGTCCATACGCACAAAAAACGTATTTCTCTAAAATGTTTATCACAAATTAGTTTACATCCCTGTTAGTGAGCATTTCTCCTTTGCCAAGATAATCCATCCAGTTGACAGGTGTGGCATATCAATACGTTGATTAAACAGCATGATCATTACACAGGTGCACCTTGTGCTGGGTACAATGCTACAGATGTTTCCAGTTTTGAGTGAGCATGAAATTGGCATGCTGACTGCAGGAATGTCCACCGGAGCTGTTGCCAGAGAATTTAATGTTAATTTCTCTACCATAAGCCGCCTCCAACGTCGTTTTAGAGAATTTGGCAGTACGGCCAACCGACCTCAACCGCAGACCACGTGTAACCACGCCAGCCATGGACCTCCACATCTGGGTTCTTCACCTGCGGGATCGTCTGAGACCAGCCACCCGGACAGCTGATGAAACTGTGGGTTTGCACAACCAAATAATTTCTGCACAAATGTCAGAAACTGTCTCAGGGAAGCTGATCTGTGTGCTCGTAGTCCTCACCAAGGTCTTGACCGGACTGCAGTTCGGCTTCGTAACCGACTTTAGTGGGCAAATGCTCAACTTCGATGCCCACTGGCACGCTGGAGAAGTGTGCTCTTCACGGATGAATACCAGTTTCAACTGTACTGGGCAGATGGTAGACAGCGTGTATGCCGTCGTGTGGGCGGTTTGCTGATGTCAACGTTATGAACAGAGTGGCCCATGATGGCGGTGGGGTTATGGTATGGGGCAGGCATAAGCTACGGACATCGAACACAATTGCATTTTATCGATGGCAATTTGGAATACACAGAGATACCGTGAGGAGATCCTGGAGGCCCATTGTCGTGCCATTCATCCACCGCCATCACTTCATGTTTCAGCATGATAATGCACAGCCCCATGTAGCAAGGATCTGTACAAAATTCCTGGAAACTGAAAATGTCCCAGTTCTTCCATGACCTGCATACTCATCAGACATGTCACTCATTGAGCAAGTTTGGGATGCTCTGGATCGACGTGTATGACAGCGGGTTCCAGTTCCCGCCAATATCCAGCAAACTTCACACAGCCATTGAAGAGGAGTGGGGCAACATTCCACAGGCCACAATCAACAGCCAGATCAACTATTTGCAAAGGAGATGTGTTGCGCTGCATGAGGCAAATGGTGGTTACACCAGATATTGAATGGTTTTCTGATCCACCACCCTACCTAATTTTTCTAAAGATATCTGTGACCAACATATGCATTTCTGTATTCCCAGTCGTGAAATCCATAGATTAGGGCCAAATTAATTAATTTCAATTGACTGGATTTCCTTATATGAACTGTAACTCAGTAAAATCTTTTTAAATTGTTGAATGTTGTGTTTATATTTGTGTTCAGTGAAATGCATTGTATTAATGAAACTGTGTTTTATCTGTTTTGTAACAGTACATTACATTTACGTCATTTAGCAGACGCTCTTATCCAGAGCGACTTACAAATTGGTGCATTCACCTTAAGTAAACGTTGTAGTGTCTACATTATCACTTCCCAGCAGGCTGAACATTATTATATACAAAAGTTGGACAATAAATGCTGATAGCGTGAGCTGGTAAAAGGTTTATTATGCATGTCTTTCACAGATTGAAAGACTACACAAACGAAATTCGAGATTTTTATCAACAGGAAAAGAGGTACAAATTCACACTGATTATCCAACAATACAGTTAGTCATGCCGACTATCCAATTAAAACCTAGTACTAATGTTTACAAGCTGACGGACATCCGCACCGGCCAATAAGAGACGAAAATCAATGAAAACATGTCTATCCGGTAAAAGCCCCGCCCTCTTACAGTCTCGCCAAGAAAATTATCGTTTTTGCTCCAATAATTACTTGATGGCTGATAATTTCTGTCAATAACAATTCTGGTAGACAGAGTTATAGTTTAACTAAAATAAGGTAATGTGTGCATCACCTTTGAACATGTCAAACCTCGATAATTACGCTCCACGCTAACGTTAGCTAATAATGCTAACCAGTTTAGCTAGAAATATGCATACAAAACTACTCTTTGACCGTGGATTAAATTCAGTATTTTATAACTCACCTTGGTTCCATCAGGAAACGTTGACAGGTCTCCTTTGCCAGGACTGACCACTTTTTTCTGAATGCCTTCTGCGAGGAGCTTGGTAGCCAGTTCCTCCATCCTTGTTTCTCCGAGTGTCAAAAAGGAGCCGATTGCCTATCTTCGGGAGAGCTCGGGAGAATTCGACACTTCAATTGACGTCACTGCTGACGCCTAGGGACTTCAAGCAAAGTCTTGTGATTAGATTACATTTACATTACATTTTACATTTACGTCATTTAGCAGACGCTCTTATCCAGAGCGACTTACAGTTAGTGAGTGCATACATTATTTGAATTTTTTTCATACTGGCCCCCACAACCCTGGCGTTGCAAACGTCATGCTCTACCAACTGAGCTACATCCCTGCCGGCCATTCCCTCCCCTACCCTGGACGACGCTGGGCCAATTGTGCGCCGCCCCATGGGTCTCCCGGTCGCGGCCGGCTACGACAGAGCCTCTACCAGTTGAATGTGATTGTACATTGATTATTTTTCACCACTCTTCTCTAACATTGATGTGGTTAAGTTTTCCCTACATACTAACATAATGCTTTTCAAAGCTTATTGTAGCCAAAACATTGCATATAGGCTACTCTTGCACTCAGATTTGATGATCTATACATAAGCGCAAATACTCATCATCCCATTAATTAAAATATTGGATATGTGGCCCCCCCACCAAACACATCTGAGAGAAATACCTAATACTTGATCGATAAGTTTGGCACCGACAGCAGTCCTGAAATTCCCATATTGTTTGCATTGCATTACTGCAACACCAGCGCTACTAACAAACACTGACTCATTGAGACCTTTTAAAAGTAATATACAACAAAAAAAAACAGGTTTATTTTAGTTTCACAGTCATTATTTACTCATGAGACATGACAAACACAGGCAGGGCAAATCAGACTCCTTCTCCTCCATACAGGATGTGCAGGAAGCTTATCGAGGCACAAAGTGGTTGAGTTCGTAGTAGTGGTCAGTATAAAGACAGGGTAAAAGGTTTTTACAAAATAAGAAAAAACGTCCATGGGACAATATCTTTCTGTTACATAATTGAAAAAAAGTATTATTCTGGAAATTGGACCAAAAAAAAGGAGGTGTAGTGCAATGGGTCATTTTTCAAAATAGGGCAAGTAGAAGAACTTGAAGCCTCTTCTTCCCCGAACCGCACAGCTGATGTAAATCACATGGTAAACTGAGGGAAATGGAGAGAAAACAATTACCACACTGTTTTAATCATTTCTATAGTAAACCTCTATGAAGCCATAGTAATGCAAATGTTGCACATGTTGTAAACTGTGACGCTTTTGTAATGCCTGTGTGTCATTTTATCTGCAGATTACTTGTATCAACATCCACAGTGATAAGTCTGTGACAGTGGGGACTTCTACAGACCATTACAGGACTGTTTAAGTTTACATTCCAGACGTTATGATTAAAAAGACAGGAGAAAAGGGTGAAAGACGTGTGAAACATGAAATACATTGACAATACAACCAAGTCAAGGTAAAGAGCACTATATACCCCCAGGAATGAAGAGAATAAATCCAGGGATGAAGAAAATGGCACTTGAGACACCTGTGGAAAAGGTCAAAGATCACCTTGTCAAAGCCCATAGTAAAAGACTACCAACAACCAAGAAATGTGACAACACACCCCCACGTTCACCGAATCGCTTACCTGCTTCCGGATTCAATTGTATTACGACACCAGTGAAAATGAGAGCTGAGAGAAAGAAAAAATGGAAATTTAAAAAACATGGCAATATCTCAAGATAACTAACAAGAGATATGAGAACACAGAGGAAAAGTCCAGTGCCATGAATATATTACAATGGGTGGTAAAAAACAAGACATACCTATAAAATATAAAGCGCTGTACACAAACTAAAATGTTAGACTGCAGTGCAGTGACAGCAGTGTTCCCCAGCCCATCACTGGGCTGTGCACATTCTTTTTCTAGCCTAGTAATAACACACACGATTCAATGTATCAGCAAGCCTTTGGTTAGTTGAATCTAGTGTGTTAGTGCTGGGCTGGTACAAAATGTGCACACCTTGCGCGTTCCCCTAGGAATGTATTGGTGAAAAACACCGTTGGACGAGAATCATGGGAGATGTCTTTTCTTTCAGCAGAGATGGTGTGACTTACCGACTCCAGTGACGAGGAGAAGGAATGAAGCGAGGACCACTCTTCTGTTCTTCTTCACCAGAGGGTGAGACGTCCACCTGAGGAAAACATCAGGGTTTTCGTCAATCGTTGTGGGTGATTGAGAGTGTGTGTGAGTACATCCTTGATCTTTTGCAATATTGTGGGCATGGTTCAGTGTAAATGCATTCTTATGACTGTTTGTACAGTGGGGAGAACAAGTATTTGATACACTGCCGATTTTGCAGGTTTTCCTACTTACATAGCATGTAGCACCTCATAAAGCAGGTCTTGTCTGCTACGTGAGCTAAAGGACTGGAGACTCATTAACACTGCACATGAATCAGAGCAAATAACTACTCTGTCTGGCTTAACTTCTTTCACCCACTGCAAGGCCAACAGTATGGCCATCAGCTCCGCCATATACAGTGGGGAGAACAAGTATTTGATACACTGCCGATTTTGCAGGTTTTCCTACTTACAAAGCATGTAGAGGTCTGTAATTTTTTATCATAGGTACACTTCAACTGTGAGAGACGGAATCTAAAACAAAAATCCAGAAAATCACATTGTATGATTTTTAAGTAATTAATTTGCATTTTATTGCATGACATAAGTATTTGATCACCTACCAACCAGTAAGAATTCCGGCTCTCACAGACCTGTTAGTTTTTCTTTAAGAAGCCCTCCTGTTCTACACTCATTACCTGTATTAACTGCACCTGTTTGAACTCGTTACCTGTATAAAAGACACCTGTCCACACACTCAATCAAACAGACTCCAACCTCTCCACAATGGCCAAGACCAGAGAGCTGTGTAAGGACATCAGGGATAAAATTGTAGACCTGCACAAGGCTGGGATGGGCTACAGGACAATAGGCAAGCAGCTTGGTGAGAAGGCAACAATTGTTGGCACAATTATTAGAAAATGGAAGAAGTTCAAGATGACGGTCAATCACCCTCGGTCTGGGGCTCCATGCAAGATCTCACCTCGTGGGGCATCAATGATCATGAGGAAGGTGAGGGATCAGCCCAGAACTACATGGCAGGACCTGGTCAATGACCTGAAGAGAGCTGGGACCACAGTCGCAAAGAAAACCATTAGTAACACACTACGCCATCATGGATTAAAATCCAGCGCACGCAATGTCCCCCTGCTCAAGCCAGCGCATGTCCAGGCCCGTCTGAAGTTTGCCAATGACCATCTGGATGATCCAGAGGAGGAATGGGAGAAGGTCATGTGGTCTGATGAGACAAAAATAGAGCTTTTTGGTCTAAACTCCACTCGCCGTGTTTGGAGGAAGAAGAAGGATGAGTACAACCCCAAGAACACCATCCCAACCGTGAAGCATGGAGGTGGAAACATCATTCTTTGGGGATGCTTTTCTGCAAAGGGGACAGCACGACTGCACCTTATTGAGGGGAGGATGGATGGATGGGGCCATGTATCGCGAGATCTTGGCCAACAACTTCCTTCCCTCAGTAAGAGCATTGAAGATGGGTCGTGGCTGGGTCTTCCAGCATGACAACGACCCGAAACACACAGCCAGGGTACCTAAGGAGTGGCTCCGTAAGAGGCATCTCAAGGTCCTGGAGTGGCCTAGCCAGTCTCCAGACCTGAACCCAATAGAAAATATTTGGAGGGAGCTGAAAGTCCGTATTGCCCAGCGACAGCCCCGAAACCTGAAGGATCTGGAGAAGGTCTGTATGGAGGAGTGGGCCAAAATCCCTGCTGCAGTGTGTGCAAACCTGGTCAAGACCTACAGGAAACATATGATCTCTGTAA
The DNA here is from genome assembly GCF_020615455.1 of Coregonus clupeaformis. Taxonomy (NCBI): domain Eukaryota; kingdom Metazoa; phylum Chordata; class Actinopteri; order Salmoniformes; family Salmonidae; genus Coregonus; species Coregonus clupeaformis. The sequence continues at coordinate 92,375 of NW_025533947.1, read as the reverse complement.
TTGCAAACAAAGGTTTCTGTACCAAATATTAAGTTCTGCTTTTCTGATGTATCAAATACTTATGTCATGCAATAAAATGCAAATTAATTACTTAAAAATCATACAATGTGATTTTCCGTCTCTCACAGTTGAAGTGTACCTATGATAAAAATTACAGACCTCTACATGCTTTGTAAGTAGGAAAACCTGCAAAATCGGCAGTGTATCAAATACTTATTCTCCCCACTGTATGTGTGTGTGGTTAATTACCCGCAGCAGTGTGCAGAGAGCTGGGTGACAGAACTCAAGGTGCTGAAAGACCACTGGGAGCTGCAGTAAGACAGAGTTGCAGGATCACTGAAAAAATAAAATTGAAAGTTATACATTTTTATTGATATCATAAATTAGAAAACAAGAAACACACATTTACATTTGAGGGTGCCATTCTCATCTAGGTAATACCAGATGCAATCACAACACGCCAATGAAGACAAACCTGATTTTGAAAAAGTTATTGAAAGAGGAATTGCCACTGCTGCCTAAGACGTCTTCATTTTCCAGATTCTGTGCGAGCAGAGAGAAAGAGGAAAAATGTTAGGTCATCACCACACAACATTACACCCTGATATCGCTTTTGTGTGTGTTACGTCTATACGTCTGTGTGTGTGTGTGTGTGTGTGTATGATGGGGCATCAACCTGGTACTTCAGACTGCTGCTGTGGTCGGGGGAGCCAGCCACAGTGGAGGACGGGTGAGTCTGGGGTTTGGCAAAGGACAGGGTACCGAACGTCATCTCTCCCCCTCTCTGTCTTTCTCTCTGCCCTTCCATCCTTCCTTCTCTCCATCGGACACCCCTTCCTCCTCTCCCTCTAGCACAAATGCGTCATCGATGCTGAACTGCGTTGCCATAGCTGGCGGTTGCCAGTACTCTCACACCTTGCCACTGCTTTGGTTGATATACACTGTGGGTTGAGGGGGAAATTCAGCAAACAATGGAAATCAAATCAAATGTACAAAAGCAGATTTTCTACCAAAGGGCCATATGTGGATGTCAACATAGGGCTCTGATCTACACTAAACTACTAGCTATGGGTTAAGAGGCGTCGTCTTGTGTTAGCAGTTCGAAATCGACATACAGACTTTGGATTAATGATGAACCACATTGAAGTTTAGGCTGCATGTCGTTTTCAACAAAGAAAATTCTGCGATATTTATTAGATTTTTTACTTTCGTATTTGTAACAGTCATCTGAATTAAACAGATCTTGCGTAAATCTTTGATAAACCAAATTGTACAACTCCATCTCCACTATACACTCTAACCCCGCGATTTGCAAACACGTATTTTGTAGATAAGGACACATTAAGCGGCATACTAGTATCCGGTTGAAAAACGTTAGCTAACTGGTAGAAATAACATAACCTAAAGAAAGAACGTTGCTAACTAATAAACACAAATGCGTTTACGTCTTTAACGTACATTATAATCTGAAGCTCTTTATGAGATAATTATTGGAAACATTTAAAAGCAACTTTTAATAGCTACTTTGGCACTTGTTATGTCGGCATTGTTTGGTTGCACTGCTCCGCTAACGGCTAGCAAATTAGGAATAAACTTACTCTCTTTTCCAGGCGATTTTACTTCAATTTCACGTTTCCATGTGCCTGTTCACATAATTACATTATTTACTGTAAGCTTTTGTTTGCAATATGGCATACAAATCACTTCATACTGACTGCAAAAACTTCCCAAAACTTTAGACTTTGCTTTTGCATCCGGTTCCCGGATTCGAATACGCCCAAATGAAAAGGCTCTACCAATCGATCGCTGCTTTGCAATGTCGATTTATCATGTACTTGGGGCAAAAAAGTATTATCCACAAAAGAACACATTAATTTTCATTTTCATTCGTCCATGTTATGTTTATAGCATAACAGCAAGCGGCACACGGACATATTATATTGATACATATTTCTAAAAAGTTGACCTTATCAATGCTAAGCAAGATGAATAGCAAGAAGATACACTTTAAATCAAAATAGTAATACTGAACAAAAATATAAATGCAACATGCAACATGCAACAAAGTTACAGTTCACATAAGGAAATAAATAAATTGAAATAAATAAATTAGGCCCTAATCTATAGATTTCACATGACTGGGAATCCAGATATGAAGGTAGGGGCGTGGAAATATGAGGTGATGGCGGCGGATGAATGGCACGACAATGGGCCTCAGGATCTTGTCACGGTATCTCTGTGCATTCAAATTAACACAGATAAAATGAAATTGTGTTCGTTGTCCGTAACTTATGCCTGCCCATACCATAACCCCACCGCCACCATGGGGCACTCTGTTCACAACGTTAACATCAGCAAACCGCTGATGCATACACGTGGTCTGTGGTTGTGAGGCCAGTTGGACGTACTGCCAAATTCTCTAAAATGACATTGGAGTTGGCTTAGGGTAGATAAATTAATTTTAATGAACAGAGTGCCCCATAGTGGCGGTGGGGTTATGGAATGGGCAGGCATAAGCATTAATTTGAATGCACAGAGATACCGTGACAAGATCCTGAGGCCCATTGTCGTGCCATTCATCCGCCGCCATCACCTCATGTTTCAGCATGATATTGCAGGCTCCATGTCACAAGGATCTGTACAAAATTCCTGGAAGCTGAAAATGTCATTTCAAGAGTAACTAACTAGTTCTTCCATGGCCTATATACTCAACAGACATGCCACCCATTGAGCATGTTTGGGATGATCTGGATAGACAAGTTTTGAGGGAGTGTGCAATTGGCATTCTGACTACAGAAATGTCCACCAGAGCTGTTGCCAGATAAATTAATTGTAATTTCTCTGGCAAAACTTCTCCCTCAAAAAACTGCTCCCTCAAAACTTGAGAAATATTTGGCATTGTGTTGTGTGACAAAACTGCACATTTTAGAGTGTCCTTTTATTGTTCCCAGCACAAGGTGCACCTGTGTAATAATCATGCTGTTTAATCAACTTCTTGATATGCCACACCTGTCAGGTGGATGGATTATCTTGGCAAAGGAGAAATGCTCACTAACAGGGACATAAACAAATTTGTGCACAACATTTGAGAGAAATAAGCTTTTTGTGCATATGGAACATTTCATTTTCTTTTATTTCAGCTCATGAAACATGGGACTAACACTTTACGCGTTGCGTTTATATATTTGTTCAGTGTATATGGGAGCTTTTGCCAAATAACCATGTGATTTTTGGTAAATCAGCCCGTACAAAGTGCAAACACACAAGACCACTAATCAAACAATAAACAGATAAGTCATTGGTTTTGGTGAGAGTAGGGAAGGACACACACATATTGAATACAAGCAGTAGATGAACACTTGCAGTAGGACGTGAACCCTTTTTTTTTTCCAGTAGAGAATATATATATCATCATCCTTCTTAGACTATTTCTGATGCTGTAATATTTGCAATTGACCTGCAGTGTGAGTAAACATTTTAGATGCCTTTCTAAAGATCAATGACTCAATCATGATAGGCCTACTGTCATAAGGATATCATGGTTAGTTACTCTAGAAATAATATTTCTGATATTTTTTGTCTATGTTGTTATAACTGCAAATGCTATGTCTAATACTTTGCTTGTTGCACTGAGATATAGGGCATGAGTGAATGACCAATCGGATTAGGAAAGAATTCATGAATATGTGCCAAACTAGTCTTGCTTTTGTGTTCTATTGATTTTTCATTCCCACTGCCCCTTTGCCCGCTGTGTCCCTCCATCCCTTCCTACCTCTTCTCTCCCCCTCTATCTTTCTTCATCTTCCCTAGATGAGGATTTCAGTCCTATCGTGTGTCTCCCTCCTGCTCGTCTTTGAGGTAAACACAAAGCACCAGTTTCCTGGAGAAAGATAAAAAAACACTCCTGGACTGAAAAGCATGCTAAATGGAGAATCTCTGTTGAAAATGCTTTTTAATCCTGGGTCCGTTGCCTGTATTGACATAGAGCAGGATTGATGTTCGGCTTTAGCTTTTAGATCATAATGAATATGATACTATGGACAGGGCAGGGCAGACCTGACGCTAGTTCAGCACTCCTACTCTAAGACCTTTTTTGAATACGGGCCCAGGAGTGTAGGCGTAAATCTGGTTCTGGGAAACAGGCCCATTTTGTATTGTAATATTAAACCTTTTTAGGACAAATGCTAATGTGGCACTGAGAAACCTCATGTACCTTACCGCCTCCACCTTCTTGTTTGGTTGTCCATCTCTGTCTCTCTATCCAGCTTTTCTCTTCCTCCGTTGGGGTCCTGCATGGTGTACCTGGCTCCACCCTGGTCTTCCCATGTCTCCCTGGCCAAAATCAACAAAGCTTTGCTGGGGCTAAGATCACCTGGAAATACAAGGACTCCCTGGTTCCAGACTACCCAGAATCCTCAAAGCAACTCAAGCTCTCCCCGGATGGCTTCTTTCTGGAAATCTCTCCTGTCAGTGTAGCCAACGAGGGGGAATATGAATGTGTGATCAAGATGAATAATATTGAGTGGCAAAAAGTGCACATAGTCCAGGTTGATGGTGAGGACATACTGCCACCTCCTATTTTTGTCACAACTGCCTGTGACGTGATGTAGGCCTTTCTTAAAATAGACACTCCACTTCTGGTTTTTACACTACTTGTAACATGATTTTTTTTAGAATCAGGTTACAAGTTAAAACTCAGTCACCGGGTTCACTTTTCATTATTCGTACAGAGTGCCTACATTTTAATACTTAGTAATTCATCTTCGAGTCTATGTCAAGGAGAGAAATAGGACGACAACTTGAGTAGTAGGTTTAGATCACAATGAATAAGGCATTCAGTCGATTTATACATACAGCTCCAGAAGTTCACTGTATTCATAGATTGTAATTGTTAAAAACTGGTGAAATATGGAGCCAACTTTTTTTTGCAGTTTAGCAAACTCTGCAGGTCAGCAAACATTGCATGCATTTTGAGGTTGGCTCCAGAAATCAATTCTACTGTTGTGCTGTCTTTGTCTTCCATCTTGGTCTATGTCCCTCCAGTGTCCAGCAGCTACATTCTCAAGGTAATCGAAGGGTCCACTGTGAATTTACCTTGTGAACGCCCACCATCCAGCAAAGACCAGGTCCATTGGTACAGATATGATAAAGGAATGATGAACGGCACACGGAAGCAGTTGAATCCCGCAGAGACTGGAGAAATGGTGGATGGTGACAGACTAGAATGGCTTTTTGGCCCCTTTGAAACAGATATGTCAATCACACTTAATGGGGTCAAAATGGAGGATGCCGGCATGTACTATTGTGACACAGCTGAGGAGGGCAGAGACAGCAGCAACTTTAATACAATTGAGCTAATTGTGGAAGGTACGTTTAGCTACTCTTCTTCTTCTTCTTCTTCTTCTTCTTCTTCTTCTTCTTCTTCTTCTTCGTCTTCTTCTTCTTCTTCATCTTCTACTACAACTTTTGCCTATATAAACATTTGTTAAATTGGTGTAATTCGCAAATTTAACATCAATTGGTTCCAAATAGCCATAATGCCCAAATGTTACACTCTCACCTGCAATGTTCAAGACACTGTTATTCTCTTGATTTGTTTAAATTATCATCTTCATTCACCATTTCTTTTAGCTGCGCCCACCGTTCTTCCTCACTCCTGCGTTGGGTTCATGACCCCGTGGGAATCGTGTCAGGATGAGACCAGCAGGTCGTGGGAGGCCATGCTAGGAGAATCCCTCAATGAGTTCTCCATGAAGCTTTATGCCCACCTCAGCCAATCGCAGCCCACGGAAAACCTGCTCTTCTCTCCAATCAGCATCAGCGGGGTGTTAACCCACCTATTACTAGGTAAGAAAGAGAGGGTGGGGTTTCTTTAAAAGGGAACATGGGGAGGGGTTGTCCAAGTGCACTCATGCTCTAGACCTCCGTTTTTTTTACAATAAAGCAACATTCTTGATATAAACTCTTACTGAGTGAATGCTTGACGCATGGTGAGCCAAGTAAAATACATACTGTATATCCTTCCTCTCTCTCTCTCTCTCATTAGGTGCTCGTGGCAAGACAAGGAGAGATATGGAGACGGCTCTCTGTCTGTCTCACGACTTCTTCTGCGTTCATTCCGAGATGAAGAAACTGAAGCTGAAACTTCAGGACACACTGAAGATGGCCTCCCAGATCTACTACAACCCCAGTACTACCAGAGCACAATTAATACTCATGATAATTATAACTTATTCTCCAGCTATTTCTCATTCTCGTCGTATATTGTCAATTTAATCAGGAGTTCGCCATCACCACTTAACTCTCTGCCTGTCTGTATGTCTGTCTGTCTGTCCACCTCTCTGTCTGTCTGTCTGTCTGTCTGTCTGTCTGTCTGTCTGTCTGTATGTCTGTCTGTCTGTCTGTCCACCTCTCTGTCATTCCCTCTCTCTCCCCCCTCAGACATGATGTTGAGTGAGTCCTTTACCAACCAATCCATGCAGTTCTACGATTCGGATCCAGCCAAATTGACCAATAGCAGTGAGGTAAACGTGGAAATGATCAACAGTTGGGTGGCAAAGCAGACAAATAATAAAATCAAAGAGCTGGTCAACTCTGTTCCCGCCCAAACCGAACTGGTACTCCTCAATGCTGTGTATTTCAATGGTCAGTATCCTGTGTGTGTGTGTGTGTGTGTGTGTGTGTTTGTGATCAAAGTAAGCTCTTGGTAAGCACCGATGCTCTATCTATCTGATAGGATAGTCTATCTTAGCGGATGTGGAGTTTGTGGATTTTAAAAAAATATCTGTTTCAGGTCAATGGAAGGTGAAATTTGATGCAAACTCCAAAAAGTTTCCATTTGTGAAACTGAATGGCGATACTGTGAAGGTACCTGTCCTTTACAGTGCCAAATACAAATTGGCTCTGCAATATGTCTCGTCAATGAAGGCACAGGTAACCATTTTGATTACACACACCCACACCTACATGCACAGATACACTATAAGCATTCACACACACAATGCACATAACATCCTGACCTTGTCTATCACCCATAGGTGGCGATGTTCCCTCTCTCTGGTGAAAGTAGCCTGTTCATCCTGCTCCCGCCCACTGCCAAGCTCTCTGACCTGCAATTGGTGGAGGGGAAGATGACGGACAAGGCAGTGAGACAGATGGTAGAGCAGATGCATCAGGTGTCTCCCCAGGCCACCGAGGTCACTCTGCCCAAAATCACACTGGACGTCCGGACCGAGATGAACACCCTGCTCAGGAAGATAGGTCTGTCTGTATGCATGTCTGTGTCTATCTGTCTGTCTTTTAGCTTACCTGCTGCCTGACTGTTAGAATTATAAGACTGTGCATTTTGTTGTAGCCACATGATTCAACTAATCACCAAGCCCTTGATTGGTTGAACCAGATGTTTGTGCTTGGCTACAACACAAATGTGCACATCCAGAAGCAGGAATGGATTTCCCCAGGTCGTTCTAAGTCAACCTAAACCAACAAAACAAATTCCAATCAGTTCTTGATTTGCCTCTCCCACTCACTTCTCTTCCTCCCTTTCTTCTATCTCCCTCTACCTTCTATGTTTCCTTCTACCCCTCTTCGCTCTCCTTCTCCATATCCCCTTCCTCTTACTCCCCCACCTCTTTCTTCCCTTAGGTTTGTCGGAGCTGTTCGACAGCGCCAACCTGTGTGGCCTCTACCCCGACAAAGAGTTGCTCCTGACGGACGCCCGCCACCGGGCCTTCCTCTCCCTGACGGAGCAAGGTGTAGAGGCTGGGGCGGCCACTTCCCTCTCTTTCTCCCGCTCCTTCTCTTCCTTCTCAGCCCTCAGGCCCTTCCTGATGATACTGTGGAGCGACCAGGCCAATGCCCCACTGTTCGTGGGCCGAGTGACCCAGCCGTGAGAGGAGGAAGAGAGAGAGGGAGAGAGAGTAGTATGCATATAGAAAAAGCCATGTTTGCAAAGGAAAGGATATTTGCAATAGTATTAGCAGCATTACTTCATTGAGAGATTGTGCTTTTTGACGATACTGTTGTACGCTTAATAATATAATATAAATCGATATAGACTCATTATAATGACATGTTCATTGTAAGTTCATAGAATGACTATGAAAGTGTGTTTTAAAATAAATGCTTGAGAGGGCTTGCTATAGGTTTTAACAAAATGCATGACTTTTAACAAAGAATAAAAGGTGACCTCTCCACATGTGGTATGGACATCTTTTTTGGACAAATGTGCCATTTAAATCTTGTAACATCACTTTATTCTGTCCAACAACGTACACGGTAAGCCACTGAAACGGGTTCAGTTTATTTTGAGAAGTAGTTCCACAAACTCACCTCAGGATGGCAATCACACCGTATGTTCCACATAGAGATAGACAGTACATCAGTGAGTACACAGGGATGCTGTAACAATAGTCCTCCCCCTCCACCCGGTCTCCCCATTCCCTTGTTGTCATTAAAGGAAGACAATGTCAATATCTATGACGATAAAGGTTTTAAAGCAACGGCAGACCAAGTAAAGCATAACATTTAGCAAGTTACCCTGAATTATCCCTTCTTCTTTTTTCTTTTTTTTACAAACAATAAATTACAAACCAACGAGTACACAGCAGCGATGATAGCTGTAACAGATTTGATCGATGATACCATGTCAATGATATCAACCATAAAGAAATTGGCATTGATCCATGTTAGTTACAATGTTAGTTACATATGCATATATATATGACACTCTTTACACATGCAATTCTTTATTAGAATGTTAAGATGCATGTTTTTTTGTCACATGATGAACAAAGTCATGTTCGCTTGACCGACAACATACCAAAGTAAAGGCAGAGAGAATCTGAGTGAAAATAAACCATCAGATCACCTGGACAAGAGAATAAATATCTCCTATTGTTAGTCCAAGCCTGGCTTCCCATGATAACGAATATCCCAGAGAGGGAAGTACATACATACTCAGTAACTTGTGGAATAGACACCGGCTGGAATGCGGTTTTAACCAATCAGCATTCAGGATTAGACCCACCTGTTGTATACATACTCAGTATTACATACAAAAAACCCATGAATGCATCTTTGACAACACATCACATAGTGACGTCGGAGATGTTTATCATTTGATTATCAATTTTACTGTTGTTGCTGCGTGTGGAGAGGCTGTCTGTGTCGTCATTGGTGTGCATAGAGAAGAACAGATTCCGCCCTCTCCACTCCACCACCATCTTTGTCAAAGTCACTCAACGTGTGTTCTTGGTGACCGCGAAAGATGAGACTAACTGAACTTCTCTCTCGTCGTCTCAGAGTTCAGTCCCTAGCTTTGACGATCCATGATCCGTGTCACAGTCCCCCTACATTTGATCTCTAGCCATGCAGAATCGCCTTTGTTTTTTTGCTATCCATGATGACGCCTTCATTCACACCTTTGTCCAAGTACAGAATTACAAACACAGAGATCCCAGACAACAATTAGAAAGTAAGAAAAACTCCAGGAGACTGTTGACTGACTGAGATGTCTAATTGACACTACAGGGCCGACCCAAACCATACTGTGCTGGCCTGGATATTTTCTTTTCACATTGTCCTTTTTTTCGTTACAGCAACTACAGTAGATGAGTTATGAGGCCAGTGCAGTACAGCTTGGCTTGACATGGCTGTGTTTGGCTCAGTAGTGTGAAAAGGGTAATAGTGTGCTTTAGTGGACCAACGTTGGAACTATAAGGTGTCCAAACTGTAGCTAGGGGCCACAGGGTTGGGCCTCAGTCCTTAGGGTGGTTAACCCCTCGAGGTCTGTCTCTGGTGAAGGAATCCATGGTAAGAAGTCACTGTCTACTTTCTGCCTGTGTTTTCTTGTTGCAAGGGATTGTGGGGGAGTGGGGTGTCCGTGAGTGCGTTTAGATTCAGTGCATGAACACGCACACACACAGACATGTACACACACGCACACACACTTGCAAGCAAGCATGCACACACACACACACACACACACACACACACAAACGTTGTGTCGGTATCCTTTGATCCTGCATGTACATTAGTCCATGATTGTCCACACAGTCCAGTGGTCGAGCCTCTGAGAAGAATTGTTGCCATGCTGAGTATAATTCATCACGGCCAATCTCTCTTTCCTCTGTGGAAATCCATCACAGAGCGGGGGGGATCTCTGCTGTCCATCCCCGCAAGTCTGGTAGTCTTTTAAGCTCTGTGGGCAGTCCTCTATCTCATAAAAACAGCCTGGGTAGTCTCTCTCACATAGTTCACTAAACAAACCCTAACTCCTAGACCTAGACACTTCTTGATATCCTTCTCTTAGACCTGAATAGATGAGTAAATTGATAAAATCTCAAATTAACCTATTCCTTTGGCTACAGGTGTTTTTGTAATCTTTTTTGCAATATTTCTCACACCAATATATATTTTTAAAATCTCCAGGATGGAAAATTTGAATGTCTTAGTGTAAAGGCGCCGAGAAGTGTAGGAGGAAACTCCCTAAGTCCTGGAGAGCTACTGGGATGTGCATGCTTTTGTTCCAGCCCTGCACTAACACACCCGATGACACTTATTGTCGTCCAGACTGCATTAGGCTGGAGCTGGAGCAAAAGCCTGCACAGTAGTTGGTATTTGATAACCTCTGATAACTCCTCTTTAGAGTAGGGGGCAATAGTTTGTTTGAGACTGTGCCGCGGAAATCTCTCTGCATAGCTTTCAAATCACTCAAAGTCAAAGGTCAAAGGGCACAGAACAGGGGTCAGAGAATAATCCAGACTGAGGGTTATTTTGTGTGACTGTCACCAAGGAAAAGTGACTCACTGGACTGCCAGCCACATGTGACAGGACATCAGTTTGTTAGATCAGGGGGACATCCAGGGAACATAGGAGTGAGTCTCGTCTCTTTTTTTCTGTCTTTCTTCACAGCTCCATGCTTCGGGGTTCATGGATGGAGACATTTGGAGAAGGACGTGACACGCTTACAGACAAACACACACACGTGCACACACACATTTGTATGCAAAATGTATGCACACACACATTCACTCACACACAAAGACAAACTCAAAGGAGGATATAGGAGATACAGACACCCACTGTCATCACGTACAGACATCGGACAAGTACACAGAGACAGTACAGTCAGATGGATCCTTTTGTGCTTTAACATTATGGTGTGCCAGTTTGCATCAGAGAGACAACCACCATAATAAAAATATATAGCAGGTGACTTACCCAAGTTGTCCTCGTCATTTGGGTACTTTGTGTAGTAAATCAGGGATGCAGAGGAGGGTAAACACATGCTAACGCTGTTAACGCACCTTGGTGAATACTGTTTTCACACCTATTGCGCTAAATTAGTGATAGCACTGTTAGCACTATTAGGGCTGTTAGTACTGTTAGCATTGTTAGTGCTGTTAGTACTGTTAGCATTGTTAGTGCTGTTAGTACTGTTAGCATTGTTAGCGCTGTTAGTACTGTTAGCATTGTTAGCGTTGTTAGCATTGTTAGCGCTGTTTGTATTGTTAGCACAGTTAATGCTAGAACTGAGTCATAAGTAAATGCATACGTGGAGTGTGTCTGAAAGTTGACGTGGCGAAAGAAGTGGGTGGATCAACACAAGTGGGTTTATGGAAAGCAAATCAGCTAATTGGGCAGATTTGTTGGCTCTAGAAACCGTTTTGCGTGGCTGATTGGGCTGCACGAAGAGTGTATAAGCCAGTGCGAATGACTAGTGCACCGTTGTTGTTGTATGGAGGTGTCTTGCTTCCCACTGGGCAGCTGTATCAGCTGTGTCGCCAGCAGTAGCTAACATGGCCATTTTTTGCCCTCCCATTATTTTATTTCAAGTAGGATAGCAGCTTACACAATAAATAACTAATATTGCTAACTATCTAGATGTCACCTTGATACGGTCTACTCAATAGGGAGGGCATGAACGGCAACAACACCGGGACACAGTGTTCTTCGCTTCCACTTACTAAGCACCTTTGTCCCAGATACGGCTTGGGAAGTAGCTACCTAGTGTAGCCAACATCAGGGTGACAGTCACAGTAAGCACACACATACAACGCATACAAGCAACAGTACTTTTAATAAAAAATAAACAATTGTCAGTTTTATTAACTGAAAATATACAATTATTTGTAACAGTGAAATACAATTTGGACTCATCTTCTGGCTTCAAAACAGAAGTCCAAACACTCGCGTACGGTAGTTGCATGGTAAGAAACGAAAAACAACACCGCTCAGTCAAAACAGTCTAACCAATAACAGAGCGCTGATGTTACACCCATCGCTGTTGATCCACCCACTTTATTTGCCACGGCCACTTTCAGAGACACACCAAGTATGCAGTTACCCATACTTGCAAGAACTGTTAAAGCAGTTAGCATTAGCGTTGCTAGACGCCAGTCATCTCAACCGGGCGTTCAGTGCTGTTACCCACCTTTTTCAACTACATCCCTAGTAGAAATCACCTGGTGACTACAACGTTCGTAACAAGACCTTGTTGGGCAATGGGCCCAAAGGTGCTTACAGACTGTTCCAGTATTGTAGTTACAGTGCAGGTAAGAGGTTCTACACTATTAATGTGTACATTTGAATGACTGAAATGCAAGTGACTTCACAATATAGAGGGCTAAGGTAAAATTTCTTAGCACTTTCACGTTAAACACTTCAATGAGGGACATTTTCAGAAATTGATTTACTTAGAAAAAAGCTAAATTGGGATAATTACCTATAATATTATTTGTATTATAATTAATATTATTATTGTTATTATTATTATTATTTCATCATTATCATTATTGCATGTTTTATCACTATTATTACTTTGTTACTTTATTATTTATTTATTCATCATTCATTGATTATCATTTAATAATTGCGATAAAGGGTGTGTGTGTGTGTGTCAGTCACTGCGGGGGGGCCTCTGGAGGGGCTCCTTGCTGCGTGAGGGTGTGCCAGTACTCGACTTTCTTGCCGATGTGTTTGAGACACTCAAACCAATGTTTCAGCCTCACTCCCTTAGCATTTATGCCCAGTTCAACTCCACCTGAGAGAGAGGGAGGGAGAAGGTGGAAGGGAGAGAGACAGAGAGAGAGAGAGAGAGAGAGAAAGAGAAAGAGAGGGAGAGGTAAGAGGAAGAAGGAGAGAAGAGAATGAAAAATGAAATCTTTAAGTCAGGTGAGTCCACGAGAAAAACATATTTTACATGAACAACCTAGCTACCAACAGACAGACAAACAGACACGCAGACAGACCCACAGAGAAACACGCAGGGAGACACACGGGGAGACACATAGACAGACCCACAGGGACACACAGGGAGACACACAGACAGACCCACAGGGACACACAGACAGACACACAGACAGACCCACAGGGACACACAGGGAGACACACAGACCCACAGGGGCACCCAGACAGACCCACAGGGTCACACAGGGAGACACACAGACCCACAGGGACACACAGACAGACCCACAGGGACACACAGGGAGACACACAGACCCACAGGGACACATAGACCCACAGGGATACACAGACAGACCCACAGGGACACACAGGGAGACACACAGACCCACAGGGACACACAGACAGACCCACAGGAGACACACAGACCCACAGGGACACACAGACAGACCCACAGGGACACACAGGGAGACACACAGACAGACTCACAGAAACACACAGGGAGACACACAGACAGACCCACAGGGACACACAGGGAGACACACAGACAGACCCTCTCTCTCTCTCTCTCTCTCTCTGTCTCTGAAACACAGACAGACCCACAGAGACACACAGACAGACCTACAGGTCTGTAAGTCGCTCTGGATAAGAGCATTTGCTAAATGACTAAAATGTAAATGTAAATGTTCACACAGGGAGACACACAGACCCACAGGGACACACAGACAGACCCACAGGGACACACAGACAGACCCACAGGGACACACAGACAGACCCACAGGGACACACAGGGAGAGAGAGAACAGCAAGAAAAAGGGGAGAGATTAAGAAAGGGGGGAATTGAGAGGGATAAATAGCGATAAATTGACAGATAGGAAAAGGAGAGAGAGAGATGAAGAGAGAGAGACAGAGTCATCACTGGGGAGGGGGGGTCATCAGACAGATAGCGGTTTTCCTGGCTGTGATTGCACAGTTGACGGAGCATGAAGTTTTAAAACACAGTATTTAACAGACGCCGGCTTTCACAACGCCTGAAACACGCTCATTAGCTCATCTGTGGCCCCACTAAGCCTTGGCATTAAACTTCCCTTCATATACAGTGAGAGGTGTGGGGGAGGTTAATACTGTCTCTTACATAACTCACACACATCCCACTGGGCACAGACGTCAATTCAACATCTATTCCATGTTGGTTCAATGTAATTTCATTGAAATGATGTGGAAGCAACGTTGATTCAATCAGTGTGTACCCAGTGGGATGTGTGTAATTGTATGTGCGCAAACAAACCTTGCGCCCGCTTAGCGCCCAAGTCTCAGAGAGAAGTGTGTTTGGATAGTCTTCTCACGTACCTTCCCAATGACCCCTTCTCATTCTTGCCACCCCCAAACACACACACACACACACAGTCGTACACACACACCTGACCTGTTTGCCGAGTTTGTCTAGGCCTCTCACGTACCCCCGCTAATGACCCCCAACCCCCCTCCACACACACACACACACACACACAAACAGATCGATACCGTGTTCCCTGAGCCCGGAGGGGTGTGGGTGACAAACGGCGGGCGACAGTGTGACGCGGCGTGGGACAAGAGAAAGAGGGATGAGAGAGAAACACTGATGGATGGGATGAGATGGTTGAGGGAGGACCAGGCGGGGCCATCCCACTCCCTATCTCTTTTCCTCCTCTTTTATTCATCCCCTTCTCCTCCTTCCTCGACACCTCTGTCTTTGTGCAAAATGAGAGGTCCAGTCCGCCCATCAATTGCTCCCACAAATCAGAGGGGACACTGCTACTCTCTCTCCGTCTCTCCTCCTATCTCTCTTCCTTCCATAATTACTCTTTTCCTTTCATTTTTCTGTCCCTTATCTTCTTCCTCCATCATTCTTCCTGACCTTTACAGAGAGTATTTGACACCACATTTTTCTCCCTCTGCTCTATCCATCTTATCCCTTTTTCCCTCTCAGTCACTCCCCCCTTTCTCTTTCCCCCACTTCCTCCCCTCTCGCTCTGTCTCTCCCAGTATCACAGTCATTTTCCACAGTGCTAACAGATCTAGGCCGTCGTGTATGTTGGCCATTACACCATAACAATAATGATAACAGTCATGGGGGAGGTTAGCCGGAACAGTGTGTTAGAGCGATGGCCTTTTCCCCCTACTCTTCTGGCGCAGGTAATAACTCACAAACGTTATGGCCCCAGCTTGAGAGAGAGAAAGAAAAATAGAGAGAGAGAGAAAAAAAAGCATGAGAGAGAGGGATGGAGGGAGAGAGAGACAACATGAGGGGGTGTGAGTGAGAGAGAGGGATAGAGAGAGGGCATGAGGGAGAGATTGAGTGTGTGCGTGTGTGTGTGTGTGCGTGCGTGCATCTGTGTGAAAGAGAGAGTGGGCATGAGATAAATAGAAAGTCTGAGTTGGAGAAAGATAGATAGATAGATAGATAGATAGATAGATAGATAGAGAGAGAGAGAGAGAGAGAGAGAGAGAGAGAGAGAGAGAGAGAGAGAGAGAGAGAGAGAGAGAGAGAGAGAGAGAGAGAGAGAGAGAGAGAGAGAGAGCGTTGTGCCAGTAACCGAAAGGTCGCTGGTTCTAATCCCCGAGCCAACTAGGTGAAAAATCTGTCGATGTGCCCTTGAGCAAGGCACTTAACACTACCCCTACCCTACTGAAATGAAAATGAGAGAGAGAGAGAGAGAGAGAGCGAGAGAGAGAGAGGGCACTAGGGAGACAGTCGGAAAGAGAGAGAGACTCAGCCTGTTACAGGGAGCCTCCAGACGGGAGTAAAACACTTTGATCTCAAGGCCTTCCAGATCCCTACAATCCATTCTCCCCCAGCTGCCTCCCCACCGGTTCTCCCTCACTCCTGCCTCCTGTGATATACAGTACAAGCCGGGCCACGTCAGAGCCGTTTAGTGCCTCACAAAGCAGTGGGAATCCGACGTGTCACCCTGTTGAGGGATTGAGTACTCCTTTCTGTCGCTCTCGCTTTCATTTCATCCCCCTCTTCAGTTCTTCCATCCTTTCACTAATTCTTCTTCTCCTCTTCTCCCTCCCTCTCTTTTACCTATGACGTCATTGCTCATCACACTGTGGCCCGCGTTGCTCTCCTCCTCGCACCCACATATTCTATTACATTTTCTTTAGCTATATTTCTCGCTTTCTCTACCTCTCTCCTCCTTTCACTCACTCCCCCTTTCTCTTACCTATGAAGTCGTTGCTCATCCCCAGATCGTAGTCCCATACGGAGATCTCCAGGGTTTTCTTCGCCAGCTGGTCGTGTGGAACTTCATACACAAACTCCTGTAAGGAACAGAGGTAGCAAGAGAGAAAGATGTATTCACACTTAGCGGAAAGTTATTCAGATTATGTTTAACATTGAATGTGAAACATGCATTGACTTAAATTCATGTTGATGGTAGGTACGTAGTTATGCAGTCTTGAAGGAGATGGAAAATGTTTTCAAATTATGGCACATACTGTATACAGTACTCTGCATTTGGAATAAAATTATGGAATTACACTACCGGTCAAAAGATTTAGGACACCTACTCATTCAAGGGTTTTTCTTTATATTTACTATTTTCTACATTGTAGAATAATAGTGAAGACATCAAAACTATGGTCGAATTGCTGCAAAGAAACCACTACTAAAGGACACCAATAAGAAGAAGAGACTTGCTTGGGCCAAGAAACACGAGCAATGGACATTAGACCGGTGGAAATTTGTCCTTTGGTCTGGAGTCCACAAATTGGAGAATGTTGGTTCCAAACGCCATGTCTTTGTGAGATGCGGTGTGGGTGAGCGGATGATCTCTGCATGTGTATTTCCCAACGTAAAGCATGGAGGAGGAGGTGTTTTGGTGTGGGGGTGCTTTGCTGGTGATTTATTTAGAATTCAAGGAACACTTAACCAGCATGTCTACCACAGCATTCTGCAGCGATACGCCATCCCATCTGGTTTGGGCTTAGTGGGACTATCATTTGTTTTTCAACAGAACAATGACCCAACACACCTCCAGGCTGTGTAAGGGCTATTTTACCAAGAAGGAGAGCGATGGAGATGACCTGGCCTCCACAATCCCCCGACCTCAACCCAATTGAGATGGTTTGGGATGAGTCGTACCGCAGAGTGAAGGAAAAGCAGCCAACAAGTGCTCAGCATATGTGGGAACTCCTTCAATACTGTTGGAAAAGCATTCCAGGTGAAGCTGGTTGAGAGAATGCCAAGAGTGTGCAAAGCTGTCATCAAGGCAATGGGTGGCTATTTGATGAATCTCAAATATAAAATATATTTTGATTTGTAACAGTTTTTTGTTTACTACATGATTCCATATGTGTTATTTCATCGTTTTGATGTCTTCTCTATTATTCTACAATGTAGGAAATAGTAAAAATAAAGAAAAACTCTTGAACGAGTAGGTGTTCTAAAACCTTTGACCGGTAGTGTAAATGCATGGGACCATAATGTATTCACAAATGCATAAGAAGGGGTAGGCTATAGCTTTCCATCCCTTCCAAGGGCGTATAATTCAACAAACAACATTAGTATAATATATTATATATTTTGCACATCTAGTTGCCAAATGTGAGTCAGAGAAATGGGTTGCCAAATACAGAGGTAGGATCTTAATTTGATCACACTTTTGTTGCTGAGAATGTTCCTGCACTGCAGGAAATGCAAACTTGTAGGGTATTTGAGTTTTAAAAAGGCTTCTAAAGTTTGTGAATTCCACTTTGAAATTTCAGACTTGATTTGCCCTAACGAAAAATTTATCAACCCCTACAAAAATGTTCATTAATTATAATCCCCATAATAATTCAAATTTCTTGTTGCTACAGGATAATTTTCCTGCTGTAGCAAACTGCTCAAATTAAGATCCTACATCGGTATGTGTTTATTGGGAGAATGCCAGATATTAGTTTACTGGAAGGTTGCCAGGTATTGGTTTTGTATTAGGGAGAGTGTATTGTGGTGCTCAGAGCGGGTGGAAGTACCTCATTAAACTCGGGATTGAGAGTTTTCTTCTTCACTGTGGTTTTGTACTTGGACTTTTTCCCCATATCAGGCTGCAGCACACTGCGAGAGAGGGGGAGAAAAGAGCGAGGGGAGATATAGAGAGAAAGGGAAGGAGGGATGAGAGAGTGAAAGAGAATGAGGCATAGTGAGAGAGAGTTAGAGGGCAAGGGAGAGCACAGAGGAGAAAGAGAGCAAGCGAGCGAGATCGAGAGGGAGAGGAAGAGAGAAATACGAAGGGAGAGGAGGAGAATGAGAAAAAGAGGAAATCTTAATTAGACAGTTGACATGACGACTGAAAATGCCGCTTTTCCCCTATATTTCTGATACAGGTCTTTTATTACTTTGGAAACATCAAAGCAAATTATCTTCCATTTTGTCTTCCGCCCGGCATGACATTAAACCTCACCGGACGAGGGAGGAAAATAGAACAAAGAGAGACACAGCGTGTACAAAATTCTGAAAGCGTGAGAGAAAAAAAAATAGAAAGAAATTCAGAGCGAAAACTTTCATTTCATTTTTTTGGGGAAGGGCGAGAGAAATCGGTGATGAGAGAGTCAGAGACTCAAAAGCTCAAGCCAAGGGCGGGACAGACGGCTTCCCAGAAGGCCATTGGTTTTTGTTGGAGGAGTCATCAGCATAAATTCAGGCGGAGAAGTCAAGATGTTCTCAGGCGGGGAGAGATATCTCACTCCCCAACGCCACCCACCTTCAGCCCAACGTGAATATCACGTACTCGCTGACAAGCTAACAGATGTGCTGCTAGGGTTGGGGTTTGTACACAACAACAAGACAGGAGGGAGGGAGAGAGGGATGAGAGCGAGAAAGAAAGAGGCAGTATGAGAGAGTTTTCAACCAACCCAGTGAAAGAAATAAACAAATTGTGTTTGTTTGAGAAGAGGGAGAGAGAGGATGTTTAGAGAAAGAAAGAGATAGAAAGATGAAGAGGACTGGCCTCCCCTCAGAGCCTGGTTCCTCTCTAGGTTTCTTCCTAGGTTCCTGCCTTTTTCTGGTGAGTTTTTCATAGCCACCGTGCTTCTACATCTGCATTGCTTGCTCTTTGAGGTTTTAGGCTGCTGATGTAAAAAGGGCTATATAAAACAAATTTGAATTTGATTGATTGATTGAGATAGAGAAAGAGAGTCATCAACCAACCCAGTGAAAGAGAGAAAGAAATTGGGTTAGAGAAAATACAAGCTAGGAGAAAAATCAAGACAGAGAGAGGGATGAAGGGAAAGAGACAAAAGAGTGAAAGAATGAGAAAAACAGCCAATTTCACACAGAGAATGAAGATAGAGAAACAGAGTGACAGTTGGATAGCGGGGAGAGGGAAGACCGAGGAGAGAGAGGAGCAAAACAAACCGCCCAGTTTAGAGGCTCACACATCCACACAGCACAGGCTAAAATGACAGTTTGCTCACTCAGCACCAGAGGAACAGACTGCATTCCAAATAGCACCCTAATCCCAACAGAGCCCTATGTGCCATGGTCGAAAGTAGTTGCACTATGTAGGGAATAGGCTGCCATTTGGGATGTAAAAAACTGACATCCTTGTTTCAAATATATAATGTCTTTTCATGGCGTCTGGTTTGAAGCAATTATGAAATGCTCTAATATCTTAGTTCATCTGTATTAACGGAGTGAGGAAAACAGAGGAAAGGCAAGTAGGCAACACACCAGCACTACTGGAGAGGTTTATATTGGTCTTTAAAATGTTGATGGAACGTTGCTCTAATATTTCAGTTGATCTGTATCCGAGAAGAGAGGAAAACAGAGGAATTTAAAAGAAAGGCAGGCAACCCACCTAGAGCAACTGACCAAGAGATCAATATTGGTCTTCAAGACATTGATGGAACAGCCTCTTGGTCATTCGAAACAGGGCAGAGGGGGTTGTGTGGGTGATTGTGATTTTGATATACGGTTAACTGAATTGTAAAGGCCAGTAGTAGGCGGCTCAAACCATAGGAGCCAATCACATCTTGGAAAGGCTAGGAAAAGGCCCCCTGGATATTTGCAATGAGAAGTTTTTCTGCACAGAATTAAGTACAACATAATATATACACCTCTATGGTTATTATAAGAGTGCCTGAGTCAGGAATCTCCAAGTCCAAGATCTCCAGCCATACAATCTTGGATGAGCTACTGGGTGTGCAGGCTTTTGTTCCGGCCAAGCATTTTTTTTCTTCAAACAGCCAATGACGATCATGCTCTTGTTTGAATAACTTGTGTAGTTGCTACTGCTACTGACAGTATTGACAGCATTGACATGTTTGATTGACAAGATTTGTGCGACATTTCCCTGCGAGGGTATATAGGTGCCTCCAACATTTTTCCTACTCAAGGCTCTGATGAAGGTGATTCATGCCGAAATGTAAGCCTATTGGTTGTTTCTCCCATCAATAAATCTATTAGATTTACCCAGCAACAGAGTGCTGCTTCTTTATTCTTTATTCTCCCGGATAGTCACCAGTTGAAGTATCCTGGGGTAAGGAATGTTTTTTGGAGTCAACATTGATTGTTTGAAACTGACATCCTTGTTTCACACAGCTCTGCCCCGCTCTGCCTCGTTTCTTTTTTGGCTCTCGTTGAAGGCCCCTAGACATTTGTAATGAGAAGGTTATTAAGAGTCTGACTCAGGGACTCTGAGAACCCGTTTTGTCTTGCTCTTGGCTCCAGCTTTTGACTCGCTCATCGATGATTAGCATTTCTTGTTTTTGTCTCACTCCTCCTATCCCTCCTAAAAATTAAATCAAAGTTATGGCTCTGAAATAGTGTCATCATTGACCATTTGTCGAATGCTCTGTCTCTCGTTCTTCTCTTTCCTCACATTAGATGTGTTAGTGCTGGGTTGGAGCAAAAGCTTGCACACCAATTAGCTTTCCAGGACCAGAGTTGGAGACCCGCAGCCATAAGTTGTACTGCGTCCCAAATGGCACCCTATTCTCTATAAAGTTTACCCTATGGGCCCTGGTCAAAAGTAGTTCACTAAATAGGGAATAGGGTGCCATTTGGGATGTAACCAATGTGTAAGTTCATATGACCCCAAACTTGAACCTTGCTTTATCTCTTAACATATTTTCTGCAGGGGTATGTGAAACTGCAGACAGCACACAAATCAGCTTCCAGCTTAGTGTACTGTAGGCTATATCTGTATGTGTTGATATCACATGCACACATGCACGCGCACACACAAAGATGCACACACACACACATGCACGTGTACATACACACACGCTAAGTCCCTGACCTGCCTCTACACTCCAGCCAACTACTGCTGTGCAGGTGTGTCACACTGACCCGAAGCAATGCATTCTGGGATGCCAGGGGCATAAGCGGATCTTAGCTTCTTGCTTCCATAAAAGTAGGTTTCAGCGATACACACACTGAGACAGAGTGAGAGAGAGAGAGTGGCATCCACACGCACCGCAGTTACTCTCCTACAGACAGTGAGAATAAGTCTGACAGGTGACAATCACACACAGATCGCATCCCAAATGGCACCCTATTCCCTAAAGCACTACTTTTGTTTTCAAGCCCTATGGGCCCTGGTGAAAAATAGCACACTAAATAGGGAATAGGGTGTAATTTGGGACACATCCTGGGCCCATAGGGCTCTGGGCAAAAGTAATGCACTATTTAAGGAATAGGGTGCCATTTGGGATGCATATCTTGGCTGTGTTTCATAGCATCAATTCTGCTTAGTCACTGATCACTGACTCACTGAGCAGACTGACTGATCTATAAATCACCTTTGCCTCCTAAATACCTACTCTAACTGTAATTTGTAGATCAGTCAGTAGATCTAGATTGATACTCTCAATCACGGCCAAGGAGTCAGGGTCACAGTTTGCAAGCAAGTGCAGGGGCAGCACTTATAACTGTAAAAGTTACAGAGTGCCATGAGTGGAAAATGAGGACTCACAATTCTTATGATGATGAAACGTCAATGCTTTTAACCTAAATAAACATTATTTTTTACTTTAAGAGTGAGAGCTGCACCTTTTTCCCCTCATGTAAAACTTACATTTCAGCAGCACCTCTACTCAGTTTTGAGCACTGTGTACAGACTTAGGTTATAGAGTATGCCTTTAAACCATCATCACAAACAGTACAGGCAAATAGTTACTATCTTTGAGGAACTACAATAGAACACAGACAGGCATCACAGAACTCGCCAAAACAGGATCAACAGGACTCAATACTCAATACAACAGCAGCCGCCGTGGCAACACTCCACTGCTTCTGATACTACCGACCAGCTTGACTGAACACACTTCAAACAAACACACAGAACAACTCCCCACTGTACGAGAAGAGAGACGGTGTCTCGAATGCAGCTCAGACATAATAGGCCACTAACTACACAGCAGGTGGTGAATTTCAAAGAGATTTGAGACTGAAAGAAGCGACAAGTGTTTCAAACGCAGCTCAGACATAGGCTACTAAACAACAGGCAGTGTATGCCAAGGAAATAAAAAGAGAGTTGTGGCTGTACAAGAAGAGAGAGCGAGAGGGTCGAACGCAGCTCAGATATAGACCTTGCTCCTGAATAACAGGCAAGGCATCTCAAAGACAGAAATGATGAGAAACTATAAGAGAAAAGAGACTTGAAGGCAACTCAGACAGAAGCCTACTTAATCACATTGAGTGGATGTCGTGGACAAATCATTTGATTTGTAACAGTAAAACAACAGAGTGCCTTGAACGTTAACTCAGATACTAAACAACAGACACTGCACGTCAAAGACAGCAAAAGATGAGAAACTCTCAAATAAGAGAGTGCCTAAAATACGATTTGTGACTGTAAAAAAAGAGAGCTCCTTGAACGCAGCTCTGACATACTAAACAACAGATACTGCAAGTCAAAGATTTTTAAAAAGAGATTAAAGATGGAGAAAAAATGTAAAAGCGGGGAAAAATGAGAGAAAAACTGAGACAATCTCTCGGCTCCAGGACTCTATCGCGCCATACATCAAAATAGAGGCAGATAAGACACCCAGCTCTGGCTCTAAAGAACAGGAACAAATCAATGAACAGCAAAAAGTGGAGAAAAAACAAAATAAGGAAAAAAAGAAAAAAACCATCTCTTTTTGTCTGCTTACTGCTTCTCTGCTTCGTTTCTTTATCTGATTCTAGTCTGGACTGGAAGAAGTTCGCTTCACAGAATCAGTAATCTCAATGGGGAGGTTGGTTGAGTAGTATGCGTTTCAGGGAGTCATGAATGAGAATGAGAGTATATGTAGTCAGTGATGGACCTCTTTTTGCCCCATTGACTAACCTCTTCTCTCCATCCTTTGGTGTTTGGATTGAGTTCCTACCTTCCTACATATTTTCCTAAATCTCAATAGGGATGGGGGGAGGAGTGTATATGAGGGAGTCATGAATGAGAATGAGGATATGTGTAGTCATTAATAAACCAATTTTCCTCTCGACTAGCATCTTCTCTCCATCCTTACGCCCACTGACTTCCGAGATACAGTCACATTCCATAAGCTCAATCTCTCATATTGATTGGTGATGCATTAAACATCTCTCTGTGTGTGTGTGTCTCTCTCTCTCTCTCTCTCTCTCTCTCTCTACCTCTCTCTACCTCTCTTTACCTCTCTCTACCTCTCTACCTCTCTCTACCCTCTCTCTACCTCTCTCTACCTTTGAATGCTTGGCTCTGAAAAAGCCAACTGACATTTACTCCTGAGGTGCTGACCTGTTGCACCCATGGCCATGTACTTTTATAATGCTCCACCCGGCACTATATTTCTTCCTAGGTTCCTGCCTTTCTAGGGAGTTTCCTAGCCACTGTGCTTCTATATCTGCATTGCTTGCTGTTTGGGGTTTTAGGCTGGGTTTCTGTATAAGCACTTTGTGACATCTGCTGATGTAAAAAATTAATATATTTGATTGATTATACATTTATTATTATTTGTACCGTTGTCCAATCTCATCTTGGATTGTACACTTGATCTTATACACTTGATCCCTGAATATGGGAATTCACAACAATCTTTACATTCAAGTCCCACCCTTCCTCACCACAGTTTACAAACAAGTGCAGGGGGAACCCAGAGCCTATACTCGAATCAGAGCCCTATCACTACGAATCAGAGCCCTATACTACGAGATCAGAGCCCTATACTATGAATCAGAGCCCTATACTACGAATCAGAGCCCTATACTATGAATCAGAGCCCTATACTACGAATCAGAGGGGTATACTACGAATCAGAGGGGCATATTGCGAATCAGAGGGGCATACTACGAAGCAAGCTAGAACTACTCAGGGTTTTTCTAAAGCTAGCCAGCTTCAGTTAGCTTCACACTTCCAGCTCAGGCTTAATCCATACTACACGGTGGATATTGCTAGTTTGCCTTGCTGCCAACTCTAGCAGGCTTCTAACTGCCGTGGATAGTCGAACGCCAAACTCTTCATTGAGACAATGCTGAAACATCAATCCATGGGCAGTCAGTGCCACATTTTCATTTGTGCCAAAATCATCTTGCAAATTCAGCAGGCTATGGTGTCAAATAGGCTTTTAGAAGTGCTGTCTTTATTTGATTACTGATCATAGAATGCCATCTTTGGTGTGTTTTGGGGTGCTTATCAATGCACAAGCACCTTTTCCCTCCTCCTATCGATAAAATAATTGTATTAAGTCCTACAAAAATTTTACTGTGGGTGAAGTTTTAAATGCATTCTGTTATTACTAAATATGTAACGTGATAGGTATTTTTAACATTAACCTTTTTTTTAACACACCCAAAAAACAATTTATTAAAATATTTAATCAGTCATCTTCCTCAAATGAAGGGGGATGATGGCGCAACCTTTGCGAGAGGGAGGAATCTGATTTCATTAGTGCTCAACTCGCAGCAAAGACACTTTATAAAATCCTGAGTAGATCATAGTATACCACTCTGTTTCAATCAAAAGCTACAGATTATGCCTGTAAAGCACCATCTCAACACAATCAACACTACAAGCTAATAGCAAGTTGGTTATTTTTGTGAAACCATGTGGCGTAAAACGGAATCTATTGACTGTTGGGGATTTTCCTTTCCAGGTGTGAAGTGTATGAATAATGATGATCTGTTTACACCAAGAATGTGTCCCAAATGACATCCTATTCTCTTGTTAGTGTACTACCTTTGACCAGGGCCACATAGGAAATATGGTGCCATTTGGGACTCTGGCTCAACCTGAATGCTCTGTCAAGACATGATGCCTACAGTATATGTACAGTACAGGTTGTCATATGAATAACAATGAACCTCCTAGCTTACATAAAGCCAGCACAGTGATTCCCAATGTGCTCCTAGGAAACCTCTTCACAACTGCACATTTTGGTTCCAGCCCAGAACTAGCACACCCAGCACACCCGATTCAACTAATCACAGGCTTGACGAGTAGCTGATTAGTTGAATCGGTGTACTATTTTCCCAAACTGGAAGAGAAAATATGCAGTCCAAGGGGTATTGTAGGACCAGATTGGGAAACATTGACTATTGGCAGTGTAGACTCTAGAGAGTAATAGCAGTTGATTATTGATTTATGTTACATGTATTTATTTATGCCAGTCAGTCTCCCTATGAATTTGTATGGAGCATAAGTAAGGTTTCAATGTGTCATGATTCATGAATCCTGCACTAAAACAAGGTTGTGGTAGAGACTGTCAATGTGACATGTGTAGTCATTCCACATAGATATACCAGCATCAGTGTGCTAGCTTAGCATACACGCTGCCTCCCTGAACTTGCCTCTGACTGGGCTTGAACCAGGGTCCTCTACCTCACCAACACACCTGACAACATACAAACCAGTTGAGCTATAGAAAAAGGATCCAAATTCATAGCACCATTGGCGAGATTTCAAGCTAGCTGTGGAGTAAGCTTTCCTACTCCCTTCATCTAATAATGTCGAGAGCCTTTTCTTTTTTAGGGGGTAGATCAGTTTTATTATTGCAGATAGATTGTGGCTTCCATCAATGTAATTGTCTGCATCATTTCCAATCCCCCCATATATATATTTTTTTGTAAATTTATAAAATATATATATATATATATTTTTAATATATATTTTTCCTTTATTATGTTCTCCTAACCCTACCACCCCTCCCCTAATTGGAGTAAACTAATTGACAACAACACCTAGTCTTCTACTTCCAGCTTATACATACTATATATATTTTACGGACACAGTATATTTTACAATAGTTATCTTTTGTTTGTTTTTTAGTCGCATCCTTCAGCTACCCTCAATCCCTCCCATCTAACTCTGAAGACCATCTTGTTTTGATTTCTATTTGCCATATATTTTTCAACTGTGCTGTTTCACAAAAGTTCTGAACCTATATACATTTTACGGACCCAGTATATTTTACATTAATTATCTTGTTATTTTTGTCCGACCCTTCAGCTCCACTCAAGCCCTCCCATCTATCTCTGAACACCATCCAATTTAATTACTATTTGCCATATATTTGTCAACTGTCTGTGATGTTTCACAAATGTTCTGAACCTTTCTTTTCTCATAGTTTCTAAAGATGATAAATGAAAGACACATTTTTGCTAAGAGTACTATATTATTGATCGATTGACTACGACTTTTCAAATCACCCAGCAGTTCTATCTGCAGAGTTAGCTCTAGGTAAATGTTGCAATTCTTCAGCCATTCCTGAACCTGCAACCAAAAACAAGCTACATATTGACAGAACCAAAACAAATAATCTAATGATTTTGTCTCTTCGCAGCAAAATCTGCAGAGCTGGGATGGTTGTATCCCCCATATATATAACATTCTATTGGTTTCAAGAATTGTGTATAATAATTAAAATGGAAAAACTCTACGTTTTGAATCAGCGTTGTTTTATGTATCAGTTCATAAACCATGCGCCATGGAAACGGTACAACGAGAATCTCTTCCCAACTATTTTGCAATCTATATGGCACAGCTGTACATTTTGGTCCTTAAATGAAACTGGTATATTTTTTATTTATCACAATTCTCTTTAACAAATGTTAGTCTTTAATGCAGGGCTGACAGACAAGTTCCTTACTTTCTCCTCCCTTCCACTTGCCTCTTCCATTTATGTGGTAATGCTAGAGAGCCTTTGTTGATGCCCTATATGTGCCAGCCAGCACAACAGGGATGACTGCTGACTGGCATCTAGCAACAGGACACCACAGGACATACTAATGTATAACAACCAGTAATGTGAAACGACAAGGGACAACAACAACAACCTCTCCTTCACTCCCTCCATTCGTTCCTCCATTTGTTCCATCCATCATCACATAATCATTCCGTCCTTTGTGTGTGTGTGCGTCAAGACTTACATCTTGACGAAGGGGTCAGAGTACCCATTGGAGTCCATGGCAGCGAGGTGGGCACAGCGTACGATGCCAACCAGTAGAGCAGCTCTTTTCTGACTGTACAGCGACTCCGGATACGACCACGCTGGGGGAGGGGGGACACAATTAGCCGTGACACCACTACAAATTTAAACTTTATTGATAGTCAACGGACTGATTGTTTATAGATTAAAGCCAATACATATAAAACAGACAATTAAAAACATACTACAAATAGGGTCATTTAAAATTGATGGAGCAAAAAATATATAAAATGAATTAAAATAATACGATTAATTTAATTGCATGTTGGGAAATCCGTGACAGGACTGTCAATAACACTGAGATTAGTACTACTACTATCATAGTGCCACCACTGTTATTACTACTACTACTACTATGGTACTAGTAGTACCACAACTAATGTTACTACTCCTGCTACTACTTTATCTACAGTATATGACAATCTCTACTATTTATGGTAATCTTCTTACCTCTTCCTCAGCCACAGGTGTTCCTTGCTCCACGGTTTCTTTGTTGATGTCTTTGTTCTGAGTGGGAGAAGGGAGGTTGAATTCAATACACAGTTTGTAAATCAATAGAGCCCTTTGACGAACTGACGCATTCACACGCACACCCACAGAGCACACACTCTCTCTCCTTGTTTCTCTCTCTCCCACACACACACGCATATACTCACACGCATGCACACACACACACACACACACACACACACTATACCTGTGTGATTCTCTCCAGACCCATTTTGAATCTCTTGCTCTCGCCTTCGCTCAGTTTCTTCAAGGCAACCCGGACCTCTCCGATAAACTCGTTACGACCGAGTCTGTCCATGCTCGCACACACAAAGCCTACACACAGACAGGCATGCCACACACACACACACACACACACACACACACACACACACACACACACACACACACACACACACACACACACACACACACACACACACACACACACACACACACACACACACACATACACACACACACACACACACACAGAAAGTGAGAAACAGACACATATCCTCTCAAGAGCTAGCAGTGGGGAGTATGCTCATTTGATCTATCTGCAAACTCTGGGCACTCAAAGAAGAATAAGCCCCACTGATCTACACGTAACTCCCAAAATAATGGAAACACTTGAGTAAATGAGGTATACAAAGTATATTAAAAGCAGGTACTTTCACACGTGTGGTTCCTGAGTTAATTAAGCAATTAACATCCCAGCATGCTTAGGCTCATGTATAAACATGCTGGACAGGCCATTATTTTGGCTACCATGGCTATGCCCCCATCGGATGACAATGCCCCATCCACATAACAGGAGTGGTCATTGAATGGTTTAATGAGCATGAAAACGATATAAACTATATGCCATGATCATGTGACCAGATCTCAACTCAAAACTTATGGGGAGATTCTGGAGCGTCACCTGAGACAAAAATTTTCCTCCACCATAAAAAAAAATGGTGTTGCATCCCTCCAATAGAGTTCCAGACACTTTTAGAATCTTGGCAAGGTACGTTGAAGCTGTTCTGGCTCGTGGTGGCCCAATGCCCTATTAAGACACTTTATGTTGGTGTTTCCTTCATTTTGGCAGTAACCTGTAGCTATACTCTGTGCTGTACATGTCTGTCTGTGCACGCTGTGCTGTACATGTTGGTCTGTCTGCCTGCCTGCCTGCCTGTCTGTACGTCTGTCTGTCCGCTTTGTCTGTCTGTCTGTCTGTCTGTCTGTCTGTCTGTCTGTCTGTCTGTCTGCCTGCCTGTCCTCTATGACTGCAGACAGACAGACAGACATACATGTCTCTGTGTGTTGCAGAACAGCTCTGCTCGGAACCTCAGTGTGAAGTGTGAAGAGAGGAGTTGAATAAGCCTACATTTTGCAAATCTTGTGTTGAAGAAATATGGTCTGCAAAAACAAAATTGAGAGTACATGTGCCTCTAAGTGCACTTGAGACGTTTTAAGAACTGAGAATGGCCTTGAGTTTGTCTCATGTCACTATGACAACTGCGGTATTCTAGTAATTTTACACGGCTGGTCGTGTTTACTCTTTCAACTACTACTACTCTACCCTCCTGCTCTCAGATGTTCTCTCACCTTCCTGCATATCCCTCTGGGCTGTAGCCTAGGTAATTGTTCTCTCTCTCTCTCTCTCTCTCTCTCTCTCTCTCTCTCTCTCTCTCGCTCTCTCTCTCTCTCTCTGTATTTTCCTTCCTTTTTTAGACCACATAATAAAATACTTCCAAATGGTCTCTCTCTCTCTCTCTCTCTCTCTCTCTCTCTCTCTCTCTCTCTCTCTCTCTCTCTCTCTCTCTCTCTCTCTCTCTCTCTCTCTCTCCCTCCCTCCCTCCCTCCCTCCCTCCTCCTCCCTCCTCCTTCCCTCCCTCCCTCCCTCCCTGTGACAGTGGTTCCTGTTGGTTCCAGCATGTTAGTCATACCTGCCGTGTGTATGTATGTGTGTGTGTGTGTGTCAGGACCAGAAGGCTCTTCATGATACTCTCACAATTTCACCCCAACCGTGTTCTCTGCATCTTAATCAGTGTGAGGCATGCACTACGTCCCAAATGGCACCCTACTACCAATATAATGCATAGGGCTCTGGTCAAATGTAGTTCACTATATGGGAATAGGGTGCCATTTGGGATGCTGACATACTGCAGGGTTGCAGTAACATGCATATTTTCCAATTCTTATATAACGGATCAGTAACCATGTTATGTGTCATTCTATATTACATGATGGTGAGATGTCTGCATTGCACCTCAGCAGTCATGAAGAAGTGATAGAGAGATAGACAGATAGAGATATACACTAGTATACCAAACATTAGTAACATTAGTAACCTTCCTAATATTGACTTGGACCCTCCCACCCCCTTTTGCCCTCAGAACAGCCTCAATTCATCGGGGCATGGACTCTACAAGATGTCAAAGCGTTCCACAGGGATGCTGGCCCATGTTGACTCAATGCTTCCCACAGTTGTGTCATTAGTTGGATGTCCTTTGGGTGGTGGGACATTCTTGATACCGGGAAACTGTTGGCGTGAAAAACCCCAGCAGCGTTGCAGTTCTTGACACAAACCGGTGCACCTGGCACCTGCTACCATACCCCGTTCAACAGCACTTAAATATTTTGTCTTACCCATTCATCCTCTGAATGGGACATATACATAATTCATGTCTCAATTGGCTCAAAGGCTTAAATGTCCATGTCTCCTCCCCTTCATCTACACTGATTGGAAGTGGATTTAACAAGTGACATCAATACGGGATCCTTACCTTTCACCTGGATTCACCTGGTCAGTATATGACATGGAAAGAGCAATGTTTTGTATACTCAGTGTAGAGAGATACAGTAGGACCTCAGTGATAGGAACATGTCGGATGGCGGTTTAAACTGAAATGTCTAACTTTGAAAGTCACTGTGCATCAAACCGATATTGAAAATATTTATTGCGTAGTTAGTGTTTTCTAATCATTTAGCCAGATATTATAAATAGCTTATGTGTTTTAGCACATGTAAGAAACTTTTATGTTTGTCTACAGCAGACAGAAGTTCCTTTTTATTCATCATTTAATATGTGTCCTGGACTGGTTTGATTTATCCTGTTCAGTTGACTGGTCGGTCCATAACTCTGAGGTTTGTATCTTTGAGGTTCTACTGTTGAGAGATGGAAAAATTGATTTCTGCCATCAGACTGGCACTCTGTCGGTCTTGCCTGGGCTATGACAAGGTGTTGACGGTAGCCATGGTTTTGTCACACCGAGCCAACATACCTTTCCTACACCGCTATGGAGCTCTCCATTGACTGACAGTAGGATGCTCCAGGGTCAAGTTTCCCCTGGGTATAGATCTAGGATAAACTTCACCTCGCCCAATCCTAACCTTAACCATTAGTTAGGAGAATGCTAAACTTTTTATCGTTAATGTCTCCCCTTTGTCAAACATTTATTTATTGCAGCCAAGAAATATGATATAAGAGGAGGACATTTACAGCACTGTTTTTCAATATTTTTGTACCTCAGAGGCAGTTACAATTGCCAAGATCCACCACTGCAGTCTACGAACAAGTACATGGGCAGCAAGTTTGGAAGAATTGAAGTTACAGCTAATGCCTTGCGCCTGAAGTTATAAAACACAATACAAGTCCTTGCTGGATGCTAAATGCACATTAGCATGATCATTCCCTCTGCTCCCTATGCTCACTACAATTCCCTTCCCCTACTCAGCTACACTACAATTCCCTATTCACATCCACTGCCTATGCTACGCTACAATTCCCTATTCACATCCACTGCCTATGCTACGCTAATTCCCATTTCCCAGTCATTGTCCCCAAGTGTACAGCCTGCTGTTCAGCCATTAGCTCTGGTTCCCCCGGCTGCCCCCATGGGGAGAGGCTGTGTCTTGGCTGTGCCTCTACGCTTGGCAGTGCACCATGCTGGGGGAAGAGTTTTGAGTAGCCCCCCCTCCTGATCTACCCTGCTGGGACTAATGGTGCTGGTCTCACGGACGGGCCAAGCCAGGGGGGAAGCAGCACATCAGGGTGCCCACAGACTGTGACTCACGCCCTCTCCTAACTCCTTCGGTCTGCTCTCCCTCTTTCTTTCTCTCTCACTCCATCACTTGTCTTTCTCTATCTAACCCCAGTCTTTCTCTCCATAGGCTCTCTTCACCCCATCTCTCTTCCTTTCCCTCTGCCCCTTTCTCTTTCCCATCTCTCTCTCTCTCCCCTCAACTTTTTCTCTCTTTCTTGGTTCACCCCTGCATCCACTCCCCCACTCTCTATCTCTTTCTATCTCACTCTCTCTCCTTCTCGTCTGAAAATGTTCCCCCTCTCCCAAGCACTCCGCCACTTTCTCTTCGCCTGTTCCCTCTCTTTCTCCACCTCTATCCCCTCTTTCTTGGAACCCCAATTCTCTCTTCTATCCTCTTCTCCCTTTCCTTTCCCCTGTCTGTCCTCATCTATCCATCTCTTTCTTGGCATCCCTCTCTCTCTTCCCTCTTTCTTGGCATCCCCCCCTTTCCCTGGCTGTCTCCCTTCCTCTACCCCCCTTTTTCTTGGCACCCCTCACTCGCTCTCCCAACTTTTATCCCCTCTTTCTTGGCACCCCTTCCGTTCTCTCTCTTCCTTTTCCTGGCTCTCCCCTAGCTTCTGTGTTGGCCTGTGTCTAGGGGCTGTCTCTATTGGCTGGAGGTCAGGTGGGTTCCCCTGGGCATTCAGGGTCTTTCCTGAATCCTTATCTACAAAGAGATGGAGTGTGTGTGTGTGTGTGTGTGTGTGTGTGTGTGTGTGTGTGTGTGTGTGTGTGTGTGTGTGTGTGTTGGGGGTTTTTGTGTGTGTTTGTATCTGTGGGGAGTGGGGGGGCTACATGGCTTCTCTGCCCAGTGTCTGCCCTTTACTGCATGCCAGAGGGTATCTGTCCAGTGTCTGCCCTTGACTGCATGCCAGAGGGCATCTGTCCAGTGCACACTCCAGACCGGATGCATTAGAGAGAGGGTGAGAAGTGTGTGTACAGTGCCTTCAGAAAGTATTCACACACCTTTACTTTTTCTACATTTAGTTGTGTTACAATGGATTAATACAACAAAATTGATTAAATAGAGATTGTGTGTCACTGGCCTATACACAATATCCCATAATGTGAAAGTGGAATTATGTTTTAAGAAATGTTTACAAATTAAACAGTGGCGCAGCGGTCTAAGACACTGCATCACAGTGCTAGAGGCGTCACTACAGACACTGGTTCGATCTCAGGCTGTGTCCGCAGCCGGCTGCAACTGGGAGACCCATGAGGCGGCGCACAATGTGGCCCAGCGTCGTCTGGGTTAGGGGAGGTTTGGCCGGCCGGGATGTCCTGGTCCCATCCCGCTCTAGCGACTCCTGTTGGGGGCTGGGCGCATGCACGCTAACACGGTTGCCAGTTGTATGGTGTTTCCTCCGACACATTGGTGCGGCTGGCTTCCGGGCTAAGCGAGCAGTGTGTCAAGAAGCACTGCGGCTTGACAGGGTCGTGTTTCGGAGGACTCGTGGCTGTCGACCTTCGCCTCTCCTGAGTCCGTGTGGGAGTTGCAGCGATAGGACAAGACTGTAACTACCAATTGGATATCACGAAAAGGGGATTTTTTTTATATATATATATATAAGCTGAAATGTCTTGAGTCAATAAGTATTCAACCACTTTGTTATGGCAAGCCTAAATAAGTTCAGGAGTAAAAATGTGCTTAACAAATCACATAATAAGTTGCATGGACTCACTCTGTGTGCAATAATAGTGTTTAACATGATTTTTGAATGACGACCTGCTCTCTGTACTCCACACATACAATTATCTGTAAGGTCCCTCAGTCAAGCAGTGATTGTCGAACACAGATTCAACCACAAAGACCAGGGAGGTTTTCCAATGCCTCTCAAAGAAGGGCACCTATTGGTAGATGGGTAAAAATTTTAAAAGCAAACGGTGAATATTCTTTTGGCAATGGTGAAGTTATTAATTACACTTTGGATGGTGTATCAATACACCTAGTCACTACAAAGATACATGCGACCTTCCTAACTCAGTTGCCGGAGAGGAAGGAAACCGCTCAGGGATTTCAACATGAGACCAATGGTGACATTAAAACAGTCACAGAGTTTAATGGCTGCGATAGGAGAAGACGGAGGATTGATCAACAACATTGTAGTTACTCCACAATACTAATCTAAATTACATAGTTAAAAGAGGAGCCTGTACGGAATAAAAAAATTCAAAAACATGCTTCCTGTTTGCAATAAGGCACTGAAGTAAAACTGCAAGAAATGTGGCAAAGAAATTAACTTTATGTCCTGAATATAAAGAGTTATTTTTTGGGCAAATCCAACACAACACATCACTGAGTACCACTCATATTTTCAAGCATGGTGGTGGCTGCATCATGTTATGGGTATGCTGGTCATTGGCAAGGACTACAGAGTTTCTTAGGATAAAAATAAATGGAATAGAGCTAAGCACAGGCAAAATCCTAGAGGAAAACCTGGTTCAGTCTGCTTTCCACCAGACACTTGGAGACAGCAGGACAATAACCTAAAGGCCAAATATACACTGGAGTTGCTTACCAAGACGACATTGAATGTTCCTGAGTGGCCGAGTTACAGTTTTGACTTAAATCGGCTTGAATATCTATTGCAAGACTTGGAAATGGCTGTTTAGCAATGATCAACCGCCATCTTTACAGAGCTTTAATAATTTTTTTAAATAATAATGGGCAAATATGGTACAATTCATGTGTGCAAAGCTATTAGAGGCTTACCCAGAAAGACTCACAGCTGTAATCGCTGCCAAAGGTGATTCTAATATGTATTGACTCAGGGGGTTCAATACTTATGTAATCAAGATATACTAGTGGTTTTTGTGTGTGTTTAAAAAAAACTAAAGTTAGAATTTTCTTCCACATTACAGAGTATTTTGTATAGATCGTTGACAAAAAAAGGACAATTAAATCTATTTTAATCCCACCTTGTAACACAACAAAATGTGGAAAAGTCAAGGGGTGTGAATACTTTCTGAAGGCACTGTATGTGCGTGTGTGTGTGTGTGCCTATATCTGTGTGTATATCCCTGAGGCATGGGTTTTACCTTGCTGCATTATCATGACGGTGCCAAACACAAAAACACATACAAACACATACAGTGCATTCGGAAAGTATTCAGACCCCTTCCCTTTTTCCACATTTTGTTACGTTACCTTATTCTAAAATGGATTTTAAAAAGAAAATCCTCATTAATCTACACACAATACTCCATAATGAAAAGCGAAAACAGAACCCGACGGAGCTCCAGAGTTCCTCTGCGGAGATGAGAGAACCTTCCAGAAGGACAACCATCTCTACAGCCACTCCTCAGTAAAAGGCACATGACAGCCTGCTTGGAGTTTGCCAAAAGGCACCTAAAGACTCTCAGACTTTGGCCTGAATGCTAAGCGTCACGTCTGGGGGAAACCTGGCACCATCCCTACGGCGAAGCATGGTGGTGGCAGCATCATGCTGTGGGGATGTTTTTCAGTGGCAGGGACTGGGAGACTAGTCAGGATCGAGGAAAAGATGAACGGAGCAAAGTACAGAGAGACCCTTGATGAAAACCTGATCCAGAGTGCTAAGGACCTCATACTGGGGCAAAGGTTCACCTTCCAACAGGACAACGACCCTAAGCACACAGCCAAGACAACGCAAGAGTGGCTTCGGGACAAGTCTCTGAATGTCCTTCAGTGGCCCAGCCAGAGCCCGGACTTGAACCCGATCAAACATCTCTGGAGAGACCTGAAAATAGGTGTGCAGCGACGCTCCCCATCCAACCTGACAGAGCTTGAGAGGATCTGCATAGAAGAATGGGAGAAACTCCCCAAATACAGGTGTGCCAAGCTTGTAGCGTCATACCCAAGAATAATCAATGCTGTAATCGCTGCCAAAGGTGCTTCAACAAAGTACTGATTTCATTTTTATTTTTATTTCTTTGCAGACATCTCAAAAATCCTGTTTTTGCTTTGTCATTATGGTTTTGTATGTAGGCTGATGAGGGAAAACATGTTTTTATTCCATTTTAGAATAAGGCTGTAACATAACAAAATGTGGAAAAAGTCAAGGGGTCTGAATACTTTCCGAATGCACTGAACACACACGCACAAAGTTGCTGAGCTCGACCTCAATCACTTCAGCGTTCCGTATCAACAGCACTCGAGGAATGAGGGGGCTGAGACTCCGAACGAGAGCCAACACCTGAGTGGGTTACCGCGGCGACTGCTAATGGAACAGTTGGCCGGAGTGCTTGGCAGTTTTTTTCTTTGTCCGTGGGATAATTAATTGGCCAGATGGCCCTCTGGGAACAGTAGGCAAGTTGTTTTATAATATATGCCAGTATAATATACAAGTAGGAGTTTTAGTTCTCTGTAGTTCAGTACCTGAGGGTTTTGGTGGTCATGTCGATGGCGGTGATGCCGTGGTACATCAGTGTCTCGCTCCATACCGGGTTCAGAGTGTTCTTCAGTGTTTTGGTGCGAAGTTTGTTCGCCTGCAGGGGACGAAAGAGAGAAGGAGAGAGGGATAAGAGATGGAAAGGGAGAAGGGTGGTTCAAAAAGAGGGAGAGAAAGGATTGCGGAAAGAGGGAGAGAGGAGAGAGAGACGAAAAGTATAGAAAATAGTGGGTGTGGGAGCATAGGGGAAAGAAATGGGGGACTAAGAAAGAGACAGGTGGGAAGAGATAAGAGAGAGAGAGAGGTGAGGCAATAAGTAGGAGAGGGAGAGGGCAATTGGGGTGGAGTAAGAGGCAGTTGAGATGATAGAGCAAGAGATTAGAGGGAAATAATTAGGAAGAGAGGGTAGGATGAAGAGAAGAAGTGATAGATAGAATGAGATGACAGAGAGAGAGAGAGAGAGAGAGAGAGAGAGAGAGAGAGAG
The DNA here is from genome assembly GCF_020615455.1 of Coregonus clupeaformis. NCBI lineage: Eukaryota > Metazoa > Chordata > Actinopteri > Salmoniformes > Salmonidae > Coregonus > Coregonus clupeaformis. Next base: position 55,367 of record NW_025533947.1, on the reverse strand, counting down.
AGAGAGAGAGAGAGAGAGAGAGAGAAACTTAATTTATCTCCTTCCCCCCAGGAAATGGTAGACATCTGCTCACCTACTTTATAGAGGAGAACAGGAGGACAGGATGCTTCCCCGCGTCACCTGTCTGTCTGTCTCTCCTAGCCTGTCGCTAGCACTGCTACCAGCCAGACCCGCAAACAAGCACTGCGCTAACACAACACACCACACCTGTCAATTAACCCTCGCTAACACAATTAGCATGGAAAATCAAAGCCTCTCAATGAAGAAAGGCCTAGCGTAGCGTTAGCGTAGCGTTAGCGTCCAATAATGCTACGCTAACTTCCCCTTCATTAATGATTGAGAAGGCAGGGTTAGGACATTATCTAGCTCTCGCTCCTATTTTCCATTATAAGCTGCCTCCAGGACGTGCTGCTGTTTTACATATTTCATTTATTTTCTTGGTTACACAACGGCTGTTTTTCGTTTTGATGCCGAGACCAGGCACGCTTCCTCACTTACTCAGCCTTGAATCCCCCCAGTGCACACACACATACATACACAAATACACACACACACACAAACACACATGCACACGCACGCATGCAAGCACGCACACACACACACATACACACACATACGCACAAACACACCAAGAGAGCGGAGAACTGTATACTCTCGAGGCACTCAAGCACGAGCCTAAATCCCGACTCCCCGGGACATTCTGGCGCTCCGAGCTAATTACCTCTCTCTCTCCATCCTTCTCTCTCTCTCTCTCTCTCTTTCGCTAAACCTCTCTCTGTCCCTCTCTCTTTCTTCCTCAAATCTCTCCCCCTCTCTCTCTTCCTCCATTCCTCCCTACCTCTCTTCATCTCTCTCCCTCTCTCTCATCCCTCACTCTTTTCCCCCCTCCTTCTCATCTCCTCTTTTCCATTGATACCACCGGGTACATCCCCGTCCAAAACAGCATATGGTGTCAGCAAAATCACCTGCCTGGCTCCCCTCTCACTTCATCAATCTCTTTCTCTCCCCTGCCCCCTTCCCCCGTCATCAATGCTGTTACATTTCCCTAAATATTTCATCCATAGCCCTCCGCCTCTCCCTCACTCCCCCCATCCGTCTATATGGACCCTCTCCCTCTCCCTCTCTCCTCTGTTCCCCAAGCTCACACACACAACTGGCTAAGAAATCTCATTCTCCATGCGCCACGATTAGGACAGGGAGCAGATGAGAACGTCGAGCCAGGGAGACACCAAGAACCACTCTCACTGCTCTCCCTCTCTTTCTCTCGCTTTTCACCTCTCTCTCTCTCTCTCTCTCGCACTTTCTGTCTCTGTCTTCCTCTCTCTTGCTCGCTCTCTCTTTCTTTCTCCCTCTCCTCTATTTCTCCCTCGCTCTTCCTCTCTCTCTCTCTGTGTTGTGTGTAATGGTGTGTGTTATGTTTTTGTGCATGAGAGAGAGAGAGCAAGTGTGTGTTTCTGTGGAGGTGTGTTTAGTCAGGTGTGTCTGTCCATGTGAGTCTGGCAGTCCTTTAGTATGAGGAATCAGCTTGTGCCCCTGTATGTGTGGAAGCTAGTGTGTGAAGGAGTGTGTATCTATGTGGGAGTCTCTGTGTGTGTGTGTGTGTGTGTGTGTGTGTGTGTGTGTGTGTGTGTGTGTGTGTGTGTGGGGGTGCGCGCGTGGGTATGTGTGCGTGTGCGTGAGTAAGAAAACAAATTGAAAGGGGTGAGAGGGAGAGTGTGTGTGTGTGTGTGCTCGTGCCCCTGTGTGTGCAAAGATGTTGTGTATGCGTGTGAGTCCCTCCCTGCCCGTCTGCCAGCCCGCCTGTCATCCTCTGTTTCACACTCACGTGCTCCCCCACTCCTCAGCGCTGTAGACTCGTGTGGTCGATATTTACCAAACGGGGGTTTGTGGGTACTTACGTAAGTGCTGACGCTCTTTCTCCCCCTCCCTCCCTCTCCCCCATCTACACTCGCCTGTTGACGTGAGTAGTGTAACAATCTGCGCTGTTTCCATGACAACCACCTGCTGCTGTCCTCCCCTCATCCATCTTCCCCCTCCTCCTGCCTTTTCTCCCCCCTTTACCTCCTGCCCTCCTCTATTCCAAGGTCATAGTGGGTCACATTGAGATAAATAGTGACAGAGATAGGGACAGAGGGCGGGATGGAGAAATAGGGTGTGGAACAAAAAGGTGTGGGGGTGGGGTGGGGTATAAACAAAAGCAGACCTAGTCGTTTTTTTTGCTGTATTTGTTTGGTTCGACCACGGACATTGTGTTTATAATACCTGTCTGGCTCTATCTCCAACTGACTTTGATGTTGACCCAAACTCAAGATGGCTGCCACCAACAAGTGACCACCTGAGAAGAATTTGTGTCGGATGCCAAACCTCCCGACCGTTCACAAGAACAACAACTCCAAAATTTAAACAAAGCCAGTAAAATGGGACCAAAACATTGCTGTGGAGCACAGAGACATGCCACATCAACCAGCGAAGTACCAAAACAACTCCTGTTCATTAGTCGACGTAGTGTGTCAACGTGCTACATTAGCTAGCTAGTTACATTTAGCCCTAAAGCCAAAGCCCAGTGTTTTCCAAGTACATGGACTAGCCAGCCAAATAGAAAAAGTAGCCAGACAGAGAGTTCCCGGCTGGGGTAAAAAAAAAGTTGTGGTATTGAATAGAAAGACATGAATTTACAATTAAAATGACTGAAAAAGTATGAATTCAGTCTGTTGTTTTGGATATCGTCTAGGCCTAGACCTATATGATCCGGACTATTTTCTAAGCAACATAACCTTTATTAACATTAAAGGTGCAATATGCAGAAATTGCTTCACCATTTCCTGCTTGCTAAAATTCTAACAGTTCGCCTAATTTCAGTTTATGTGACAAAACAAGCAATGCATAGTGTAGAGAGTCATTGTACCATCTAAACTGCTGTGAAATATCTTTTCAATAACTAAAATGGTGTATGTACAGTTGTTTGAAGCTGGTGTGCAAAACTGAAAGTAAAAGATGCAAAAACGAAACTTAAGAACGGGAAGCACAGAAATAGCGCACATAGAACCCATTTACTGCTTCTTAGACTTGCTTTCAATGAGAATGACAGATCTAACTAATTTCTATGTGAATTTGGTAGGGTAGCCCAAAAGGTTACATATTGCAGCTTTAAACCTGTCTTCTCTTGAGAAGAAAGCAATTTACAGTTTTACTGCAAGATACGAATTGCCACAATGATGTTTGTTCTTCAAATTATGTATTATTGGCTCTGCTGCTGTGGACACTTAGGGCAAGGAAACCAATGTGTCAATATTGATTTACCTTTAACAGTTTGGCCTGTCAATCAATCACGGTGGGTGGGGCTTTGAGGGAACGTGGTAGATTAGTAATTTAGTCAGAAAAACTAGTTTAGTCTACTCTTTCAATTGAATTTATTTTGGCAAAAACCTAAGAAAAAAGGTTGTGTTCTGTCAAGTAAACATGGATTCCCTGTCGAAAAACAACAATATAGAATTGCAGGAAAATTGTTATAAAAATGCTGCTGTATAAGTGATGTAGTATGCCAGGGGCATACTGTATGTATACTGTAACTAAGAAAGTAAGTATATGTTGTGTAGTAAGCTGTTAGTAGCCTATGTGTCTCACCCTAACAATTTGGTCCCTCTCCCCCTCAGAACTTAGCCTACTGTTCTGACTTGGTGGTGCACATGTAGCCTATAGCCTGTTTTGGAGAAATGTCATCATCGAATATTGCAAGAGCTTTCATTGTCTGCTTATGTGCCCCCGTTATTTCAAAAGTGCGGAACGAATAGGCATATCGTCCGTCTCAGCTCTCTCATGTGTATATTATGGCTTGCCTCTTTCCCGCTCATCGTTCCCTTATGCCATAGTTTGTACATCTCCATTGTTATATTGCTTATACAGTACCAGTCAAAAGTTTGGACACACCTACTCATTCAAGGGTTTTTCTTTATTTTTACTATTTTCTACATTGTAGAATAATAGTGAAGACATCAGAACTATGAAATAACACATATGGAATAATGTAGTAACCAAAAAAGTGTTAAACAAATCAAAATATATTTTGTATTTTGAGATTCTTCAAATAGCCACCCTTTGCCTTGAAGGCAGCTTTGCACACTCTTGGCATTCTCTTAACCAGCTTCACCTGGAATGCTTTTCCAACAGTCTTGAAGGAGTTCCCACATATGCTAAGCACCTTTCCTTCACTCTGTGGTCCGACTCATCCCAAACCATCTCAATTGGGTTGAGGTCGGGGATTGTGGAGGCCAGGTCATCTGATGCAGCACTCCATCACTCTCCTTCTTGGTAAAATAGCCCTTACACAGCCTGGAGGTGTGTTGGGTATTTGTCCTGTTGAAAATCAAATGATAGTCCCACTAAGCCCAAACCAGATGGGATGGTTTGGGCTTATTAATATCTTACTCATCATTTTAGGCGATGTTATATTGATGTATTTCATTGTTTTGCTTACTTTGTGTATTATACTATACGATGGTCTGAAACCATGTTTGCCAGTGACAGTCTCTTCCCATTAAAATACTTTTGTTCAACAAAAAGTTAATATAATTCCAGTTCATATTGCGAGGGTTGTTGCGAGGGATGTTTTGTTTGTGCAATGCGCTGTCTGTGCGTCGGTATATTGTCTATAAAAGTGGAGCCTCGTGATTGTATTTTCCTTCCCTTTTAGACCACATAATAAAATACTTCAAATGGTAGGCTCTCTCTCTCTCTCTCTCTCTCTCTCTCTCTCTCTCTCTCTCTCTCTCTCTCTCTCTCTCTCTCTCTCTCTCTCTCTCTCTCTCTCTCTCTCTCTCTCTCTCTCTCTCTCTCTCTATGCTGGGACTGTTTGGTGCATGCTGGAAATTGTTTGAGTGAGTGTTAAGTCCGAATGGGGACGCCGTCCCTGTCACTTCGGCACGGCTTTAGGTGTGTTACTGAAGCTACTGTCACGGTGGAGGAGTTTCTGGTCGCCGTAGGAGAGAAAGTAGGATATGAGAATGTTGCTTATGCGTCACGGATGAATAAAGCGGTGGTGGTATTTCTTAAAGAAGAGCGCCTTGTTGATCATATGGTTGAGCATGGCGTACTTCTTAAACGAATGTTTATTCAAGTTACGCCGCTTTTTTCTCTGTCAACAAGGGTAACGATTTCAAATGTACCGCCGTTTATTCCAAATTACCTATTGGAGCGCGAGTTATTGCGCTTTGGGAAGTTTGCAAGTTCAATTAAGGTTGTCCCGTTGGGTTGCAAACACCCGGCGTTGAAACAGGTTATGTCGTTTTGGCGACAGGTGTTTATGTTTTTGGACTCACCGGAGCAGACTTTGGAGTTATCTTTTAAAGTCAAGTATGACAATTGACTGTAAATGGCTTATGCTAGTACGGGTAGTCAACTGTGTTTTGAGTGTGGGGATGTTGGTCATAAGCGACATGCTTGCCCGAAAAGGGAGAAGGCAGAGGGAGGGGCGCAGGTGGTCCTCGTAACGCCTGGGCCCACTGATGTAGGGAGAGGTGGGCTGACAGCGGTAGAGCAGCCACAAGCATCTGTTGCTGAGGAACATGTTGTCCGTGTTGAGGGCACAGAGTTGCAACTTGTACCAGAGGGAAATGTTATGCAGCAGAAAAATATTGTTGTAGAAGGTAAGGATGGATCTGAAGAGCCATTTCAGACTGGTGAGGAGGTGCCCAGTACGAGTGCTGGGGTACAGGAGGGGGTTCATGTGGAGCTAATCTCCCAGGTAGTGGAGGAGATGCCCACTACAAGTAATGGGTTACAGGAGGGGGTTCATGTGGAGCTAATCTCCCAGGTAGTGGAGGAGATGCCCACTATGAGTGCTGGGGTACAGGAGGGGGGGTTCATGTGGAGCTGGGCTCCCAGGTAGTGGAGGAGATGCCCACTACGAGTAATGGGGTTCAGGTGGGGCTAGTCTCCCAGGTAGTGGAGGAGATGCCCACTACGAGTGATGGGGTGCAAGTGGGGAGTGTTGAAAGGGATGTGGTAGAGGGAGTCAGTGGTCTGTGGCCTCAGTTGAGGAGGATCAGGAGAAGGATATGGATATCTCTCTTGATACGATATCAGCTGGTGAGGACTCAATTTACGATCTAGAGGAGGTAAATGGGTTTCTGGATCAGAGTTTTGGGAAATCTGTCAAATTGGCAGATTATTTTGATGTTGATAAGTTTGTGAGGTCATCTGTGATGTTACAGAAGACGGTGGGGTTAGATCAGTTGAGTGAGAAGAAGCGGTTTCGCTTGAGGAAATGTGTTACTGCTGTTGCAGCAGCAAAAGGTGGCGGGAAACGTGGTCAGGTTAAGAGAACATTTAAATAATGATGATGATTATGCCTCATAGGGTGTTTTATTCTCTTTGTCTGGTTTCTCTGTGGTATCTTCTGCTTTTCCTTTTTCTTTTCTATATGGAGATACTAAGGGTAGGTTCTCTCAATATTAATGGAGGAAGGGACAGGAATAAGAGGGCTTGGGTATTAGAAGTAATAAAACAGAAAAGGCTTAATGTAGTTTTCCTACAGGAGACACATAGTGATGAGGAAAATGAGGTTGACTGGGGTATGTGGTGGGAGGGGCAGCATATACTCAGTCATGGTACTAATTTCAGTGCTGGGGTGGCAATCTTGTTTTCTTCAGGCTTAGGGGTGACTGTGGTATCTACAACAGAGATTGTCATGGGTCGGGTTTTATTGGTCAAGGTGGATGTTATGTTTTTTATTTTTTATTTATTTAATGTTTATGCTCCTAATGAGGGTACAGAGCATATTGTTGGTTTGGATCAAATAAAGGACCTTAAGACAGTGTGACCAAGAGGGTGTATGGTTTTAGGGGGGGACTGGAACTGTACAGTGGATTTTACTGTTGATCGCACCGCTGAAGAACCTCACCTGCGGTCAGCCACTTGCCTGTCTGGTCTGTTAACTGAGTTTGAGCTTTCTGATGTGTGGAGAGTAAGGAATGCAAAAGTTAGGCAGTACACATGGCTAAAAGTTAATGAAGGTCATGTCAGTGCAGCAAGGTTAGACAGGTTGTATGTATCTGAGCAATACTGTAGTAGGGTTGGAAGGTGTGACATTACTCCTGTGGGTTTCTCTGATCACCATATTGTCACTGTTGATATTCACTTGTCCTGTCCACGAAGGTCATCATCTTATTGGTATTTTAATGTTAAATTGTTACATGATGTCATGTTTTGTGAAAGGTTTTTGTTGTTTTGCGAAAAATGGATGGTTACAAAAGGGAATTTTGAGTCCTTGAGACAATGGTGGGAGGTTGGGAAGGCCCAAATACGATTATTTTGTCAACAGTATACTGCTCTGTCTCGAATTGAAGTTAAAGAGACTACCAGGGCCCTTGAACAGGACATCAAATCTATTGAATTGAAGTTGCTCACTCAGAATGACCCCGGACTAGTCATGCATTTACAGGACAAGAAACATGAACTGAGGTTGTTTCTGCATGAAAGAGTGAAGGGTGCCTTGATTAGGTCTCGTTTCGCTTCCCTCAAGGATATGGATGCTCCTAGTGCTTTTAAAAAAAACCTAGGACAGTCGACATTGCAACGTAAACAGATGGTCTGCCTTTGTCTCCCTGATGGGAAGGTGACCACGGATGACAGTGAAATGCGTCAACATGCCGTGGATTTCTACTCTGCCCTCTATAAGGCGGAGGATTGTGACTCTCTGTGTACTGAACAGTTGTTACACGGTCTTCCTCAATTGGGACCTGAGCAAAGAGTCGCATTGGACTCTGACATTACACTGCAAGAGCTGTCCACAGCAGTTATGCAGCTCTCAACAGGCCGAGCCCCTGGCATTGATGGTTTACCATCTGAGTTTTATAAGCACTTTTGGGGGTCTATTGGGGAGGATTTTTATGAAATGGTGTGTGAATCTTTTCATGAGGGCTCTCTTCCTGTATCATGTCAACGTGCGGTACTTTCACTGTCGCCAAAAAAGGTGGATTTGGCTCTCATAAAAAATTGGAGACCTGTTGCTTTGCTGTGTGCAGAATATAAAATTGTTTCTAAATATCTCTCAAACAGGTTGAAAGAGTATCTGGGATTGTTGGTCCACAAGGACCAGTCTTACTGTGTACCTGATCGCTCTATTGTTGACAACTTGTTTCTAATAAGAGATGTTTTAGACATTTGTAAACTGTCTGATGTAAATGTGGGTTTACTTTCTTTGGATCAGGAGAAGGCTTTTGATCGTGTGGACCACCAGTACTTGTTTAAAACAATGAAAGCCTTTGGGTTTGGGGATGTTTTTTTGTCTTGGTTGAATTTACTGTATGCTGGGGCCTCGTGTATGGTGAAGGTGGGGGGTGGTTTGAGTTGCCCCATCCCTGTCCAAAGGGGCATCAGGCAGGGATGCCCAATTTCAGGGCAGTTATATAGTCTGGCGATTGAACCAATGCTTTGTTTTTAAGAGCGAAGCTTACTGGTTTCTCTGTGCCAGGTGTAATGAAGGGTCCCACGATAGCATTGTCTGCGTATGCAGATGACGTGACCGTTTTTATTACAGGGGGTGAGGATGTTAAGGTTCTCTCAAACGCTTTAAAGGTGTATGAGGGGGCCTTCTCAGCTAGAGTCAATTGGGGAAAGAGTGAAGCGCTGTGGGCAGGTCAGCTTCAGATGGGGTCCGCTCCACGGTTACCAGGGGGGCTTCAGTGGGGCAGAGATGGGATGAAGATTTTGGGGGGTTTTCTAAGCTCCGATGTCTTTCAGAAAAATAACTGGGAGGGTGTAGTGGAGAAAGTGTGTGCCAGACTGTCAAGATGGAAATGGGTGCTGCCCCAGCTGTCTTATAGAGGAAGGGTACTGGTAGCTAATAATCTTGCTGCCTCTACCCTGTGGCACAGACTAATGATTTTGCAGCCACCAAAGGGTCTGATACAAGAGCTTCAGAGGACCCTTGTCAATTTCTTCTGGTCTGGACAACATTGGATTAAAGCTTCAGCCCTGTACCTGCCACTGCACGAGGGTGGGCAAGGCCTGGTGGACATTTCTTCCAGGATCTTGGCTTTCCGGCTTCAAGCAGCACATAGACTGTTGTACAGTGACGGTTCTAGCTGGGTTGACACAGCCTACACATTGATGAGGAGAGCGGGCTGTTTGAGCTTAGACAAGCACCTTTTCCTCTTAAAGCTGGAGGGGGTGAGTTGCCTGGCCTGACTCCATTTTATGAGTCTGTTATGCAGGCTTGGAGAGTTCTGGTCAAGTCCCGTAAGGCCTGCACGCCACCAGGGATGTGGCTTTTTGAAGAGCCTGTTTTTCACAACACTGCCATCCAGTCCCGTGTTCTGGGTTCAGCTAGCCTACATTCATGCCTGTTAGGCGTGGGGTGTACTAAGCTGGGTCATCTGATGCGGAACAGGAATAGGTCGTTGGAGGAGCTGGGAGAAAGATTGTCTCGCCTACTGAGGAAGGTCGTCGCTGAGGTCTGTGACTCCTTGCCAGTACTTCATCTGCAGTATGTGACTGACACTTCCAATTCTGTGGAAGGAGGGTCTGGATTATGTGTTCCCTGCACTGATTGTTAGTGCTGCGGCGGGGGCATTCGAGGAGGACGTGGGGATGCTGCTTTCCTTTGATACCCCGGAGCTGGGGGAGTTCAAGGAGGTGGGAAAGAAGGCCATGTACAGAATACAGTGGGGAAAAAAAGTATTTAGTCAGCCACCAATTGTGCAAGTTCTCCCACTTAAAAAGATGAGAGAGGCCTGTAATTTTCATCATAGGTACACGTCAACTATGACAGACAAAATGAGAGAGAAAAAATCCAGAAAATCACATTGTAGGATTTTTAATGAATTTATTTGCAAATTATGGTGGAAAATAAGTATTTGGTCAATAACAAAAGTTTCTCAATACTTTGTTATATACCCTTTGTTGGCAATGACACAGGTCAAACGTTTTCTGTAAGTCTTCACAAGGTTTTCACACACTGTTGCTGGTATTTTGGCCCATTCCTCCATGCAGATGTCCTCTAGAGCAGTGATATTTTGGGGGCTGTCGCTGGGCAACACGGACATTCAACTCCCTCCAAAGATTTTCTATGGGGTTGAGATCTGGAGACTGGCTAGGCCACTCCAGGACCTTGAAATGCTTCTTACGAAGCCACTCCTTCGTTGCCCGGGCGGTGTGTTTCGGATCATTGTCATGCTGAAAGACTCAGCCACGTTTCATATTCAATGCCCTTGCTGATGAAAGGAGGTTTTCACTCAAAATCTCACGATACATGGCCCCATTCATTCTTTCCTTTACACGGATCAGTCGTCCTGGTCCCTTTGCAGAAAAAACAGCCCCAAAGCATGATGTTTCCACCCCCATTCTTCACAGTAGGCATGGTGTTCTTTGGATGCAACTCAGCATTCTTTGTCCTCCAAACACGACGAGTTGAGTTTTTACCAAAAGTTCTATTTTGGTTTCATCTGACCATATGACATTCTCCCAATCCTCTTCTGGATCATCCAAATGCACTCTAGCAAACTTCAGACGGGCCTGGACATGTACTGGCTTAAGCAGGGGGACACGTCTGGCACTGCAGGATTTGAGTCCCTGGCGGCGTAGTGTGTTACTGATGGTAGGCTTTGTTACTTTGGTCCCAGCTCTCTGCAGGTCATTCACTAGGCCCCCCCGTGTGGTTCTGGGATTTTTGCTCACCGTTCTTGTGATCATTTTGACGCCACGGGGTGAGATCTTGGGTGGAGCCCCAGATCGAGGGAGATTATCAGTGATCTTGTATGTCTTCCATTTCCTAATAATTGCTCCCACAGTTGATTTATTCAAACCAAGCTGCTTACCTATTGCAGATTCAGTCTTCCCAGCCTGGTGCAGGTCTACAATTTTGTTTCTGGTGTCCTTTGACAGCTCTTTGGTCTTGGCCATAGTGGAGTTTGGAGTGTGACTGTTTGAGGTTGTGGACAGGTGTCTTTTATACTGATAACAAGTTCAAACAGGTGCTATTAATACAGGTAACGAGTGGAGGACAGAGGAGCCTCTTAAAGAAGAAGTTACAGGTCTGTGAGAGCCAGAACTCTTGCTTGTTTGTAGGTGACCAAATACATATTTTCCACCATCATTTGCAAATAAATTCATTAAAAATCCTACAATGTGATTTTTCTGGATTTGTTTTTCTCATTTTGTCTGTCATAGTTGACGTGTACCTATGATGAAAATTACAGGCCTCTCTCATCTTTTTAAGTGGGAGAACTTGCACAATTGGTGGCTGACTAAATACTTTTTCCCCCCACTGTATGTGTAAAGGTGTCCCATGCCTCTTCCCTGGAAGGGGTAAAATCGACGAGGTGGGCGGGTGTGCTTGGTCCAGGTGCCTCCCCAAAAGGCTGTTGGTGATCATTATACAAACTACAAACAAGTTCAAACAGGTGCTATTAATACAGGTAACGAGTGGAGGACAGAGGAGCCTCTTAAAGAAGAAGTTACAGGTCTGTGAGAGCCAGAAATCTTGCTTGTTTGTAGGTGACCAAATACATATTTTCCACCATCATTTGCAAATAAATTCATTAAAAATCCTACAATGTGATTTTCTGGATTTGTTTTCTCATTTGTCTGTCATAGTTGACGTGTACCTATGATGAAAATTACAGGCCTCTCTCATCTTTTTTAAGTGGGAGAACTTGCACAATTGGTGGCTGACTAAATACTTTTTCCCCCACTGTATGTGTAAAGGTGTCCCATGCCTCTTCCCTGGAAGGGGGTAAAATCGACGAGTGGGCGGGTGTGCTTGGTCCAGGTGCCTCCCCAAAAAGGCTGTTGGTGATCATTATACAAACTACAAACAAGTTCAAACAGGTGCTATTAATACAGGTAACGAGTGGAGGACAGAGGAGCCTCTTAAAGAAGAAGTTACAGGTCTGTGAGAGCCAGAAATCTTGCTTGTTTGTAGGTGACCAAATACATATTTTCCACCATCATTTGCAAATAAATTCATTAAAAAATCCTACAATGTGATTTTCTGGATTTGTTTTTCTCATTTTGTCTGTCATAGTTGACGTGTACCTATGATGAAAATTACAGGCCTCTCTCATCTTTTTAAGTGGGAGAACTTGCACAATTGGTGGCTGACTAAATACTTTTTTTCCCCCACTGTATGTGTAAAGGTGTCCCATGCCTCTTCCCTGGAAGGGGTAAAATCGACGAGGTGGGCGGGTGTGCTTGGTCCAGGTGCCTCCCCAAAAGGCTGTTGGTGATCATTATACAAACTACAAACAAGTTCAAACAGGTGCTATTAATACAGGTAACGAGTGGAGGACAGAGGAGCCTCTTAAAGAAGAGTTACAGGTCTGTGAGAGCCAGAAATCTTGCTTGTTTGTAGGTGACCAAATACATATTTTCCACCATCATTTGCAAATAAATTCATTAAAAATCCTACAATGTGATTTTCTGGATTTGTTTTTTCTCATTTTGTCTGTCATAGTTGACGTGTACCTATGATGAAAATTACAGGCCTCTCTCATCTTTTTAAGTGGGGAGAACTTGCACAATTGGTGGCTGACTAAATACTTTTTTTCCCCCACTGTATGTGTAAAGGTGTCCCATGCCTCTTCCCTGGAAGGGGTAAAATCGACAGGTGGGCGGGTGTGCTTGGTCCAGGTGCCTCCCCAAAAGGCTGTTGGTGATCATTATACAAACTACAAACAAGTTCAAACAGGTGCTATTAATACAGGTAACGAGTGGAGGACAGAGGAGCCTCTTAAAGAAGAAGTTACAGGTCTGTGAGAGCCAGAAATCTTGCTTGTTTGTAGGTGACCAAATACATATTTTCCACCATCATTTGCAAATAAATTCATTAAAAATCCTACAATGTGATTTTCTGGATTTGTTTTTCTCATTTGTCTGTCATAGTTGACGTGTACCTATGATGAAAATTACAGGCCTCTCTCATCTTTTAAGTGGGAGAACTTGCACAATTGGTGGCTGACTAAATACTTTTTTCCCCCCACTGTATGTGTAAAGGTGTCCCATGCCTCTTCCCTGGAAGGGTAAAATCGACGAGGTGGGGGCGGGTGTGCTTGGTCCAGGTAGCCTCCCCAAAAGGCTGTTGGTGATCATTATACAAACTGCCTATTGATAAGAGGACAGCTGACCTCCAATGGAGGATAATACAAGGAGCCATAGCCACCAACATATATCTAGTACACCTGGATCCTACTGTTGGGGAGGGGTGTCCATTCTATGCTGAGTCTGAAACTCCTGGCACATCTGTTTTTACAGTGTCCCAGGTTGGTCGGGATGATTGACCTGATCACTAATTGGTTCTCCAACGTTGGGAGAGGTTTTCTCTTCCCAACTGTATATATTTGGGCCAAAGTACAGGTTTAGTCAAAACGGTGTAGTTGTGTTGCTTAATTTTGTGTTAGGGGCAGCAAAATTAGCGATATGGAAGACCCGAAAGAACAGTATTCGGGGACAGGGGTCTGTGGATGTGGTGGGAATGCTGGAGGGAATGTTGGCAGCGAGACTAAGGGTTGAGTTTGCCTATTATAAACTTGTCAACAATATTGATCTGTTTATGAGTATATGGGGTATTCAGAGGCTGTTGTGTTTAGTTACTGTGGAGGAGGAATTGGAGTTGTGTTTTTAATTGATGTGTAACTATGGTTTTATATGAGTATTTATTGTGTGGTGGGCTCCCAGATCCAATAAAGATTATTTAAATCTCTCTCTCTCTCTCTCTCTCTCTCTCTCTCTCTCTCTCTCTCTCTCTCTCTCTCTCTCTCTCTCTCTCTCGCTCTCTCGCTCTCTCTCTCTCTCGCTCTCTCTCTCTCTCTCGCTCTGTGTGTGTGGTGACAAAGAAGAGTAAAGTTAAGTGGTCCTCTGTACCTCAGCTGGTAGAGCACGGCGCTTGTAATGCCAAGGTAGTGGGTTCGATCCCCGGGTCCACCCATACACACAAAAAAAAATGTATGCACGCATGACTGTAAGTCGCTTTGGATAAAAGCGTCTGCTAAATGGCATATTATATTATTATAAGGCCTCAACATCTTGCTGAATTTATCTGAACTAACATCTATCTCAATTTCTGCCACCGTCCATTTCGAAAGTGCTGAACGAATAGGAACTTGCTTATACTTAGAGCTAAGTGTGATAATGATTTAAGAACAAACATTATGAATTTACTGTACATAAATGTAATAATGTTTGTGTATAGTTAAAAAGTCAAAACTCATGTCGGCATTCGTTATTATTGAAGAATAATGTGTTTTTTATCGAGTTACACAATATCAGCTATGGTTTTGAAAAAAGCAGTAAATTAGGCTGAATGAACTGTTTTGCTGCCAAACGAGGCTCCGCTGATAGCCGGGTGAAACGGTGGTAAGGATTCACTCGATGGTGCTGAAAGGAAAGTTCAGCTGTTGGGACAGCATTTTGTAGGTCCTAACAGTTTGTGGGCACTGTTTGTAACCATTATAATGCATTTAATGTATTGTTTAGTGTTGTGTGTCACGCCCTGACTCAGGGGACGCTTATATGTTGAGTCAGGGTGTGTATATTCCTTGTTGTGCTTTTCTATGTTGTCGATATATTATGTGTAGATCAATGTTGGCGGTGTGGTTCCCAATCAGAGGCAGCTGTAGCTCGTTGTCTCTGATTGGGGTCCATACTTAAGCAGCCTATTGGCACAGTCTAGTTGTGGGATCTTGTTCCTTGTAAGGTATGTTGTGTGTTCTACCTTGGACTTCACGTTTCATTTCCTGTGTTGTTTATTACTTTAATAAACATGTACGCATATCACGCTGCGCCTTGGTCTGACCCATCATTCAACGAACGTGACAGAAGATCCCACCAAACGAGGACCAAGCAGCGTGCCCAGGAGCAGCAGACACCCTGGACACAGGTAGTGGAGCAGAGATCATGGACTTGGGAGGAGATAAGAGAGGATCTGGCCAAGCATATGGAGGCCCTGAAAGGGATGAGGGAGATGGAGGTGAGATTAGCCGAGTAAGCGGACCCTGGGCAAAGGAGGAAGCCCAGGCAGGAGAGGTGAAACGGAGACCCGAGAGGCAACCCCCAATAAAAAATTTGTGGGGGCACACGGTGTGGACGACGAGGCAGCAGGAGGCCGTTAAAGGGCGGATCTGCAGGTGAGGAGGCCACCATGTTACGGGGGCTATTGTTTCAGAGGGAGCAGGAGTTATTCGGTCAGAGGGAGGCGCTACAGTAGGCTAAAAGGGAGAAGGAAAGTGTAGAGGCACGGCGAGAGGAGCTGGTTAGGCAGCAGAAGGAGCGGGGGTTAATAAAGGAACCCAGTCCTGCTCCTCGCACCAAGCAAGTGGTGCGTGTCGCCAGTCCGATCCGGCCCGTTCCTGCTCCCCGCACCAAGCCAGTGGTGCGTGTTCCCAGTACGGCCCGGCCCGTTCCTGCACCTCGCACCAAGCCTCTGGTGCACGTCGCCAGCCCGGGCCGGCCTGTTCCTGCTCCTCGCACCAAGCCAGTGGTGCGCGCCGCCAGCCCGGCCCGGCCTGTTCCTGCTCCTCGCACCAAGCCAGTGGTGCACGTCGCCAGCCAGGCCCGGCCTGTTCCTGCTCCTCGCACCAAGCCAGTGGTGCGCGTCGCCAGCCCGGCCCGTTCCTGCTCCTCGCACCAAGCCAGTGGTGCGCGTCGCCAGCCCGGCCCGGCCTGTTTCTGCTCCTCGCACCAAGCCAGTGGTGCGCGTCGCCAGCCCGGCCCGGCCTGTTCCTGCTCCTCGCACCAAGCCAGTGGTGCGCATCGCCAGCCCGGCCCGGCCTGTTCCTGCTCCTCGCACCAAGCCAGTGGTGCGCGTCGCCAGCCCGGCCCGGCCTGTTCCTGCTCCTCGCACCAAGCCAGTGGTGCGCGTCGCCAGCCCGGTCCGGCCTGTTCCTGCTCCTTGCACCAAGCCAGTGGTGCGCATCGCCAGCCCGGCCCGGCCTGTTCCTGCTCCTCGCACCAAGCCAGTGGTGTGCGTCGCCAGTCCGGCCCGGCCTGTTCCTGCTCCTCGCACTAAGCCAGTGGTGTGCGTCGCCAGTCCGGCACGGCCCGTGCCCATTCCACCGGTGCCTGGTCCGGCACCGGTCAGCTGCTCCACTCCGGAGCCAGAGCAGTCCGCTCCACCGGTGCCTGATCCAGTGCCGGTCAGCTGTTCCACTCCGGAGCCAGAGCAGTCCGCTCCACCGGTGCCTGATCCAGCTCCGGTCAGCTGCTTCACTCCGGAGCCAGAGCAGTCCGCTCCACCGGTGCCTGATCCAGCTCCGGTCAGCTGCGCCACTCCGGAGCCAGAGCAGTCCGCTCCACCGGGGTCCAGTCCAGCTCCGGTCAGCGGCACCACTCCGAACCCAGAGCAGTCCGCTCCACCGGTGCCTGATCCAGCTTCGGTCAGCGGCTCCACTCCGGAGCCAGAGCTGTCCGCTCCACCGGTGCCTAGTCCAGCTCCGGTCAGCGGCTCCAGTCTAGACCATGATGTCAGCCCCTCTCCAGGTTCGGGGTCTCCCACACCAGGGTCCAGACAGGGCCTGGCGTATTGTGGGAGGAAGGAGAGGGGAAGCAGCGCGCCGAGGTCCAGACCAGACCAGGGGCGCAACAGGGAGGCGGAGAGTGAGAGGTCGTCACGCCCCGAGCCGGATCCGCCTCCGAGGCGGAATACCCACCCGGCCCCTACCCTGTTATGTTTATGTTGTGCGGTCAGAGTCCGCACCTTTGGGGGGGGGGTACTCTCACGCCCTGAATCAGGGGACGCTTATATGTTGAGTCAGGGTGTGTATATTCCTTGTTGTGCTTTTCTATGTTGTCGATCTATTATGTGTAGATCTCTGTTGGCCGGTGTGGTTCCCAATCAGAGGCAGCTGTAGGTCCATGTCTCTGATTGGGGCCCATACTTAAGCAGCCTATTGGCACAGTCTAGTTGTGGGATCTTGTTCCTTGTAAGTTATGTTGTGTGTTCTACCTTGGACTTCACGTTTCGTTTCCTTTGTTGTTTTGTCGTGTTGTTTATTACTTTAATAAATATATCACGCTGCGCCTTGGTCTGACCCGTCATTCAACGCAACGTGACATTGTGTTGTATAATGGCTTTGCTGGCATGCATATTATAAAATGTGTTGAGTTTGCCCCACCAGGATTTACGGTTGCCTTCGGAAAGTATTCAGACCGCTTTACTTTTTCCACATTTTGTTACGTTACAGCCTTATTCTTACATTTATTAAATCGTTTTTCCCCCTCTTCAATCTACACACAATACCCGATAATGTTTTGAAGCAAAAACAGGTTTTAAAAAACGAAATATTACATTTACATAAGTATTCAGACCCTACTCAGTACTTTGTTGAAGCACATTTGGCAGTGATTACAGCATCGATTCTTCTTGGGTATAACGCTACAAGCTTGGCACACCTGTATTTAGGAGTTACTCCCATTTTCTCTGCAGATCCTCTCCAAGCTCTGTCAGGTTGGATGTGGTTGCGTTGCTGCACAGCTATTTTCAGGTCTCTCCAGAGATGTTAGATCGAGTTCAAGTCCGGGCTCTGGCTGGACCACTCAAGGACATTCAGACTTGTCCCGAAGCCACTCCTGCATTTTCTTGGCTGTGTGCTTAGGGTCGTTGTCCTGTTGGAAGGCAAACTCCAAGCGGGCTGTCATGTGCCTTTACTGAGGAGTGACTTCCGTCTGGCCTGATTGGTGGAGTGCTGCAGAGATGGTTGTCCTTCTGGAAGGTTCTCCCATCTCCACAGAGGAACTCTAGAGCTCTGTCAGAGTGACCATCGGGTTCTTGGTCACCTCCCTGTGTCACGACTTCCGCCGAGGCTGCCTCCCCTCCTTGTTCGGGCAGGTTTCGGCGTTCGGCGTCACCGGCTTACTAGCTACTGCCGATCCATTTATCATCACTCCATTTGTCTTGTCTGCAATCACACACACCTGGTCCTTATTCCCTCATTAGTCATTGTATAAGTGTTCCCTCTGCTTCCTTGTCTGTGTGAGTGATTGTTATTTGTGGAGGTTAGTGAAGCTCGGTGGAGCTTGTGTATTTTTGTATCGACGGGAGATTTCCTGTGTGCTTTGTATTTTCCAGTGCGCCTGTTTAGTGCCCTGGAGTGTGTGTGACGCATTTCTGCGTAAACCGTATTTTGGCAGATTAAAGCCTGTGTTTCTGTGGATTTACCCTCCTGCGCCTGACTCCTTCCACACCACCTCATCACACCCTGACCAAGGCCCTTCTCCCCTGATTGCTCAGTTTGGCTGGGCAACCAGCTCTAGGAAGAGTCTTGGTGGTTCCAAACTTCTTCCATTTAAGAATGATGGAGGCCACTGTGTTCTTGGGGATCTTCAATGCTGCAGACATTTTTGGTACCCTTCCCCAGATCTGTGCCTCAACACAATCCTGTTTCAGAGCTCTACGGACAATTCCTTCGACCTCATGGCTTGGTATTTGCTCTGACATGCACTGTCAACTGTGGGTCCTTATATAGACAGGTATGTGCCTTTCCAAATCATGTCCAATCAATTGAATTTACCACAGGTGGACTCCAATCAAGTTGTAGAAACATCTCAAGGATAATCAATGGAAACAGGATGTATCTGAGATACATTTCGAGACTCATAGCAAAGGGTCTGACTACTTCTGTAAATAAGGTATTTCTGTTTTTTATTTTTAGTAAATAAGCAAAACATTCTAAAAACCTGTTTTTGCTTTGTCATTATGGGGTATTGTATGTAGATTGCTCGGGATTGTTTTTTACAATCCATTTTAGAATAAGGCTGTAACGTAACAAATGTGGAAAAAGTCAAGGGCTCTGAATACTTTTCGAAGGCACTGTACATGCTAAATTCGCCACTGGACACTTTAATCAAATCAGTAGGCCTATAGCAATATGTATCATGACATTAGCTTTTATAACTTAACATATTTTGCAACAGAATGAGTCTCTCTCTCCACTACCTATTGTTCAAGCAGTGAGGATTCAACATAATATATCTGCAGATAATCGCCAAAAAGCAGTAATAGCATGCCAGTATGCAAATGAGGTAGCCAAACTGGACGAGCTCTGTTCGAGACTATCCTATCAACGGGACCGGAAGAACTGTAATATCCTATGTTTCTCGGAGTCGTGGCTGAACAAGGACATGGATAATATACATTTAGCTGGTTTTTCTATGCATCTTCAAGACCGCAAGGCAGCGTCAAGTAAGGTTGGGGGGAAGGGGTGTGTCTCTTTGTTAACAACAGCGGCTGCGCAATTTCTAATATTAAGGAAGTCTCGAGGTTCTGCTCGCCTGAGTTAAAATATCTCATGATAAGCTGTAGACCATACTATTTACCAAGAGAGTAGCTGTCTATTTGCCACCACAAACCGATGCTGGCACTAAGACCGCACTGAACGAGCTGAATAGGGCCATAAGCAAACAAGAAAATGCTCATCAAGAGGCTGTGTTCCTAATGACCGGTGATTTTAATGCAGGGAAACTAAAATATGTTTTACCTAATTTCTACCAGCATGTCACCTGTGCAACTAGAGGAGACACAACTCTAAATCACCTTTACTCCACACACAGAAATGCATACAAAGCTCTCCTCACCCTCCATTTACCAGTGACGTGCTCAATACGGAAGTGGTCCGATGAAGTGGATGCTAAGCTACAGGACTGTTTCGCTAGCACAGACTGGAATATGTTCCGGGATTCATCCGATGGCATTAGTCACCAGATTCATTAACAAGTGCATCGACGACATCGTCCCCACAGTGACTGTACGTACGTACATATCCCAACCAGAAGCCATGGATTACAGGCAACATCTGCACTGAACTAAGGGCTAGAACTGCCGCTTTCAAGGAGTGGGACACTAATCTGCTACGACCTCCGACAAGCCATCAAACAGGCAAAGCGTCATTACATGACTAAGATCGAATCCTACTACACCGGCTCTGACGCTCGTCAGATGTGGCAGGACTTGCAAACTATCACGGATTACAAAGGGAAACCCAGCCGCGAGCTGCCCAGTAACAAATGCCTACCAGACGAGCTAAATGCCTTCTATGCTCGCTTCCAGGCAGGCAACACTGAAAAATGCATGAGAGCACCAGCTGTTCCAGACGACTGTGTGATCACGCTCTCCGTAGTCGATGTGAGTAAGACCTTACAACAGGTTAACATTCCTAAGGCAGCAGGGCCAGATGGATTACCAGGACGCATACTCAGAGCATGTGCTGACCAGCTGGCAAGTGTCTTCACTGACATTTTCAACCTCTCCCTGACCCAGTCTGTAATACCTACATGTTTCAAGCAGACCACCATAGTCTCTGTGCCCAAGAGCGCCAAGGTAACCTGTCTAAATGACTATCGCCCCATAGCACTCACATCTGTAGCCATGAAATGCTTTGAAGGTCTGGTCATGGCTCACATCAACACCATCATCCCAGACACATTGGACCCAACAGATCCACAGATAACGCAATCTCTATTGCACTCCACACTGCCCTTTCCCACATGGACAAAAGGAACACCTCTGTGAGAATGCTGTTCATTGACTACAGCTCAGCATTCAACACCATAGTGCCCTCCAAACTCATCACTAAAGGACCCTGGGATTAAACACCTCCCTTTGCAATTGGATATAACAGGAACAGGATCCCATCTGTCTACCAATACTTCCCCATACCTTTTCCTGTTTGCCAGAAAATGGCTGCTGGCTAAGGATGCTGCTGGGACATTTGCAGCGTTTACTTTTTTCTTTACTTTAATTGCTGTTTAACCTGGCTTTGGAATTTAGTGATTTTACCTGCGTCTTGGTTTTGTCTTCGCCCAAACTTTGACTGCAGTGAACAAAAATAGCACAGGTACAGAGAGGCGGGACAGAGAGCAGACTAACAAACCAGTAGTGTTTCACTCGCTTTGTGACTGACAGGCACCTGTCCTATCAATAGATCACTAGAAGATGCATATCGTTCATTCTAGCGGGAGAAGACTATACAGACGTTTCTGACTAGCTAATTCAAACTTGTAAATGAAAAGAAGCCTAGTTAGTTGGAAAAAGTAGCCAGCTGACAATGAGTCTGTTATCGTCTGTTTAGCTGACAGCTGGCTCTTATGGAAAACAATGACTAAGCCCAGTGTTTTGGCCAAACTCACAGGTGGTATTGTCTGTCCACTAAACAGCAGAGAAGCACTCAAAATTCAACATGATATCCATAATATATGCAACTGGATTCATTTCTAAATTGATTTATTTTCAAATGTGCTATGTCCATGAAAGTATGGCAATAATTTATATTAATCTTCAGTGCCATGCTATCGCAAGCTGCAATACTTGAAATTCGTTTTGGATTACAGTAAGCACTCTAACGTCTATTCGATATGTTATGGTGGTTTTGGTAAGACCATTTAGCACTTCACTGTGAGGTAAACTGTTTCCAGTTGAAAGAAACACACACACAACTAATATACTGGGTACAACTTATATGGAAGATGATGAGGAATAGGAAGGTTGTAGTGACCTTGCTTGCCCCAGGCAGGAGGTGGAGCTTGACGTATGGATCGGCCAGTCCGTTGGAGTCCATGGCCTTTAGTCCCTATGGAGACACACACAGGCATGGTTACAGACGCACGCACACACACATGCAAACACACACACACACACATACGCTGACACACACAGTGAGAGACACACACACATAAACACACACCGACACAGACACACACAGACCACACTTGGTCAAGGTTTAGCTATCATACACATGTCATACAGTCATACACCACAGGCTGTAAGCCAGACAAGGTCAGGGCATGACAAAGAACATTATGTCCTTTGGTGTTCAACTCTACTCTTGTTTTGTCTATTGTGTCGCATGCCATTCTACTCAAATCGTTCTCATTCTCGTCCATCATTTCTCAAGCTAGTCTGTTTATATGTAGGTGTGCCTACACTATCAATGCTTTCCATTGGGTTGGGGTGCTTATCTGGGTATAAACATAGTGTCACGATCGTCGGAAGGAGCGGACCAATACGCAGCGCGTGGAGTGAACATGATGACTTTATTTATAAAGCAACCACGTAAAAACAACAAAAGACGATAGTGAAGTCCTAACGTAACAATACACTGAACTTGGAACAATAACCCACAAAACAAAGGTGAAAACTGACAGTTTAAATATGGCTCCCAATCAGAGATAACGAGCCGACAGCTGACACTCGTTACCTCCGATTGGGAGTCATTGACTACAACATACAACACCTAGAAAAACAACCCACAGACCTGCAAACATAGAAATACACCCGACAGAACTACCAACATAGAAAAACACCCAAATCCCCAACAAAACAACATACACTCTAGCTCACATACAAAAGTCCTAGAGCCAGAGTGTCACAGTACTCCCTCAAAGGTGCGCACTCCGGGCGCACCAGCATACGCTCTAGGGGAGGGTCTGGGTGGGCGTCTGTCCACGGTGGTGGCTCTGGCCCCGGTCGTGATCCCCACCCCACCACAGTCACAAACTGCTTAGTAGGCAGTACCGGACTAAGGGACAGCACCTGACTAAGGGGCAGCACCGGACTAAGTGGCAGCACCGGACTAAGGGGCAGCACCGACCAAGGGGCAGCACCGGAGCTAAGGGGCAGCACCTGACTAAAGGGCAGCACCGGACTGAGGGCAGATCCTGGCTGGCTGGCTCAGGCGGATCCTGGCTGGACGGCTCTGGCGGATCCTGGCTGGCGGAAGGCTCTGGCTGATCCTGTCTGGCAGAAGGCTCTGGCTGATCCTGTCTGGCAGAAGGCTCTGGCTGATCCTGTCTGGCAGAAGGCTCTGGCTGATCCTGTCTGGCAGAAGGCTCTGGCTGATCCTGTCTGGCAGAAGGCTCTGGCTGATCCTGTCTGGCAGAAGGCTCTGGCTGATCCTGTCTGAGCGGAAGGCTCTGGCTGATCCTGTCTGGCGGAAGGCTCTGGCTGATCCTGTCTGGCAGAAGGCTCTGGCTGATCCTGTCTGGCGGAAGGCTCTGACGGCGTTGGGCAGACGGGCAGTTCAGACGGCGTTGGGCAGACGGACAGTTCAGGCCCCGTTGGGCAGATGGGCAGTTCAGACGGCGTTGGGCAGATGGACAGTTCAGACGGCGTTGGGCAGACGGACAGTTCAGGCCCGTTGGGCAGACGGCAGACTCTGGCCGTCTGAGGCGCATCGTAGGCCTGGTGCGTGGTGCCGGAACAGGAGGATACCGGGCTGAGGACACGCATCTCAGGGCTAGTGCGGAGAGAAGCAACAGGGCTTGCTGGACCCTGGGAACGCACATGACGCCTAGTGCGAGGAGCCGAACAGGGCATGCTGGACCCTGGGGACTCCATAACGCCTAGTGCGGGGAGCCGGAACAGGGCATGCTGGACCCTGGGGACTCCCATAACGCCTAGTGCGGGAGCCGGAACAGGGCATGCTGGACCCTGGGGACTCACCTCACGCCTAGTGCGGAGAGCAGGAACAGGCCGGGCGGGGCTGGCGGCGCGCACCGTATCCCTGGTGCGAGTGGCCGGAACAGGCCGGGCCGGGCTGGCGAAGCGCACCCTATCCCTGGTGCGTGGAGTAGGAACAGGCCGGGCTGGGCTGGCGACGCGCACCGTATCCCTGTGCAGTGGCCGGAACAGGCCGGGCCGGGTTGGCGAGGCGCACCGTATCCCTGGTGCGAGGAGTAGGAACAGGCCGGGCTGGGCTGGCGACGCGCACCGTATCCTGGTGCGAGTGGCCGGAACAGGCCGGGCCGGGTTAAGCGAGGCGCACCGTATCCCTGGTGCGAGGAGTAGGAACAGGCCGGGCTGGGCTGGCGACGCGCACCGTATCCTGGTGCGAGTGGCCGGAACAGGCCGGGCCGGGTTGGCGGCGCACCGTATCCCTGGTGCGGGGTAGGAACAGGCCGGGCTGGGCTGGCGACGCGCACCGTACACTTAGTGCGAGGACCGGAACAGGCCGTACCGCACGGGGAACACACACTACTGGCTGCACCACGGGACTAGGGAACGGGCCGGACCGAACTGGTTACACACCCCAGTACCTCACGCCGTGCCTCAACACTTTCCTTCCCTGCTTTACCCAGTTGCCCCCTTCGACCTGGTAGCCCACTGAATCCGTCCTTCTCTGCCTCCGTCAGCCCCCTTAACCTGGCAGCCCTCTGACTCTGCCTTGTGGCAGCCTCCTGCTGCTCCGTCGCCCAAGCCATGTGCCCCCCCAAAAATTTCTTGGGGTTGCCTCTCGTCCTTCCGACGATGATGGCCCTGCTGATGCCGTTGCTCCTCTCGCCGCCGCCTCTCCACCGTCTGTTCCATGGTCGGCGATCCATACCGTCTAGGATCTCCCTCCCAAGTCCAGGACCCTTTACCTTCCACCAGTTCCTTCCATGTCCAGACCCTTTGTTCCTGGACGCGCTGTTGGTTCCTTTATGGTGGGTTATTCTGTCACGATCGTCGGAAGGAGCGGACCAATACGCAGCGCGTGGAGTGAACATGATGACTTTATTTATAAAGCAACCACGTAAAAACAACAAAAGACGATAGTGAAGTCCTAACGTAACAATACACTGAACTTGGAACAATAACCCACAAAACAAAGGTGAAAACTGACAGTTTAAATATGGCTCCCAATCAGAGATAACGAGCCGACAGCTGACACTCGCTACCTCCGATTGGGAGTCATTGACTACAACATACAACACCTAGAAAAACAACCCACAGACCTGCAAACATAGAAATACACCCGACAGAACTACCAACATAGAAAAACACCCAAATCCCCAACAAAACAACATACACTCTAGCTCACATACAAAAGTCCTAGAGCCAGAGTGTCACACATAGTCAATCGCCTTCTAATAAAGGACAAATGATAGCAACTCCCAGAAATGACCTAGTAGGAAGGCACAGAATTATGTCTGAATCCCAAATAGCACCATATTCGCTATGTAGTGCACTACTTTTGACAAGGACCCATATGGCGCTGGTCAAAAGTAGTGCACTTTATAGGGAATGGGGTAACATTTGGGATGCATATTTAGTCTGTGAATATTATTGAATGGGTGCATTTCAGCTTCACATCTACCATAGTACCCATAAGGGGTGTACAGTGAGGGAAAAAAGTATTTGATCCCTGCTGATTTTGTACGTTTGCCCACTGACAAAGACATGATCTGTCTATCATTTTAATGGTACGTTTATTTGAACAGTGAGAGACAGAATAACAATAAAACAATCCAGAAAACGCATGTCAAAAAATGTTATAAATTGATTTGCATTTTAATGAGGGAAATAAGTATTTGACCCTCTGCAAAACATGACTTGGTGGCAAAACCCTTGTTGGCAATCACAGAGGTCAGACGTTTCTTGTAGTTAGCCACCAGGTTTGCACACATCTCAGGAGGGATTTTGTTCCACTCCTCTTTGCAGATCTTCTCCAAGTCATTAAGATTTCGAGGCTGACGTTTGGCAACTCGAACCTTCAGCTCCCTCCACAGATTTTCTATGGGATTAAGGTCTGGAGACTGGCTAGGCCACTCCAGGACCTTAATGTGCTTCTTCTTGAGCCACTCCTTTGTTGCCTTGGCCGTGTGTTTTGGTCATTGTCATGCTGGAATACCCATCCACAACCCATTTTCAATGCCCTGGCTGAGGGAAGGAGGTTCTCACACAAGATTTGACAGTACATGGCCCTGTCCATCGTCCCTTTGATGCGGTGATGTTGTCCTGTCCCCTTAGCAGAAAAAACCCCCAAAGCATAATGTTTCCACATCCATGTTTGACGGTGGGGATGGTGTTCTTGGGGTCATAGGCAGCATTCCTCCTCCTCCAAACACGGCGAGTTGAGTTGATGCCAAAGACCTCGATTTTGGTCTCATCTGACCACAACACTTTCACCCAGTTCTCCTCTGAATCATTCAGATGTTCATTGGCAAACTTCAGACAGCCCTGTATATGTGCTTCTTGAGCAGGGGGGACCTTGCGGGCGCTGCAGGATTTCAGTCCTTCACGGCGTAGTGTGTTACCAATTGTTTTCTTGGTGACTATGGTCCCAGCTGCCTTGAGATCATTGACAAGATCCTCCCGTGTAATTCTGGGCTGATTCCTCACCGTTCACATGATCATTGCAACTCCACGAGGTGAGATCTTGCATGGAGCCCCAGGCCGAGGGAGATTGACAGTTATTTTGTGTTTCTTCCATTTGCGAATAATGGCACCAACTGTTGTCACCTTCTCACCAAGCTGCTTGGCGATGGTCTTGTAACCCATTCCAGCCTTGTGTAGGTCTACAATCTTGTCCCTGACATCCTTGGAGAGCTCTTTGGTCTTGGCCATGGTGGAGAGTTTGGAATCTGATTGATTGATTGCTTCTGTGGACAGGTGTCTTTTATACAGGTAACAAGCTGAGATTAGGAGCACTCCCTTTAAGAGTGTGCTCCTAATCTCAGCTCGTTACCTGTATAAAAGACACCTGGGAGCCAGAAATCTTTCTGATTGAGAGGGGGTCAAATACTTATTTCCCTCATTAAAATGCAAATCAATTTATAACATTTTTGACATGCGCTTTTCTGGATTTTTTTGTTGTTATTCTGTCTCTCACTGTTCAAATAAACCTACCATTAAAATTATAGACTGATCATTTCTTTGTCAGTGGGTAAACGTACAAAATCAGCAGGGGATCAAATACTTTTTTCCCTCACTGTATATTGTATGTTTGCCTGGTGTGGGCTGAATGTGAAATCTATCTTTCTAGCCCAGATCGCATCAATACTTAACTCTGCCTCATTGTCAAGATATAAACCTTGGTTCTCTCTCACTGAATAGAGTTCACAGGTTTTCTAGGCAAGCGCCATTGTCTTCATGACTTGGCTCGATGTGCTGGGTTAGAGCTAAGCCTGGAAAAAGTATGTTGAGTGGCTTTCGATGCTGCAATGCTAACCTAAGGCTTGCAGTGGATTGGATAGCGCTTAAGCTAATTGCACTTTGATTATTGGCGCTTTGTGTGGAGGAGACGTGGCTTAGCTTAGGCTTCTGGGGTGTAAGTGGAGTCTTGTTTTCAACCTTAGCCCTTGACGGAGGTTAGAATAGTCTGTATAGGGTTGAGTTTCTTACCTTGGCCTTGTGGATTGTACAGTGTAGACAGTTGTTCTCGTGATCGAAGAGCAGGGTAAATTCCAGGGTGCCCAGGTAAGCTGTAAAACAAAACAGTCGATACAGACAATCCATTATTGGCGGTGAATATAGCCTGATTAAAAGTGTGTATAAATGAATGCAAATAAACACATATGCATGTACAGATGGCCACACAGATGCATACACTAAACATAAACACCAACACACACACACACACCTTCCACCCCCCAACCTCCAAAAACACAAACACCTGTAACTCCAGCCTCCTGCACAATTCTGAAATCTGGATACGCCAATGCTTATATTCCTGACAGTCTCTTAAAAACATGCCCTGTTTTTATTACTCGCTGAGTGGAAAGAAAAGAAGCTTGAGGACTGAATCACATTACTCCGACACAGCAAAATAAATCACACAGAGTGTGTGTGTGTGTGTGTGTGTGTGAGCCCCTCTGTCGGAGAAACTCGGAGCGAGCGACAACAAACGCGAGACAATGACGGGGTTGAAGACGCTCACTCACAATTACTTCCCTTAAACACATGCAGTGCCAGCTGACACTGAGAAATGTACCCAGAAACTGGTTTTGACACAAACAAACGGCGACTTCGAGAGTCGGTATTAAACCGCGAGAATGTTGAGGCCCGTGTTTGTTTTCGATGATTAACTAGGATACACATTTATTTACATAAATCGCCGCAAGGACCCCATCGAGTTCATGTGCGTAGACATGCACGAACATACACAATTTGACAGCTGTACACACATGGACTGTGATGCACATACTCGTACACGCACATCCTCAGAGACAAACTCGAAGACAACATACACACTCAGAGGCAAACAGAGAAACAGACATGCATGAAAACATGAATTCACAACTGGAACATCATTAACTAGCCTAATTTTAACACCCACAGTTAAACCCATAGTGACATTCAGAAAGACAAAAAAAAAACACAAGCCACACTGTCTATAGCCTTACACACTTTGACCATTGGATGTACAGAATTGTCAAAATGATTGTAATAAAACATACAGTGCCTTCAGAAAGTATTCACACCCCTTGACTTTTTCCACATTTTGTGGTGTTATAGCCTTGATTTTTAATTTATTAAATTTAGATTATTGTCACTGGCCTACACACAATACACCATAATATCAAAGTGGAATTATATTTTTTGACATTTTTACAAACTATTTAAAAATGAAAAGCTGAAATGTCTTGAGTCAAAAAGTATTCAATCCCTTTGTTATGGCAAGCCTAAATAAGTTCAGGAGTAAAAATTTGCATAACAAGTCACATAATAAGTGCAATTATAGTGTTTAACATGATTTTTGAATGACTACATCATCTCTGTACCCCACAAATACAATTATCTGTAAGGTCCCTCAGTCGAGCAGTGAACCACACCTGGGTCACACCTCACACCAACCCTTACAGAAAACCGAGCCAATATGGACCCAGCTGAGGCAGCACAGTATCGGAGCACATTGGTAACACAGGGAGCTATGCTGAACCAACACGACCGCAGCCTGCAGCAGATCACAGAGAATCTCCGCCAGCTGACAATCGCCGTGCAGAGCCGGGTGAACACCCGACCAGCCCCTGCAGCCGGGCGGAGTGGAAGCCGCGACAGCGGCGTCGTCAGTCTCGCCTCCGACATTACGGAAACCCCGCCTACCACCTCCGGAGAAGTATGACTGGACGTCCCAGAGGGCTGCAGGGAATTCCTCACCCAGTGTTCCCAGGTATTCAGCCTACAACCCTCCTCCATCCCGACGGAGCAGGGCCGGGTGGCCTACATCCTCACTCTGTTGACGGGTCAGGACCATTCCCTGGGCTACCGCGGAGTGGGAGAGCCACACTCTGGCGTGCTCCGACTCCTACCAATTCACCCGGGAGCTATGCAAGGTGTTTGACACCTCTCGGGTATCGGGAGGGGTGCTAGTGAGCTGGAACCGAAACCCCAACTCCAGAGACTCCCAGACTTTTCTCCCCGTCAGGGTTCAGTGGGCCCGCACTGCGCGTCAGGCGCATGCACTGGTGGATTCTGGGGCCGCGGGAAACCTAATGGATGCGGGGTTGGCCCAAGGGTGGAGTGTTCCTTTACTCTCCCTCTCTGAGACGGTTCCGGTCATGGGCCTGGACGGCCGGCCGTTGGGGTCGGGCTTCATCACTCGGATGGCGGGGGCGCTATTGGAGGATATCCAGTTTTTTATTGTGGACTCTCCGGAGTGTCCCCTCATCCTTGGGGAACCCCCAGCGACTGGCGTGGCGGAGAACGCCCAAAACACCCTTCTCTGCTCGTCCACCGCCTGTCCCCTTCCAGTGCCAATATGGGTACCAACCCCCCTATTCCCCGAGCAAGAGGAGGAGGCGGCAGTCCTTTCGGTCCAGGCCCACAAAGTATGATCCTCCGACAACCTTAGGCACCACCTCACTCACAGTCTGGACTAATCAGTATCCTATTGGTGTCACCTGTGTCTACCTGTTCACCTGTGTATTTATGCCCTCACTTCCCTGTGTTCCCTTGCTCAGTTTTCTCTGTTAGTTTCTCTATGTCCAGCAGTACTACTCAGTGTCTGATCGGAGACCTATGTACAGGTACTTGAGAATTGTTCTCCCTGTTTCGTTATTTGTTTCAGTCATAGGTAGTATTTCGTATTTTGGCTGTCAGCCGGTTTTTGGAGACTTATTTGGTCTGCCTTTCTTTTATCGTGATAAGTCCGTTATCTTGTATTCTGGCTTCGGGACCACCAGTAAAGATCCTTGTTTCACCATCTCTGCCTACTGCCTACTGTATATCCTGCACTGCACCTGGGTCACACCTCACACCAACCCTTACAAAACGCAGACATTGAATATCCCTTTGAGCATGTGGAAGTTATTAATTACACTTTGAATGGTGTATCAGTGCACCCAGTCACTACAAAGATACAGGCGTCCTTCATAAATCAGTTGCCGGAGAGGAAGGAAACCGCTCAGGGATTTCACCATGAGGCCAATGGTGACTTTAAAACAGTTAAAGAGTTTAATGGCTGTGATAGGAGAAAAAAAAAACATTTTAGTTACTCCACAATACTAACCTAATAGACAGAGTGAAAAGAAGAAGCCTGTACAGAATAAAAATATTCCAAAACATGCATCCTGTTTGCAACAAGGCACTAAAGAAATACTGCAAAAAATGTGGCAAAGCAATTAACATTTGTCCTGAATAAACACACAAAGTCTTATGTTTGGGGCAATTCCAATACAGCACATTTCTGAGTAACACTCTCCATATTTTCAAGCATAGTGGTGGCTGCATCATGTTATGGATATGCTTATAATCGTTAAGGAATGGGGAGTTTTTCAGGATGAAAAAGAAACGGAATGGAGCTAAGCACAGGCAAAATCCTAGAGGAAACCCTGGTTCAGTCTGCTTTCCACCAGACACTGGGAGGCAAATTCACGTGCAATAACCTAAAACACAAGGCCAAATATACACTGGGGTTGCTTTCCAAGATGATATTGATTGTTCCTGATTGGCGTAGTTACAGTTTTGACTTAAATCGGCATGATAATCTATGCCAAGACTTGAAAATGGCTGTTTAGCATTTTCAACAACCAACTTGACAAAGCTTGAAGAATTTTTAAAATAATAATGTGCAAATATTTTACAATCCAAGTGTGCAAAGCTCTTAGAGACTTATCTATAAAGACATAGCTGTAATAGCTGCCAAACGTGATTCTAACATGTATTGACTCAGGGTTGTGAGTACCTAATGCGTTTCAGCCAATCAGTTGTGTTGTGACAAGGTAGGGGGTATACAGAAGATAGCCCTATTTGGTAAAAGACCAAGTCCATATTATGGCAAGAACAGCTCAAATAAAAATAAAAATAAATAAAAAATAAATAAATAAAAAATAAGTGCACTTATTGGTAGATGGGTAAAAATTAAGAAAAAACAAACAAACAAAAGAAACAAAAAAACACGAGCAATGGACATTAGACCAGTGGAAATGTGTCCTTTGGTCTGGAGTCCAATTTGGAGATTTTTGGTTCCAACCGGCTCGTGTCTTTGTGAGACGCTGTGTTGGTGAACAGATGATCTCCGCATGTGTATTTCCCACCGTAAAGCATGGAGGAGGAGGTGTTATGGTGTGGGGGTGCTTTGCTGGTGACACTGTCTGTGATTTATTTAGAATTCAAGGCACACCAGCATGGCTACCACAGCATTCTGCAGCGATACGCCATCCCATCTGGTTTGGGCTTAGTGGGACTATCATTTGTTTTTCAACAGGACAATGACCCACATACCTCCAGGCTGTGTAAGGGCTATTTTACCAAGAAGGAGAGTGATGCAGTGCTGCATGAGATGACATGGCCTCCACAATCCCCCGACCTCAACCCATTTGAGATGGTTTGGGATGAGTCGGACGGCAGAGTGAAGGAAAAGCAGCGCTCAGCATATGTGGGAACTCCTTCAAGACTGTTGGAAAAGCATTCCATGTTAAGCTGGTTGAGAGAATGCCAAGAGTGTGCAAAGCTGTCATCAAGGCAAAGGGGTGGCTATTTGAAGAATTTGTTTAACACTTCTTTGGTTACTACATGATTCCATATGTGTTATTTCATAGTTGTGATGTTTTCACTATTATTATACAATGTAAAAAATAGTAAAAATAAAGAAACCCCCTTGAATGATGTAGGTGTGTCAAACTTTTGACTGGTACTGTATGTAAATTAGATATTTCTGTATTTCATTTTCAATACATTTGCAAACATTTCAAAATAATGTATTATGTGTTAATGTGTGTTGATGGGTGAGAAAAACAATCTAGTTAATCCATTTTTAATCCATTTTGCTGTAACACAACAAAATGTGGAATAAGTCAAGGGGTATGAATACTTTCTGAAGGCACTGTATATGTTTGATGAGTGTATGCACAAAAAAATAACGTTTTCACAACCATTGTAGCTAGAATACATCCATAAGGTAGTGTGCAATGGTTGTGAATGTGTTGTAAAAAAGACTATGATGAAATTAGCATAATCCAGAGGGTTATTGTCAAATGAGATTTCTCCATTTCTAATCCTTTCTGTTCCGCTTCCTCATATACCCATGAAACGCTGTTCATTTGTTTTTGTGTATTACTCATTCCGTTGAAATGTACTTGGAACAAAACCCAGATTTATGCTAAATTAATTGGACGTTGTTGGAGATGTGAGAAGGAACATTTGGCCCACGTATCATTCTTTAAAACCCTGGCTAATGACGTGTTACCAAGCCATGTTCTTAATTATTGTAAACATTGAGATGAACTGAGGATATGGCAGTTTATTGAGAACGGTTGCGTTGGCCGTAGAATGTTTTGAAAAAGTTGTACATTTCGAAATAGATTCACACACACACACACACACTCACACACTCACATACATACTCACAGACACACAACACACACCAAACTTGACCCGAAGGCCTTCCTTTCCTCATCCTAACCCCTGAACCCTGACCCCCCACTAGGGTTGCACGATATTGGAAATAACTGACATTGCGATATTTTGTTTTTCTGCGATATATATTGCGATATGAAAAAATACAGGATGTATGTATGATCCTCTGGGAAAAATGCAGTTTGCAAACAGCGACTTTTCAGGTGTAAGTCCTCATTAATAAAGTGTACGGTCAGACTTATGTAGGGCTCCGTTGTCCGGCTGGACCACAAGTCCGTTGTTGCTGTATAATATTCCACTTGTGACAGCTCTGTTTCAACTTGTGCCTTGCATTTCTCGAACAACTCTGGGATGGCAACTTGAGAAAAATAGTTGCGTGATGGCATTACATACCGCTTGTCAAGCGACCGGATCATGTTTTAAAACCCTCTTTGGTAACCGTGTTAATTGGTCCCATGTCTTTGGCGACGTGAAATGTTATTGAATCTGTGATTTCTCTCCGTTTGGAACCTTTCTCGTATGGTGTAATACTGGCAAAGTCATCCGAAATAGATTTTTTTCTTTGGAGGGCATTGAGATGCTTTGCACTTGTCATACGAAGATTTGTGGTGCCGCCTTAAATGATCTAACAAATTGGTCGTGTTGCCTCATGTTGTGGCAACAATTGCAAGGCACTCTCAACAAAGTACCTGTTTTTGGTCAACATCATCCTGTCTGTAGCCAAAGTATTTCCATATAATTGACGATGCATTTCTATTTGCAACCAAATTCTCAATTTCGGTCTTTTTTGCCTGTTCCTCGCTCATCATTTCGTCACGCGCAAGCAGAGCCTGCATGTCAACCACGTGCAGCAACGAACTCCGTGTTTAAAATAATAATAATAATAATAAACTGTGTATCCAATAACCCATAAATCGGAGTAAATTATGTTATATCAGACATATATATTGCTAGTATAACATTAAAAAAATATATATATATTGTAGACTGATATATGTTTACCTTACTAAATCGCACGTTCTGCGATGTGACTATTGCGGATGCATACATCGCAATGTCAATGCTGAAACAATATATCGTGCAGCCCTACCCCACCAACCCCCACCCCCACTCACTTTCATCATCATCATCATCTGAATCCACCCCTTCTTGCCTCTCCCCGGTCCACCTCGATGGGTTTCCTCTCCTCCTTATTCTCTCTGTCCGTCTCCCCTCCATTGTTCAATCCAAATCTGGTTCCTTCAGGATCTTCTTCTCTCCCGGGGCGGGGCGGGGTCATGGGATAGTCATGGAAGCGCGGGAAGAAGTCGGAGATCTGCGGGATAGGCATTATGGGCCCGGGACACACGTTGATGGCAAAGTGCTCCTGCATGGAGATCTTGACTGGAGAGGGTGGAGGGAGAGATCTGGGAGCAGAGGAGGTGGCACGAGAAGGTGCGGGGGAGGATGGGGTGGAAGAGGAGGGAGGGATGGAGAGATGGGAGGAGGTGGAAGAGTCGGGTGGGGGGCGAAGTGGGAGTGGGGGCGGAGGAGGTTTCGATACGCTCATGTGCACCGCCGGATGGGACTGTGGGTAGGCGTGTGTGTGTGGGTAGATAGGTAGGTAGGTAGGTAGGTAGGTGTGTGTGTGTGTGTGTGTGTGTGTGTGTGTGTGGCGTGCGTGTGTGTAGTGTAGTGGGGGGTGGAGATGAGATGAAGAGAGAGAAATAGAGAGGGAGATATGAATGAGAGGAGGAAAGGAAGGAAGGGTGGGAGACAGAGCGATAGTATCACTCACTTTATCGAGTATATCTCACTTCCTGGTTCTTTTGCTGTACTTAGTCCCTCCCTCTCCCTCACTCTCTTACTGTACATAATTGGCTTCTTCAAGTACCTGAGCTGATGTAAGCTACTCCCAATATCTCAATAGTCTTTCATGTCAAAATACTGTGCTACTATGTCAGATCTCCGAATATATCTTCATGATTGACAGTGTATCGTTCTACTCTTTTGATCTCTCTCCATTTACTGTTATTTATACCTCTACTGTACACGATAATCCCTGCATCTCTCTCTCTCTCTTTCTCTCTCGCTCCCTCATCTTTCTCTCACTTTCTCTCTACCTCTCTTTCCCTAGATTTGTCTCTCTAGCTCAATCTCTGTAGCTCTCTCTCGCTCTCTCTCTTGCACTCTTTCCACTTCTCTCTCTCTCTCTCTAGATCTCCACCTTGTCCTCAATATTTACATAACAGTGCTTGAAGTCTTATTCTCCAGTCCAGACGATGTCTGTCACCTATTCAACGAACAATCGTCTTCTAAATAAAGATCAATGATAAACTGTAACAGAAATGGTAATCATCCCATTATTAATTGAGGACATTTAATTATAGTACCTCTCCTTTCATTATCCTTTAATACCTCTGTCCTAGTGTAAATTGTAATTGCTGAAAGACTACACTACTGGCTATTGAAATGAGATCACTGTTCTATTCCATACAAAACATTGCTATTAATGTTGTTGTGTACTTAGCCTACATGTGCACACACAGTGTAAAACACAGGCTATGTTTAGACAGGCAGCCCAATTCATACCAAATTAGTGGAAAAAATATCAGAATTGGGCTGCTTGTGTAAACGCAGCCACACACACACACACACTCAAGACACACACTCAAGACCAGTGGAGGCTGCTGAGGAGAGGACAGCTCATAATAATATCTGGAACGAAGCAAATGGAATGGCATCAAACACATGGAAACCATGTGTTTGATGTATTTGTTACCATTCCACTGATACCGCTCCAGTCATTACCACAAGCCCGTCCTCCCCAATATTGGTGCCACCAACCTCCTGTGCTCAAGACATACACACACATAGACACACACACAGACACACACACACAGACACACACACATAGACACAAACACATAGACACACACACATAGACACACACACATAGACACACAAACACAGACACACACACATATACACACACATATATACACACACACATAGACACACACAGAAACATACAAATGAGCAGACACACAGACAGATATCAAACCATTTGTTTTGCCTCAAATTCAGCTAGCACCAGAATACGATCCAGAGTCGTTCATCAATGAAATGAATGGTTAAATAAAAAGCCCACATTTTACCACACAAAAAAACCTCTCTGTCTTTCCTTAGGAAACCCAAACTCGTACGCACAGGCTTAAGCATACCTGTACACTCTCGCATGCACCCACTCTTACATGAATTATGCACACACGCTCTTACTAAAAAAAAACGGTCTTACAGCTTCTTGAGGATACACACGCGACTTACTTGGCATAAACACGCATTTACTCTTCACAAACGTACACAGACAGTCAGACACACACACGCTCTCACCAAGTCAGACTTAAACACAGACATCGCCTAAACTCAAACTGTCTGACTTTCAGCTTCTTAAGCATACACACGCACAGTCATTCATTCACACATGTACACACAGACAAACTCATTCACTCACACATGTACACACAGGCACACTCATTCACTCACACATGTACACACAGACACACTCATTCACTCACACATGTACACACAGGCACACTCATTCACTCACACATGTACACAGGCACACTCATTCACTCACACATGTACACACAGACACACTCATTCACTCACACATGTACCCACAGACACACTCATTCACTCCCACATGTACACACAGACAGAGACAGACAGACAGACAGACAGAGACAGACAGACAGGCATAGACACAGAGACACGTACCCCAGTGACAGTCTTCATCTGTTCCAGCGCTCCATCTTGTCTTCTCACACGTCCTCTGTCTCTTCTCTCACACACTGAGGAGCAAGCGGAGCTGCTTTGACTCGATATATCCTTCCCCTCTCTCTCTCTCCCGCTCTCTCGCTCTCTCTCCTCCCCTGTCCCTCCCGTTCACTCGGTCGTGACGTTTCTAGTTAAATTCTCTCACAGTCGGTTGTGCGTGCACACCATGTATATAGTACTGTCACTCAGTGGCTCTGCAGTGAGGGGATTTAACTAAACAGAGAGAGGGAGGGGGAGAGGGGAGAAGAGGGAGAGAGAGAGGGAGAGCGAAAGGGAGAGCGAGAGGGGAGAGAGAGGGGGAGAGAGAGAGATTGAAATTTAACTTCCCTTTGCTAGCACATTTCAATATGATAATAATCCTTTTTATTAATTTGGGGGGGTGGGAGGGTTATATTTGTCCTGTTACACACACGTGTGTAAGGAAATGTGTTTCTTGCATATCCTAACTACCCCTGAGACACCCGCGGGGAGTGGGGTCACGGCCAGGGTCACCATTGTACAGCGTCCCTGGAGCAATTAGGGTGAAGTGCCTTGCTCAAGGGCACATCAACAGATTTTTCACCTTGTCGGCTCCAGTATTTGAACCAGCTACCTTTTGGTTACTGGCCCAACGCTCTAACCTCGAGGCTACCTGACACATTTCAACCCATTGCAGCCATACATACACGCAATGAATTGGGATTAGTCAGTGTCAGAAATGCTTCAAAAGTTAATAATATCCCTGAGAGAGAGAGAGAGAGAGAGAGAGAGAGAGAGAGAGAGAGAGAGAGAGAGAGAGAGAGAGAGAGAGAGAGAGAGAGAGAGAGAGCATCATGGAATTGAAAAGAGTAAGAAAGAGAATGAGAAATGGGGAGGCAGAAAGAAGTCATAAGGAGAATACACTTCAAACGATTTGAGTCATATACAGTATGTGGGTAAGAAAGAAATAATGAAGAAAAAGTTACAGCAGTACCAAGGTCAAAAACACATTCTATATGATAGCTAATAGGAAAGGCTCTTTGATACTGTCACATGACAGGATGGATAAAAGGGAGACAGGGGTATGAACATTAATGAAGTATTGCCTGGATTATATAACCCCAGGGGACACGTTATCTCTCTAGACTGTGAAGAGAGACACACACACACACAGGCACACACACAGCATTCGCAAACACATGCTAATACATGCACTCTACACACACACATTTTAATATTGTTATTTTGCTAATGGGGATCCGTAATAAATACAAATACAAATACTCTGTATCTACTTTAAATCAATTCATAACATGTTAATTACATGGTTATTAGGCCTAGCTATTAATTGCTATTTTTGTTTGGTTGAGGTTCATTGAAAGAACCGTTTGATACCAGGTTACCAATGGGGTTGGATTCTACGAGGCTAATACCATAGTATAGTCCCCATTCTTCCAACATTGTTTCTTAGCAGTTGGAAATAGGACTCTAACATTAGGCCATGAGTGACCATGACATTTTCATCCAATAACAAGGTGTGTGAAACCCATTCCCTCAGCCCGAGCCCTGATGGTGCTCTAGTAGCGAGACAAGACGATATGCTCATGTTATCTCGGACTGCTATATAATTTCACAACTAGAGCCACCCGTCACCAGAGTTTATATATGACAGCCTGCATTCACACAGCCTGTTGGGTAGATGACTGCCTCGCCGCCTTGGGCTCCTGCTGTCAGAGTGCTGGGCGTCACCAGAGAATGTTATCTTTTTCTACGGCCGCACACCGCTCCGAGTCTGCTTCGAATCACGACCCTCTTCACATGACCGCCAGCCGCGAGATGTACACTCTGAGCTGTATGCGCTCTCGACACGTCTCAGGTCATGGGTGAACGGCGGCAGCGTCATGGAGCTCGCTGTTATTAATGTTTTATGTCATGGGAGGGAGGGAGGGAGGGAGGGAGAGAGAGAGAGAGAGAGAGAGGGTTGAGGTAGAGTGATGGGTGGGGTTTTATGATCCTGGGGTTTGTCCTTTTGACCTTATTTGAGGATGGGGTGGACACAGACAGGACTAGATGTACGGAACACACTGTTTACATTTCAGTTATGAATTTCATTCGGGGCATTATCAAAATCCCCCGGAAAAGCTTGGGGATTCAATGAGAGGTTGGCAGTGTTGAAGGTAAAATGCAACCCCACTGACCAACAGCTTTTGTGGGGTATGCAGAAATGTCTAGAATGCAATAGGCCTAAATAAGGAAAGCGAGATGAATGGGGATTCCGGGAGACACCAAACCGGGGAGGGTTGGCAAACCCCACCAGTTACCCAAACCATTAACCTTGAGAAAAAAGCTGCTTGAGAGACACTTGGTACTCCTGCCCCAGATACCCCAGATACCCACTTTTTGACACATAGATATCAATCTTGTGATCTGATTCTCTATAGGCTATTTCTCCCTGATGTGTTCACTTCTGTACTCCCCTTGTGGATTTAAAAGCATTGGAATGGTGCCAGTATTAGCAAGAGAGAGAGATTACATCATATTTCTTAAAGCAGTCGATTTTTCTTAAAGGGGCAGTGAAGCGAATGAGTGCACACTTAGCAGTGGTAGAGTATAAGGGCACTGCTGGGATACTCATTATAATACTATGCAAGCCTTAATGCTGGAGTCTGTGTAATGACCTCCTTCAGGACTGTAGCACTCCCACTAGTGGCAGCTAGGCTCAATTGCTAGCCATTCAATAGATACATTTAATTAACTAGCAAAGCTTATGGCAATTTCAGGAGGTCACTAGAGGAAGCACCTAGCTCAACAATGACACAGCCGCCATTTTGGCTCCAAAGATCCGCAGTCGAACTGTGCCATGGGTGACAATGGGTAAGAATAAAAAGAAGAGGAGAGTTGGATCCAGTCTGGATTGACGCCAGCCTCCATTTGACAATGACCTATACGGAGCACATAGATTTGTCTCTCTCCCCATGGTAAGTGCAGTGGATGAAATGTAATCAATTGGGCTTGAGGAATGAAGTCGGGACAATGGCTGGCGCTGGGTATTGATCGCTCCCGCGGGGTAAACATGAGGTATCAGATTGATATTTTAGACAGTGGTCTGGTGCGGTTCATGAGGTGATTAGTGCAGGTAATCAACTGGATTTTCAGGGAGGAAGCCATCTGAAACAGGAGAGAATGTTGTATGGGCCTATTACAATCCAACGAGCAGAGAGAAACAATGAGAGGGAGGGAGGGAGGGATGGGGAGAGAGAGAGAGAGAGAGAGAGAGAGAGAGAGAGAGAGAGAGAGAGAGAGAGAGAGAGAGAGAGAGAGAGAGAGAGAGAGTAGAGAGAGAGAGAGAGAGAGAGAGAGAGAGAGAGAGAGAGAGAGAGAGAGAGAGAGAGAGAGAGAGAGAGAGAGAGAGAGACCAAGCGGTTTTCTTCGTTGTTGTTTTCTTTTTGTTTTTTCCCTTGCTTTGGCCATGTAAACACATTTCCCATGCATCTTTGAATTGAATTGAATTGAATTAAGAGAGAGAGAAAGAGAAAGAGAAAGAGAAAGAGAAAGAGAAAGAGAAAGAGAGAGAGAGAGAGAGAGAGAGAGAGAGAGAGAGAGAGAGAGAGAGAGAGAGAGAGAGAGAGAGAGAGAGAGAGAGAGAGAGAGAGAGCAATTTGCAGGAGCAAATTCTCAGTCCCACTGCATGGTGAGATTATCTTCTCCCATTACCTCAGTACAAAGAGGCAGCGGCCCCTCTATTAGGAAATACAGCACAGAACTTTCCAAGCCTCTCAGCACCATATTGCCATAGCGGCGAGATAAAGTCTGCCTCTACATTTTACATAGTGTCGAAATCAAATATTTCCCTGTTTGACTCAGAGGGAGGAAATCACATAAATCTCACAATTGGGATAGAGCCAGTTGCACCGCATGTCCTTTGTCTCGCCCTATACAAATGTACTTCGTCTTAACTCGGTCAGAATATACACTTTTTCCTGCTCCTGTGAGAAATACAAGGCCACACCGGTGATGTCGTACAGCAGGGTTCTTCAATTCCGGTCCTGGAGTGCCGAAACACCTCTGTTTTTCATCCTCTCCTTCTAATCAGGGGCTAATTCAGACCTGGGACACCAGGTGAGTGCAATTAACTACCAAGTAGAAATAAAAAACAGAAGTGTTTCGGCCCTCCAGGACCGGAATTGAAGAACCCTGTCGTACAGTGTTTGGTGGAGTTTTTAAGTGGACTGTGAATATCGTACATTGGTTTCGTCTCTCAGGGGTTTGCTAACAGCATCGAAGTGGTGCTTAGTTGAATTCAGAGTTTTGCTGTAGCCCATTGTTTTTCTCTGCATTGTTTCAATGTAACGCTGCTGTCTGATTGAGGTTAATTGAGCTTAGTTGAGAACAGTCTCTGGTTGAACAGTCTCTGTTCAGTTTAGTTTACCATCACTCTTCACTTTGTCTTTTGGGCTTGGAAGGTGCATTATACTACAGCTGAAGCATGTAACAATGAATCAACACTTTTGAAATATGGGAATATACATGAGAAAAGTACTCATACCAGTGGAGGCTGCTGAGGGGGAGGACGGCTCATAATAATGGCTGGAATGGAGCGAATGGAATGGCATCAAACCATGTGTTTGATGTATTTGATACCATTCCACTAATTCCGCTCCAGCCATTACCACGAGCCTGTCCTCCCCAATTAAGGTGCCACCAACCTCCTGTGACTCATACAGTATTGAAATAATACTGTAACTACACTGTTGCTACTGAATCTGAAGCATTTAACAATTAATCAATACTTTTGAAATATGGGAATATACATGACATAGGTTAGGCCTACATCTATGATACCTGATTATAAACCCCCCAAAATTATTTACAGAGGTGTGAAATATTGCTATATTGTTTGTGTTTGCAAACAATCTTATGGCAGTTCTACTAATATGTTGGACCTCGGCGTCTGAGGTATTCTCTGTTGCTGTGTTGTGTTCTACTTTGCTGCTCAGCCTAAGGGAAGGATCGTTGGCCGCATTGCGAGTGGTGGTGTTCAGTCGATGTGCTCAGTGTCCCCTCACTGAGTCCCTTGGGCACTTATCTTTTCTCTCTCTCTCCCTTGCTCTCTCCCTCCACCCCCTCTCCCTCCACCCCCTCTCCCCACACCTCTTCTGACAGAGACAGATTCCATTAACCCTACCAGTGAATTGTCCTTAACTCCGACTAGCAGAGGAACACGCTGAGAGACAGCCAGGCATGTCACTTCTTTCTCTTTCTCTGTCATCATGCGAGTTCTCTGTTTCTGTTACATTTTTTGACAGCAAAGCCAGCGGTGTAGAAAAACGGTGAAATAAAATGCCTCATGACAGATTGACAGACGCATTCCCCTGAGGATTATTTATTTATTTATTTTGTTTTGTTTTTTACTTTTGTGACTGTTCTCTTTTTCCGAAGCTTTAGCATTGATAAAGATCCCTGTGGTAGTCCGTGGCCTTATCATTACAGTTCCATGTTGTATTATGGAGGAAGAAGATTAGCATTATATTTTGAGTGATGCAGTAGGCCTACATAGTAAGGGATCGGTTTGAAGAGCTGAGTTAGGCCTATGAGGTAAGGGATCGGTTTGAAGAGCTGAGTTAGGCCTACGTAGTAAGGGATTGGTTTGAAGTGCTGAGTTAGGCCTACGTAGTAAGGGATCGGTTTGAAGAGCTGAGTTAGGCCTACGTAGTAAGGGATCGGTTTGAAGTGCTGAGTTAGGCCTACGTAGTAAGGAACGGTTTGAAGAGCTGAGTTAGGCCTTCGTAGTAAGGAACGGCTTGAAGAGCTGAGTGTGGCACCCATGGGAGGAACGGAGGCTTGGGGTTCGCCTCAAATCCCTCTATCCTCATCTCTCTGAGGATTAAATTAGTCTCATGCTGGGGATGATCTCGAGCTTGGCTGCATGTGGTGCCGACCTCAAAGTCAAACTCAGCACTAACTCAGCCACTTTTATTTGCAACCGACCCAATTATGT
Organism: Coregonus clupeaformis; assembly: GCF_020615455.1. Classification (NCBI taxonomy): domain Eukaryota; kingdom Metazoa; phylum Chordata; class Actinopteri; order Salmoniformes; family Salmonidae; genus Coregonus; species Coregonus clupeaformis. The sequence goes on along the minus strand of NW_025533947.1, from coordinate 13,053 downwards.
TCTGCCAACCTCATGACACACATTTTACACTTTCCCTCGCTCTCTTTCTCTTTCAACCCTTTTTTTCTTTTTTTTTCACGGTCCATGATGAATGGTTGCTTGCATTTGTAGGATAAATGACAGGTCAATGATTAATAGTACGCTCTCTTTCGCTCTTCCATTCTACACCATCTTTCGCCTTCCACGCGCTCACGCTTCGATCTCTCCCTCCCTCTCTTCCTTGTACTCTGGGGTATTTTTTCTATACCTGGGTTAGCCCCATCAGCATATTCCCATAAATAAACGAGTGGAGCGCAGGGGGGAGCATGGCCCAGAGGCAGGGCAGTGGACATGTGCAGGATGGAGGAGAGAGGGATGGAGGGAGAAAGGGATGGAGGGAAGAGAGAGATGGCGGGAGAGAAGCCAACTGCTCCAGAATGGAGTGTGAAGGTGACTGTAGAAAGACGTAGAGGGAGACATGGAGAAGGAGGGAGATGGTAGGAGAGAGAGCTACAGTATATTAGAAAGGAACAGACAGACAGACAGACAGACAGACAGACAGACAGACAGACAGACAGACAGACGGATTGATATGGAGACAAAAATAGAAGAAGAGAGAGATAGAGATTGAGATGAAGGAGGAGAGAGAGAGTTTGAGAGAAGGAGGAATGATGAAGGGAATGCTGAGACAAAACAACAAAAGATTACTTTCAAAGGTTTATTATTAAGAAGTACGAACGTCAACAAAAATCGTTCTGAGAAAAGACAGGAAGGAGTGGTAGAGGAACGAAAATGAAGGCCATCTAAAAAGATGGAGGGATGAGAGCAGGAAGAAGAGAGGAGGGAAGGGGACGGAGGAGAGGGAGATGAAGAGACAGTGTGATGTGGCTGGAGTGTTGTGGCCAATGCCCGATGGTGGTGCCGTCTTGTTGTGGTTAATGAGGCAATGTTGCAGGTAATTAGCTCTCGATATGGCATTATCAGTCACCAATAACGGGACGCTTCATTATGCTCAGCCCACCTCTCATCTCTGCCCAACACACTCACCGAAGGCAAAGCACCTCATCGACACAAACACACATCTGTAACTACAAACACCCCTTACACACAACATCAGTATCGGGCAGTGCCTTCATATTTGCAAAGACATTTCTCTCACCAAATAATCCACAATTCCACTTGAAAAGCACTCAAACACTATACGAGGCACAATAACCTCATGAAAAACCAACAAGAACTGTGCTTGGCCTGTCTTTGCACTGCAGCCTTGAGGCAAGAGTGAGGCAGCGAGCTACAATAGCGGATTTCCACTTTAGTAAACATTTCATTGCCAAGGTACACAGTCCACCGGGAGCTGACTGGTGCGTGTAATGTGACAACATTATTACTACCCCATTTCTTTTTCAGGTGGAAAGGAGGGAGTTCTCTCGCTCTTCAAAAGGCAGAATGCTAAATAAGGGCTTTGGTTGGCCGGACTAAGCATATTTGAGCGTGGCGAGGTTCGAATAGCGCTGGGAAACGGTTCACCTGCAAAGAGCTCCTTACTGCACCAGTGCTTGGCACGAGAGGGCGGTATAGGATGACAGTGCGGTATAAAAGGTAGGATAGAGAGGTGGTTCCAAAACGTTTCCCCTCGCTGACTGCACGGAAAGACGAATGAACACGTTGGCAGCCCACCAGCAGGCTAATGCAATTTTCCTGAAGAAGAGAGGTCTGACGTTCTGCATTCTTAGCTATCTCGCACTCCATTACATTGATGAAGGTCATTTGAGACGAGGACTTATAAACTTGCACTGACATCATGTATACCTTTCTGTTTAGCACTGTACTGTTTAGTCGGTTGCCTGGATCTAGCCTACTGTATTACAACTGTCCAGAAATGCATTTAAAGCCTTCTCACTGATCCCTAGGTAGCACCTCAAGGACCAACACTTTTCCACAGACCACCATTTGGGAAGCTCTTTTAAGACATATTGTTCCCTCAAACAATATGAGGGAAACAAAGTTGTAGCATTGACGAAGCAAGGACAACTAAGTTTCGGACAGTGTAGCAAGGAATACAAAGTTGGAGCAGTGACGAAGCAAGGAGAAGTACGTTTCGGACAGTGTAGCAAGGAATACAAAGTTGGAGCAGTGACACTTCGGTGAACTCTGTAGAACGTTGCAAGGGAGATTAGTTTGGAGCAGCGATACAGTCATTCGCAATAGCCAGGTAACTGCAACGTTTGTAACCTGAGGGTTAGAAAAGGACAAGCTCAGTGCTTAAGCCCATCAAAGGTCTGCATTAACAAATGTAGGTTTGTGAACCAGTAGCTCAAAGAAAGGGTTCCCTGAAAGATACACTGAAGGTCTTCATTGTTTACGCACAACCTATACACGACTACCCTACAATGTAATTTCACGCCTCTTTCCTCAAGACAGTGACTCGGTCACACATCTCAAAGTCTAATCCAGACACATTTAGCAAGATAATCACCCTTCTTATTGTATAATCTGGTGAGGCAGAGGAGGGGGAAGGTAGAGGAAGGAGGGGAGTTATACTCCTAATTTATGGTATCAAAACACGTCCACGCCTAAACGGTTACGACTGGACTTGTCAGAAAAAGGGGGAAACTCTCTCTCTTTTTTCTTCCTTTCTATCTCTAGCTGCATATTGAAGGTAAGGAGGATAGAGGATGAGGAGGAGGTCAAGGGCTGTTGACCATTGGCCAAATTGTGCTTGTATTTGTTTACTTCAATCGGCCTAATCAATCGATACATTTATCCATTCGTCAATAGGACTTAATGTAGTGTAGCCCTCTTTGGTATTTCTGGGCAGTGCGAATTGTACAGTCTGAATGGAAAACAACAGTCTATCAACAATTACTGGTGGTAACAAACAGGAACCGACTGGACAGACTGGAGTCCAGACAGCTACCAGGACAGAAGGCACTGACATGGCAACCGCACAGGAGATTGATTGTGTGGGATGCGAGACGGCGGTGAACGGGGGAAATTACAAGATGTAACCATTGATAGGAGGATGACAGGGCAGCCGGGACAAGAAAAATCCACCCATCTCCCTCTCCTCCTCTGCCCCCCAGATCCCCCCTTCCCAAACCGGTAACGAAAGGGAGTCTGATTTCTGAGTCGTGACATAAAATCGGTGGTGAGATCGATAGGGAGAGGAGGAGGCAGCTAGGCCTATTGTACCGTGGGTTGTTTTAAGACATTGGACGAGAAGAGAGTAGCTGAGCCATCTGGGCATTGATCTGCTTTGACTGCAGATGAACAGCAGGTGAACAGGAGGAATGACAAAAAACGTAGGGAAAAACACTGAAGAGAAAACGACAAAGGATGAGGCCCTCAGCTAACCAGTTCTGGATCACAGCCGGTCTGTGACATCATCTGCATTACCTCTGCTTTAACTCCCCCCGGTCCTCCTTTTCATTATTTCAATTAGCATGATTAGGATCTGAAATTGCTCGTGTCGGCTTGGTGATTGACAGCGATTGGCCACTTAGGAGCAGCTCATGCTGTCTCTAATGGCTCATGTAGAAGTGTGTGTGTCTGTATGTGTGTGTGTGTGCGTGCGTCCGAACGTGCATGCGTGTGTTTGTTTGTTTACCCTGATGAGTACTTTGCTCATTCAAGAGAAAGCTGTTCTAGGCAAACAATAGTTAGGCCTATTGTTAACTATGAATGCATCACCACGGGAAAATTGTAGTAATTTAGCTGTGTGTATGCGCAAAGCACCTCATTTTTATAATTCCATCACAGTGGAGGCTGGTGAGGAGGACGGCTCATAACAATGGCTGGAACGGGTGCGAATGGAATGGTATTCAAACCATGTGTTTGATGTATTTGATATCATTCCACTGATTCCTCTACCACCAGCCCGTCCTCCCCAATTAAAGGTACCACCAACCTCCTGTGATTTTGAACACCAATTATACAGACAATATGGCACTAACTACAAATACCAGCCAACTGCTCACACATTCTTATTTGATTGTTTTCAGTCATTCCCTGAACCAACTATGAGAGAGGGAACAACTTTAAGATGGGCTAATGGTGAAACACCCATGGAGCTCGAGGAGTTAGTAGGGAGACCAAAGATAATCTATTATAAAGATAGCCAGAGTGACTGCTCTAACAATGGGAATACATGTCCTTAATGATTCAAGCGCGAATCAGGTCAACGAGAGGGCAGATACGCCGTGTAAACAACAGGCACAACAAAGTAGTTTTTCTCAAAGGTTGCTGGAATGCATCCACTTACATCAGTACATTTGTAACAGACTAAATATTTTGAAACTTCCTATTCGACCAAATAAGCCTCATGTACTTGCTCATAGACCTCCATACAAAAATGGCTTATCTCACGCGGACAGATTTTTGGGTGGAGTAAATCCTCTCGCTTCGTCCTCTTCCTCTCTGGGGAGACAGCATGCTCAGAGCGTTGCAATCAGTACACATCACATGCGTACCGCTCGCGTGCAGCTTTCACCAGAGACAATCTCTCTCCTCCAATGGTGCTGAGTAAAAGGGGGCTCTGGTTTGCGCGGATAGGCACATTACGTTTGTTTATTGTCATTTATAGGGCCTACCTTTTCTGCTTGTCTCATCTCATTATGATCTGCGGTCTAGGGAGGAGAACGCGGACTAACGGTGCCTCATTGGCGTGCGTCTCCGCACATCACATGTATTTATCAACATTGTACAACGCTTCATACAAACGGAGGGCATTAGCGATCTTTATGAGCATCTGAGATGGTCGGGGGTGTAAAGGTGTTCTGGTTTGACCCGTGTCAGTGTGCACTCTTCATCCCGGCCCTGGTTCTGACAACACAGTGCGATGCGACAAGGCATTAATCTCTCTCAAACGTACAGCCACATCTCTCTGTCTTCCTCTGCTCTCATTCTCTTCTGTATGTATCTCTCTCTTCTCCTTGGTCCCTTGGATACGTATTAATCTCTCTCTCTCTCTCTCTCTCTCCTCTCTCTCTCTCTCTCTCTGCTCTCTCTCTCTCTCTCTCTCTCTCTCTCTCTCTCTCTCTCTCTCTCTCTCTCTCTCTCTCTCTCTCTCAGCATGTCTCGAAAGGGACAAAAAAGGAGAGCGCCCTCCCAGAGCGAGGTAAGTGAGACACACCCTCAAAGATAACGGTGATGACACAACGGCAAAAATGATGATGTTGACAAGGATGAAGTCAAGACCCTTTGTCCTATTCTCCATCTCTCCGTCCCCCTAACAGTACGTCGTCAAACACCCCCTCTGCACACGGGACCCTGGGCGCTCCTCCGCCCAGCCCAAGTCAGGAGAAATGGTAGCAGCTCCAAGAGCGGCAGGAGCCACAGCCAGGGCTCTGTAGTAAGCCGTCTACCTGTCCCTACCTCAATACTCTCTTTGGACAGGTCAGTAGCTCTATCTCACTTTTGTATACCTCAACACACTTCTCCTGCCTCTCTCACTGCCAAATCAGTTGCACAGTGAGTTGTGATCCAGGATTAAACGTTTTAATGTCTGACAGAAAAGTTGGGGTGATTTACACTTTGATGCAATGCAACCTGGACACAGATCCATAAACCAACTGAAAATGAACAACAACCATATTTACTCACCCTCAATTCCTCCCCTCGACCCTCAGCTGACAACTACATCTCAGCGGATTGGCAACAACCCCTACTTCATACTGACTTTAACATAGGCCCCCCAGATGTGTCCTATGCCCTTTGCTGTACTCCCTGCTCACCCCCACAACTGCATGGCTTTGCAACCCGACACCAACTCCATCTCTATCAAGTTTGCTGACGACACCATGGTTGTAGGCCTGATAACCAACAACGCCGAGTCAGCCTATAGGGAGGAGGTGAACTGGCATTGTGTTGCCAGGACAACAATCTCTCCCTCAAAATCAGCAAAACAAAGGAGTTAATTGTTGACTTCCAGAAGCAGATCCACATCAATGGGACTGCAGTAGAGAGTGTCAGCAGTTTTAAGTTCCTCGGTATCCACATCACAGAGGACTTGACATGTACCAACAACACTTACCACTGTCAAGAGGGTGCATGCGGCTGGAGAAATTCGGCATGCCACCCCGGGACCTCTCCAAATATTACTGCTGCACCATTGAGTGTCCTGACCAGTTGCACCACGGCCGGTCGAGAATTGCTCCGTCCACGACCGCAAGGTCCTCCAGCGGGTGGTGAAGACGGCCCAGTGCATCACTGGGACCGTGCTTCCACCCATCCTGGACATCTACTCCGAAAATGGTGCCTGAGAAGGCCCGCAGACCACGAGCATGTTCACTCCCGTGGGGCAAACAGTATCGGACATGAGATCTGATACCAACAGGCTCAGAGACAGTTTCTATCTACAAACCACTCGGACTGCTGTGCACTTGAACTGGACTGACCACGCCTTAACACACACTGCACTCACTCAAGCACACACACACACACATAGAGATATACACTCTTTCTCTCTCACACACACACACACACACACACACAGATATACATTCATGCTACACACACATCCAACTGCTGCTTTACCAGACTCTTTTATTATGATTGCTAACTACTGCATAATTTAAACACTTGCCCCCCAATCCCCCTTCCCCCATAACACATACATGAACCATAGTGTGTATGTGTTCTGGTTTCAAATCGGTCATAGAAAACCAAACATGACAATCACAAAGCATGAGGAGCACTAAGCAGTTGGATAAAGCACAAACAGATTGACATCCAGGCTACCACAACCCAATTTTCCAATTTGCAGCCGGTTATCTCTGCCATGCCCCTTCCTTGGCTCACCCTGCCCTTGCAGTGACATTGCCAGAGTATTCGTTTTTCTCCTGTGCTTGGATACACACAGTGAGAGGAGGTATTAATATACGCTCGTTAGAGGCTCACTGAACCTTCATTAGCCATAATGTTACTAAGAACAGAGAGACAGACAAACAGACAGATACCAAGATGAATATGCTAGACAGTAGAGACGGAGAGATAGATAGTAGTGTGAAGGCAGAATGTATGGCATTTTTGCTTGCCAATTTCTTAATGTGAGTTTTAACGTCATTTGTTTGTGTATTGTATGTATGCAGATGCGTTGTGCAGTGTGTGTGTGTGTGTGTGTGTGTGTGTGTGTGTGTGTGTGTGTGTGTGTACATGCAGATCTGTGTACCCATTTTGCATGTGTGTCACACTGACTGTCCATATCTTCTTTTGTGTGTTCGTATGTCTAACGGTTATAAAACACTTTGCTCAGCCAACCATGTGAAAGCAAACAGATTTAAATTAATTGTTAATTGGTCTGTGTATTGACTGATGATTGGAGTCTTGATTTTGGCATACTGTCTAATCTTCTCTGGATTAATAAATCAAATGATTGTGTGCTTTGACCTTGCCATCTAAAGATGTCCTTGTGTAGTTGTACACAGTATATGTCGGAATCTCCTCTACAGTGAGCACTGGCGTACACAGCGTGATTCTACACACTAGTGGATATAGATATTGCTTTTACGATGCCTGACCATTTTGATAGGGTATTATTTATTTTACATTGGCTAGTTGTTGTTTTCTCATGAATAATCTTTAAAAATAAAAACAAGATGGTATCAATGTATACAACAAATTATGCATAGTAACAGGGGTGTTCAGCTAGGCTTCACTAAGTATGCCATCAAAGTAGAATTTTGGAGAGTTTACCACAGTGCAGTCCTTCACATTTGTAGAGTGACCTTTAACAGTAGCCTAGATGAAAAACATCCTTTTTGGCCTGAGTTTTTTATTTAACCTTAACCAGGAAGTGCCGTTGAGGTCAGAGGATCTCTTTCCCAAGGGAGACCTGCGTATGCGTTGTGTTTGTGTCTGCTGCTGACCTTTGGCATAACCTGCATACATTAAACTTGACCCTGATATGTCTGCCTAAATGTGATTCACATGTGTGCACTGCAGCATGTTTCCTTAGCATCCTGTGTTTTGCTTGTATCCCAGTTTATAGCATTATCCTTACTGTAATGTCCATTGTGCACATCTATCTGTAGGCTACTGCCAGCAAACATAATGTAGCGAGACATTTTATAAACGTCAGAGTTGCTAGCTGTTTGCTTACCAATTATCCTTGCTGAAATGTGCCATTCACTGTACACATCATTGATAGGCAGTATGACAGCATACTTAAATGTGGCTAACATGTTTCGTATGCTGAGAGGTCAGAGTGGGTGAAGTTGGTACTTGTATCTCATTGAGCTACCCTGTCGGCTATCTGTACAGCCTGGTCTCATAGACTAGACGTAACATAGTAAATGTAAATCCGCAAAACTCATATTAGTATATGTTAAGTTTGGTATGGTTACATTAGACAGCTGGTTACTGGGGTGGATGGGAGGCGTATAATTACGAACGTCTAGCAACCCAAAAGTCTCTGCAAGTTCGAATCTCATCACGGACAACTTTACAGCATTTTTTGGTAATTAGCAACTTTTCAACTACTTAATACTTTTTAGCTACTTTGCAACTACTTAGCATGTTAGTTAACCCTTCCCTAACCCTAACCCTAACCTTAACCCTTTTAGCTAACCTTCCCATAACCCTTCTTAACCTAACTCCTAAACTTAACCCTAACACTTAACCTATTTTAACCCGCCCTAGCCTACCTAACATTAGCCAGCTAGCTACGTTAACCTAGCTAAATTCGTCAACATATCATACTTTTAGTAAATTCGTAACAGTTTGTAACATATTCCCTATGTTTTACAATTCCGTAACATATAATACTGTGTAATTGTACTCATATCATATGAGATGGGTGATGGACATCCACAAATGAATACATGCCATAACGAATCGTAACATACAGTATCACACTAAAAGGATATTTCCAATTTACTCACAGAATCATCTGAAATGCTCTGCGACCAGGTTGATCTGTATTCTGCTCCAATGCTGGTTGGCCTTTGGGAACATCTTTGTCCTACCAACATTCAGTGTTGTTTGTATGCTATATGTCATTCTGTTTCTACTAGCTTGTGGGGCTGTCTTTGTGGAAGAAGGATTCAATGTTATAAGTATTTTACGTTTCTATACTGGATCTACAATAGCCTATAAATGCTAAGGGATTCAGCTTCACTAGTAATGTTGCAATTTCTAGCCTGTGTCACTGTGACAAAATAGAAAGACATGAAGCATAGCATTTATTTTCTACTCTAATAATTCCATCTGCATTCCAGTAGGATCGTTCACTGTCTAGCATGCAGTTTTTTCTATCTAGCCTACAGGCCTATCTGTGAGTCCAGTAAGACTCATTGACTTTTGCATGTTTCTTACTCCTAGTGTTCTGAGAACTGTGAAAAGTCCCTGTGCTCTGAGCATTGCCTGGCCTTACCACAGCCACAGTCATAACAAATCTGTCGTGACTGACGTAGACATATATACGTGACTTCTTCCACATTTTGTTACGTTACAGCCTTATACTAAAATGTATTCAATTGTTTTGTTTTTTGTCAATATAACACACAATACCCCATAATGACAAAGCAAAAACAGTTTTTTTGATATTTTTGCTAATTTATCAAATAAAATAAAACTTAAATATCACATTTACATAAGTATTCAGACTCTTTACTCAGTACTTTGCTGAATCACCTTTGCAAGTGATTGGCAGCATCGTCTAGGCTGTTACTGCTTTGTCTAGGCTGTGCTTGGGGTCGTTGTCCTGTTGGAAGGTGAACCTTCACCCCAGTCTGAGGTCCTGAGCCGCTCTGGATTCAGGTTTTCATCAAGGATCTCTCTGTACTTTGCTCCATTCATCTTTGCCTCGATCCTGACCTAGTTTCCAAGTCCCTGCCGCTTTAAAACATCCCCCACAGCATGATGCTGCCACCATCATGCTTCCGTAGGGATGGTGCCAGGACTCCTCCAGACGTGACCCTTGCAAAATTCAAGTCAAAGAGTTTAATCTTTGTTTCATCTGTACCAGAGAATCTTGTTTCTCATGGTCTCTGAGAGTCCTTTAGGTGCTAACTTTTGGCTTAAACTCCATGCGGGCTGTCATGTGCCTTTTACTGAGGAGTGGCTTCCGTCCTGGCCACTCTACCATAAAGGCCTGATTGGTGGAGTGCTGCAGAGATGGTTGTCCTTCTGGAAGATCTCCCATCTCCACAGAGGAACTAGGAGTTCTTTGTCAGAGTGACCATCGGGTTCTTGGCTCCTCCTGACCAAAGCCCTTCTCCCCCGATTGCTCAGTTGTGGCCGGGCAGTCCAGCTTTAGGAAGAAATCTTGGTGGTTCCAAACTTCTTCCATTTAAGAATGATGGAGGCCACTGTGTTCTTTGGGGACCTTCTGCTGCAGAACTTTTTTGGTACCCTTCCCCAGATCCGTTTCACAACCTAATTCTGTCTCGATTTCTACAGACAATTCCTTTGACCTCATGGCTTGGTTTTTGCTCTGACATGCACTGTCAACTGTGGGACCTAAGTAGACAGTGTGTGCCTTTCCAAATCATGTCCAATCAATTAAATGTACCACTAGTGGACTCCAATCAAGTTGCCGAAAACATCTCAAGGATGATCAATGGAAACAGGATGCACCTGAGCTCAATTTTGGCCTCATAGAAAAGGGTCTGAATACTTATATAAATAAGGTGCCATTTCTGTTTTTTAATTTTGTATACATTTGCAAAAATTTATAAAAAACAGTTTTCGATTTGTCATTATGGGAGTATTTTGTGTAGATTGATGAGGACATTTTTTAAAATGTAATTCATTTCGGAACAAGCCTGTAACGTAACAAAATGTAGAAAACTGAAGGGGTCTGAATACTTTCCGAATGCATTGTATATGAAGAAAAGGTGAAAAAGTGTTTATGCCTTTCTAATTTTCTCTACTTTTGCATATTTTTTATACTGAATGTTATCACATCTTCAACCAAAACCTAATATTAGATAAAGGGAACCTGGAGTGGAACAAATAACACAACAATTGGCTAATAAATTTATTATTCAACACCTAAAGCCCTGTGGGAAAAAGTAATTGCCCCTTACACTCAATAAGTGTTTGTGCCTCCTTTAGCTGCAGCGACCTAACCAACGCGCTCTTCCTGTAGTTGTTGGATCAGTCTCTCATGTCGCTGTGGAGTGAATTTTGGCCCACTCTTCCATGAACTGCTTTAACGCAACAACATTTGTGGATGATTTGCTTTAGCCATTTTAATGTAGATTTACTGTGTGTTTTGGATCATTATCTTGCTGCATGACCAAGTTGCGCCTTCAGCTTCAGCTCACAGACGGGTGGCTCATGGACATTCTCCTGTAGAATTCTCTGACAGAGCAGAATTCATTGTTCCTTCTATTAAGGAAAGTCATCCAGGATCCTGAGGCAGCAAAGATCCCCTAAACCATCACACTACCACCACCTGCTTGACCATTGGTATGGGATATTTATTAGAATGTAGTGTTTGGTTTCAGACATAATGGGACCCATCTCGCCCCAAAAAGTTGACTCAAGTGTGCCAAAAAGCACCTGGATGATCATCAAGACTTTGGAAGAATGTTCTATGGACAGATGAGTCAAAATGATAACTTTTGGATGACATGGGTCCCATTATACCTAAGGCAAACCAAACACTGCATTCCTGGCAGCATCGGTGGTTATGGGTATGCTTGTCACCGGGAGGGACTGGGGCTTGTCAGGAACAATAAACATGAAAGGAGCAGCCTTTAGATAAAAAGTTAGCAGAAACCCTGCCTCTGTTGTTTTTTTTTCAGCGGGAGAATTACAATTTTATTTAAGCCAAAGACACACCAGAATGACTTTCTAAGAGGTGTTGAGTGTTCCTATTGGTCCAGTTCTGGTCCCCCTGATTGAAAATTGCATCAAAATAAGAGTCAAAGTTTAAATATTGCTGTCCATCAATGATTCTCAACCAAATTTACAGAGCTTGTGCAATTTTGACAAAAACAAGTATGTTTCTAAGAGTTGTACAAATAAAATCGTATTAAAAATGATTACTAAGCTGTATTGGCTGCCAAAGGTGCTTCAACCAAGTATTAACTCGGGTGTACACATAAGCAATCAAATTTTTTTTCATTTGTAATTAATTTGGAAAATGTTCAATGAATGTGTTTCACTTGAACATGTGGAATAGGTTGTTTAGATCTGTGGCGCAGTAACCTCCCGAGTGGCGCAGTGGTCTAAGGCACTGCATCGCAGTGCTAGCTGTGCCACTAGAGATCCTGGTTCGAATCCAGGCTCTGCTGTAGCCGGCCGCAACCGGGAGACCAATGGGGCGGCGCACAATTGGCCCAGTCATCCAGGGTAGGGAAGGGAATGGCCGGGCAGGAAGGTAGCTCAGTTAGGTATATGAGTGCTTGCAACGCCAGGGTTGGGGTTCGGATGCCCACGGGGGTCCAGTATGAAAATAAAAAAGAATAATGTATGCACTAACTGTAAGTCGCTTCTGATAAGAGCCGCCTGCTAAACGTAGATGTACTTTTAAAGCAGCAAAAATGTGAAGACTGTGCAAGGGGTGTGTAGACTGGAGTAAAAATTATTGATACCCTGATAAAGATGAGCAATAATGACTGGTATAAAATAAATAATTATAATACTGAGCTACAGCATATTGTATGCTCAAAATCTTTTGTTTAATAAGTAATACATTTTCTTCTCAAAAGGTAGAGGTCAAAATTATTATAATTATTATAAATAAAGTAGTAATGAACTCACATTCCTAGCACGCAATGATCACATCAAGTTTGTGACTCTATAACCTTGTTGGATGCATTTGCAAAGTCTGTTTTGGTTCTGTTCCAGATAATTTGCAGTACCCCACAAAAATTAATGGTAAATAATGTATTGTGTCATTTCGGAGTCACTTTTATTGTAAATAAGAATATAATATATTTCTAAACACTTCACATGAATGTGGATGCTACCATGATTACGGATAATCCTGAATGAATCGTTAATAATGATGAGTGAGAAAAAATAGAGGAACAAATATCATACCTGTATCACATTAAACCTCCCTGTTATTGGTAATGGGAGGGGTTAGCATGTCTTGAGGTTATGATCTTGCAACCAACAAGC